>NW_024081127.1:316725-459343 GCF_003009895.1 Hyaena hyaena | reverse complement strand
CAAATACCTTACTTTAATTTGTAGAGTCACTCAATAAAGATGAGCATCTGTTTATTCTCCTCTTCCTTCTCCTTTTCCACCCATTGACCTATAATCCGAAAAACTGCTGACAAATTTTGTGGCCTTTCACTTTTTTCAAAAGTCAGATAGGTTTTTATAAGATCAGGCTGGCTGACTACAGATCCACGTAAGAGTTTAAATAACCTATTGGGAAGGAGGAGGGTTAAAATGGCTGATTAAAAGAACAATAGCTATTATTATAGATTAACATATTGTTTTTTAAATGTTTATTCATTTTGGGGGAGGGACAGAAGGAGAAGGAGACAGAGGATCTGAAGCGAGCTCTGCATTAATGACAGAGAGCTTGATGCCGGCTCGAACCCATGAACCATGAAATCATGACCTGAGTCCAAGTTGGTCACTTAACCAACTGAGCCACCCAGGTGCCCCAACACCCTAGGTTTTAACCGAAGCTTTATTAAGTAGGGAGACATAGTATCTTCAGAGTATAACTGCTAAGGAGGTAGGTTCTAGACTTAGACTACCTGTCTTTTAGATCTCAACGCTAGCATTCACTAAATAATCCCGTGTGATGTATCTCAGTTTTATCTTCTGTAAAATGGGAAGATAATAGCTGAATTTGAGCTCAGTGAGTTCCTAAATACAGTGTTCCAAACAGTGCATAAACCGTAGGTAGCTTTCACCGAAGGCTGGCTTTTGCTATTCATTTGCCTCTCTTACTCTCCAGGCTGTGAAGGAAGGAGTGTTGTGAATGTTCTAGGGTGGGAACGGGTAGGTCATCCTACCTCAGAACGTTCACCGTATAGATACATTTCTAAATAGCATCACTGCTGCAGTTCGGAAATTAGCATTTTAAAGGGCTCTCCTATGTACAGAATGAGGCAGAACATTCATGGGGCTCTCATTGTCTCCCAAAGCATGGAAACACAACGATCTATTTCTCTCCTGGCTAAAACTTCTATACAAGCATCTCAGGAATTAATGGTAGGATTAGCCGAGAAGCACAGTAAAATCATCTTCTCCCTGCCTCATTTATCCACGAACACAGCTCTGACTGTAATTTGGGTCCTTTATCTTTAATGCCTGGGCAGCGGTAGAATGAATGCCCTTTGTACAGGCTACACACCTGGGAAATGCTTCCATACGCTCCCTAATGAAAGCAACGCATAGAACAAAAGGCAGGCTATGGGGTCTTCACAGAGACACCAGCAAAGCGCCGGCTGTGCTTGTGGTGATAATGGAGAGAGGGCCGCGCGCACCTGAACATACCTTTTAGCAACCTGGTCTAACACACGCATTTCTCACTCTAAACCTTCGCTTGATCAGTGGGACAATACTTTCACGGTAACCTCGCAGGAAGACAGACTAACTGAGCGATATAATTGCCCGTGAAGTAATCTGTAGCTTAGGTATTGGCTCAAGTCAGGCTAAAAGTGGTTTACCATCCTTGGGAAAGTGATCCGGCATAATGGCGATTTGTGTGGTCTGTTTGCAAAAATCTGAAAATTATTCTTGTGTTGGAACTGCAAATGAGTGGCAGATAAGATGTATTCACTTGCAAGATTTTTGACGTATCCCAAACCTGTATATTATGCTACATGTTGTGTCGATGGCTGCTAATACACCAAAGAAATCAACGTATTTGGTGTAGGTCTGCATTTCAGATTTATTTAAATTTTTATTTTTAGTGTGTCTTAGACCCAGTCTTTTTCCTCTCGCCCAAAATAGGTCTGTGGATCAAGCAAATTTGAGTAGTAGCTTAAAGAAAAGATCTCACACAAGCAAGCATGTTGTTTTCCCCTAAAGTCACTGGTATAGAGCTACCTATAATAAAATACATATTTCTTACATATGAATTCTGATGCTGCATGGGGTCTGCTCTGGAATCTAACTCCACAGGAAGAACAAACGATCAAGGCCAGGAAAGCAGTCTCAGGTATGGCAGGAAAAGGGGGAAGATTTCTATCATTATGCAATTTGTTCACTCAATTCTCTGTAATATTGTATATATTTACATATTATATAAAATTATGAATCGCAAATCACTCTTTAAAATGAGGCTTCTACCTTAAATGTGGCATTTCTTTAGGCTTCTCACTCGTCACTTGTTTTCTTAAAATTTTCATTTTCACTTAGACATGTATTTTTCATTTACACGTGAATGTTTCGCAGTTTCTATCTTGAGCTTCCCCTCTGCATCTCCAACTGCTTCTTAAACAATCCACGCACAGCACATCCAGCAAAATCAATACCATTTTAGCTCCTCCTCTGAGCCAAGCACTCTGCTAGGCTCTGCTCGGATACAATGAGGAATTAGGCACGACTCCTGTCTCCGTGAAGCCCTAATAACCACATATAAATAGCTTCAATAAAGCCTATTGGAATCAACAACGAATGAGTTTAACTAAGCATTCTCAGATTTGGGAGAGAGAGAACTTGACGTTTACCAGGGGGATTTGGGAAATGCTAGGGGACAGACACGATGGAATGGGGTCAGACTTTGACAGATACAGGAAAGATGGGGAGGAGCTTTAGCCTAAGAACAAGGCTAAAAACCCTGCCCCATCCGGGGAACAGCGAGAAAGACAAGAGCCGCAGCTGCTGTGGAGACTTGGAGGTTCAGGCAGGGAGGGAGGGGACTGGGGGGGGGGGCGTGAGAGGAGTAGCATTAGGTGAAGTGCAAAAGGCAGGTGGGGCTCACTCTGCCCTGGGTGGCCTTTGAGTGACAGGGGGAAGAGGTTGGGCTTCATTTGGAATGCAATGGAAAGGCATGGAAGGCTAATAGGGGGGTGTGTGTTAGGAAGCCACGTCTGAGGACAGAGGAGAAAATGGATTTGAGGCGGATTATAGGCAGAGAGAGTGGACAACAGGTCACTCTAGAGAAGGGGAGAGTTGAGTGTAAAGCGTACACTAGCACTTGCTAGCTGTATGAACGGGGGCAGACCCTTATTCTCTCTGAGTGTTGTCCTGCAGTCTATAACTGGGCCCTAGAAAATGGCTGTTAGTTTTCAGTAAGAATGCATGGAGAGTAGTCCTCATGGTGGCTGGCACATACTTAACAAACATTCCAAAATATGAGCTAAAAATTTTGTTGTTGTTGGCGTATCTACGGCTTTTGATAGGTTCAATTCAGTACAGGAAATATTTATTCATATAGTCATGTATTCAGTCAATAAGTTATTCAGCACCTACTTTGGATACAATCATGAACAAAAAGTTTCTGGCTTATATTCCAGTGGAGAGGGTCAAACAACACATAGGTGAATGAATAAATAAATATTCTGTGGGTCATGGGAGGTACTATCGACTCTATATCCTGGTTCGCCTGGAAATCTCTGGTTTATGTACCACCTGTTGTAGTCATTAATGGTGCCTCCTTTCAAACCAAATAAAACTCATAGATGCAGAGTATATAGGCTCCTTGTCAGAGGGAAGGGGGTAGGGGTAGGTGTAAAATGTGTGAAAGTGATCAAGAGATGCAAACTTCCATTTATACAATAAATGAGTCATGTGGATGTTATGTGCAGCATGGTGACTATAGTTAATCATACAGTATTGCATGTTTGAAAGTTGCTAAGAAGGTAGATCTTGAAAGTTCGCATCATAAGAAAAACATGTTTCATAAGGCTTATTGTGGTAAGCATTTCACAGTGTATACATATACCAAATCGTTATATCATATACCCAAAACTAATATAATATGTCAATTATACTTCAATTAAAAGTTTTAAGGAGTACCACTTTTCAGTTACATAAATGACTCTTTGGCTGGTAAATTATATGGTCATTCCAGATAGAATAAATGACTAAGCAGAGCAAGGAGGAGAGGAAATGCCAGCAGTGGTCCAGGGGAGAGGGAGGAGGTAACCATTTTATCATGGTTAGTCAGGGAGGGTCTCACTACTACGTTGTCCTTTCAGCAGGGATCCAAAGGGAAGAAGGCAGCTTGTATATATCTAAGAAAAGAAATTACCAGACAGAGGCAAAGACTCTGAGGTAAGTATGCTTGGCATGATCGAGGCCAGGAAGGAGGCAGAAAAGTCTAGAGATGAGTGAATGTGAAGATAAGAGATGAGGTCAGAGAGGCCCAATCACCAATGGCTTTGGCTTTCATCTGAATGAATTGGAAGTCAATGAAAAATTTGACTGGAAGAGTCACGTGAACTAGCAACATTTTAAGGACCACTGTGCTGCGTAGGATGGCAAGCAGAGAGGAGGAAACAGAGAGCTCAGTTGGGCCAGCGTTGCAATAATTGAGGGAAGAGATGATGAGATGATGGTGGGTGGAAGATGGGTGGTAGCAGTGGAAAGGGTTAAGTATGCACACATTTTGAGAATATTACCGTAGAATTTGCCAGGGGTTGGATGCGGTGGAGAAGAGAGAGGACATAAAAAAGACTCCATGATCTTGGGCTTGAGCAACTGGGAGAATGGAGTTACCATTGAAAGAGATGGTGAAGAGGTGGGAGGGCAAAATTCGGTGACGAGGAGGGAAATTGGGAGTTTGGTTTTATTAGATCTCTTTCTATTAGAGATCCAAGTGGAGGTGGAGGGTATGCGGTTGGATTACTTGAGTTTAGAGTTCAGAAGTCCAGTTGGAAATGTAAATTTGGGCGTCTTCAAAACCCAAGTGGTATTTGAAGACACAGGGCTGGATGAGGGCAGCTCTGGGGGTAAGTACAGCCAGAGAGGAGAAGCCAGCCAAGAACTGAGTCTGAGTATATCCGCCTCGGAGCCTGGGATGAAAAGGAACCAGTAAGAAGGAGGGCTAAGACAGTGGTGTTTCAGTGGCCAAGTGACGGATAGACTTCAAGAAACGGATGGGGCAGGCAAGGGACAACATGGAGCTCACTCCCAAGATTGGTTTTGGTGTCACGAAGGGAGTACCAAATCGATGCTAAATACTGCAGGCATTCTGATGTAATCCCCCAGAGCATTTCACTCCCACTTCCCACTCTCCTTCCCTAACCGTTCACCTAGAATTCGTAATCAGTGCGCACTGGGCAGGGTCTTCCGGGCAGGCATAATTTTAGACACCAGGAACATAAGGGCTTATTTTCTTCTCAAAACTCCAAGAACAAACTCCCTACACTCCCTAGCAGGCATTTCTGTGTTTGATCAACCTGAAGTTGAGCCCGTTTTCCTTTACGTTTAACTGGACTCTTTCTTTAGGCCCATTTCGTCCTGTTGGGCCCTCTGTCAATACGGAGAGCAATCAATCACCATCACTTTCACAAGAATGCCCCTTGTGTACTTGAGACTAGTAATCAGATCACCTCTTAACCTGCTCTTCTTTACGATGAACAACGCTGCTGCCTTTCATCTTTACTTCAAGGCCCTACTTTTACCCTCTTCACGTGTATGAAGGTAGCATATTAAGTAAGTACAGGCTTCTCTAGGCCTTCCTGCCCCTAGACCTGCAGACATATTTTTTTTTCTGATATTTATAACCCATGGGCACACCTTGACTTAGAAGAGGACAAAGAATGGATTTCTCTGGGTCTTAGACTCTATAATAGAATTTTAGTGGTGCATATATTTGAGTGTGTGCGTGTGCACGCATGCGTGCATGCTCACACACACACACATGTGCTAGCATTGAAGAGGGAAGAAGGGAAAGAGAAAGGTGGGGAGACAGAGAGAGAGTGAGAGAGAGAGAGAGAGAGGACAAGAAAGCAAGAAAGCACCTGACTCACCATTTAGGTCAAAGAGAATCGTTTCACTTCTGGTGGCTGCTTGCCAGCCAGTGTGGTTGGCCGGTTGCTGTCATTTATTAGCGAGATTTTGTATTTCAGTATATCTGTATGCCCTTGAAATGCCTGAAGGATTTGTCCTGCTTCTAAAACATAGCAAACTGGAGATTTATCGAGGGAGCTCAGCTTCCTATCACTGCTATTCAGTCTGCCTTACTTCCAAAGCATCCTGTGTCCATCCCCCGAGTCTGAACCTTCCGGCCCTCGCAAATGGTGAAGAGGGCAGAAGCACAACCTTAGAAGGAAAGTACTCCAGATCATAGGTGCTTCAGAAGCCCGGTTGCCCTCAGTAGGGGTATGGCAGCATTATGGTTGAACAGGGGTCTGGAGCTCACCAAGAGTTTGTCAGTTGCAGAGGGTTGTTCAGCTAGATGCTGGATAAGATTTCACAGGTTTTACATCTTTTGACATTAATTATACCTCATGCATTTAATTCGGTTTTGGCCACTCATCTTGGCTAGACCACTAATAAGTTAATCAACATCTAGGGTTATAAACGATCTGACTTTTTAATTTCCATATGTAAAGCAGAAATGCATTGCGATATATGTTAAGAAAAATCAGCTCCTTACAATGAGATGTTTTATCTGTGCGGGTATCCACTCAGGAAAGGAAACTAAGGCCCCTCACAAAAAAGATTTATAATTGTTTGGCTGCACCCTAATTGTATGCCCTAATTGTATCTGTGTCTGCAATCACTGATGTGCTGATCTGATTCGATATTCTGAAGCCTTGATTTTCTCAAAGGTTAAAGCTGAAAATAAAAGCAACCCTGCTTTGTAATGTCTATTGATCTTGACTTTATAATAATGTCTTTGGCATTGTGGGGGAATCATTGCTTATCCTGACAACCACAGTTTGCTTTTAGTCTTAGCTACCGAAGCTATTAAGTGGGCAGGTGAATGTTCTCTGGAATGTTTGTCCGAATGATTCACATTTAACTACACAAAATATGTTAAAATGATAGGTCTCTGTGTCAGAAGCCCACAAAAGCAAGAGGAAAAAATCCAGCCCCTCTATTCTTATCTCACTCATGCTGACTGCAGAGGCCTCTGAACAGCAGGGAGGCATAAATGAAATTTATCACTAGATAAGCCTTCCTAGATAAGGGTGATGGTACATCCAGTAGATGGTATTTTCCATAGGGCAGGGTGAGGCTCCCAGACCCTAGAATCACCACATTTCTCCCTTGCTGAGCTTGGAGCTAAAAAATAGCAAAGCATGCAATGATGCATCAGTGTGCACTGAAATTTTTTAAAATGTTCACTGACCTTTAGGGAGCTTTCGTGCTTTTTAAGAATCTACTGACCTCCAGGCAATTACTGCACATAGATGCTTACTTTCTGTTGGGAATTCAGTTTGGGTTTTTGTCTGCTACTTCTCCTCTTTCCTCCCTTCCTCAACCAGCCGTGTTATGCGGCAACACCCAAAGTGCTTCAGCCACGCCGGGGAGAGCCGGGGACTCTCCTCTCTGCCTGGGCTGGCTCTGTACCGCTGTGCGCTTGCAAACATTCAGTTACCAGGAAATGTGGAGTCAGCTCTGCTTCTGTTCCACTTAATTTTCTTCACCCCATGCAGTGGGGTTTTCTCTTCTGCTGCCCCAGCTGTTCTTGCTTTTCCCAGGATGGTGGAGTCCGCCCCAGCTGCAAACTGTGCTTCCTACAAAGTTCCTTAGTTGCCTACTTGACCTCAGCTTCCCTGCCTCGATTTTTCGTTTCCTAAGCTTTCCAATCCAGCACTGAAAACGTAGTCGTGGCAGCTGTAGCAGCAGCATCCAATGACAGCAGCATTCATGGAAGCAGAGGCGTGGCGTTCACTCAAGAGTCAGACCTGGGTTCAGATTCGGCCTCTGTGACTGTGACCTTGTGCAAGACGCCTAACCCTTCTGAGGGCCTGGGTTTCTTCCAAGAGAAGATGATGCCAATATGTTCTAGGGGTGATGCCAATAACACATACAACTTCTAGTCCATAGTAAACCCCTCCTAGCATCTGTATTCACCTCTGCTTCTCTTCCTGAAAGTACACTCAACTCAAGGAAGCGTTCTGGGGTCAGTACGCAAATGTACATGATAAACGGCAACTCGGCCTCATGGGGCTTATCAACTGTTTGAGGCCCGTTAGCCCCAGTGTGAGAAAAGTTAAGATCTGATCCAGGTTTTAAATGAAGTTTGAAATGTCCCAATGAGAGATAAACTATAAGGCAGAGACAACTGACGAATTAATAGGAAAGACCATGTGTTGTAAGAATTCACTCTGGACCAATCAGGTAAGAGTTTATGGAAATGATGCGGTTTGAACTAGGTCTTCAAGATGAGTAGAGTTTTTATAGATTGGAGGAGGGCATGATGGGCAGAAGCAACACTGAAGAAATAAGTGGAGTCGGGGAAGGGCAGGTGTGTGGGAGAACTTCCTAGTTTAGCTGGAGCGAGGGGTTAGCTCTGCAGCACCAGGAAATGGAGCTGACCAGAAGTGTTGGAATCAGTGTTTATGCCAGACTGAGCAAATACAAATTTAGGATGCCCAGTTGAATGTGAATTTCAGATAAACAACAAATAATTTTATTTATTTACCAAATACTCCACACTTCTAAAAAACGTTTGTTGTTTATCTGAAATTCAAAGTTATCTAGGCATCCCACATTTGATCTGGCAACCTGAGGTTAAACACTGAGCCGAGCATTCTGCCCTTGACCTCACATCACTGAAGGTTGTAAAGAGAGGAGTGAATGGATAAATAAAGCATTTTAACGGAGACATACTTGATAAAATGCCAGAATGGCTTGGAGACAGAGAGAGGGGGAGAGAGAGAGAGGGCTTACAGGCAGGAAGATTGGCCCCAGTATGCGTCCCCACTTTAAAACCCTTGCTGTCATATACATAGACATATTTCTCCCAATAGCTTAACTGCCAAAGATGTATTTGCTTTTTTTCCTGAAATTTAGAAAATTATGGAATGTGCAGCTGCTGGATGAAAGTTTAGTGCTTAACATGAAGATGTTTCCAATTAACATCAACCCAGCCTCCAAGGACTATTAACACAACCCATAGAGAGCTGGCATCAGGAGCCCCTCATGTATCATCGGTGGAGGAGGGTTACCCCCAGCTCTTTCTAGAATTCTGTTAGTGACTGTTAGTGATTGGCATGTTTCTTGGAACAACTACTGTTTTGTTTTGATTTGGAGCCCACAAAGACAGGGAAGGAACTTAAGTTGTAACGCTCTCCTTAGATATTTGTGTAGACAAACTTGGAAAATACTAGGACCTAAATTTGACTCACTTTTAGAGATTTATCTGGTTGCCATGCAAAATTTGGGTTCCATATTGAATGCCCTTTTACTCATCAGTACAAGAAAAAAACAAATCTTCAGGGTGATTTTTTCTTGTATGAAGGAATTTCTAAGGTGATGATTTTAAGAAAATTTTCAAAATGGATTTTTTGCTTTTTATCTCATTTTGTCAAATTTATCAAATTTGATCTAATTTGCTGTAATTCAGCCTATTGAAACTCATAGTATTATACATCTTGTTGATGGTTTGATGTGTGCTCAAGTTATTTTACTAAATATGTTCACTGAAAGACCCAGGTAATTCCTCCAATCCTGAAACTGATTTTAGAAGACCCTGAAAATACCTATGTGTACGAAAAATCTTTCTTTTTCCATGAATTAAATAAGAAGCTAAAATATATATTTGCAAAATCCTATTAATATAGACAATCCAAATGCTCACCTTTGTCAGCTGGTGCAAAGACAGGGAGATATTACTATCAGATGCTCCGATACTACTATGGTCGGTTGAGATTTTATTCTCAAAACATTTTCAGGAAGACACTCAGTGCATACTCCTGGCAATCACTTTTTTTTTTTAGAAGGCCTGGCGACTCTCATTTTAGTCATTCATAAGCAGTCTTTGCTCCTCAGGAGCAAAAGTTTGAGATGGTATTAAGTGCATTGCTTTTCAGCATGTGATGCTTTCTCACATACACACATTTAATGTGTGTCCCAAAAGAGACACTATTCTTTAACTACTTACTTTATCTTCCAAAGACAGTGTTGTTTCTTGAAACGAGGACGGTCAGGTGCGAAGATGCCAACGACAGAACCATGTCTCTACTTGCTTCTTAGGCTAAAAGTCAACCAAGGAAATCTAATCAGTTAAAAAAAAACAACGAAAAGAATGCATGCGGAACATGTAGAGACTCATTCTACAGGATTAATCTAGATCCACAGTTCAGAATATGAGCTCTAGATCACAGTGGTGGCCAAGTGTGTGAAGATGCGGATGTAGGTCGAATTGCTGCGGTGGCTTGGCCTGTGCTGAATGCTGGCCGTGGACACACTCCTTCATCACCTGCAAGACAGCAGGGGTGAGTCTGCTCACCAGGGAAATATGCCTTTCCTAGGTGCTGTGCTCGGAGCTCAGGAATTTGAGGCCAAGTGGCCAGAACCATCTGATGGATATAAAAAGATCCTTTGCGTTTTATTTTCGTTGAAGATTTTGCTCCTTCATTTGGTTAGAATTGTGAGTACAATTCTCTGCATAGCTGGAATCCTTATCTTGCAGTTACTAAAGAAAATTCTTGAGAATCATGCAAATGAATTCAAGTTTAGGAAAACTGGCCTTCTCTCCAAAGCCCATTTCTAATTCTATGGTCTTGGAATTATTTTTGAAATGCTGTTCAACTCTTTTGACCTTCATCACCCCAATTTAATTGTCTCAAATGCCTTGGATTGGTTTTACCTGTATTTACCAATGTCGAATCGTCTTATTCTCCTTCTCTTTACAGAATGAGATAATGTACATAAATGCTTGTAGCGAATGCACACAAGAGTTACTCCATGCAGATTCCCCTGAAAGCCAAAGGAAGAAGGATAAAGCAGAGCAATGGTCTTGATTTTTTTGAGCTCACTCCCAAATTCTTCCCCAATTTTGGACGTACGGGGAGTTGCTTACTTTCATGCCTACCTAGGCTTTGTTCCCCTGGCTTACGTTTCTTCCTTCACTCTCTCAAAATATGTATATGTATATTATATAAACAGATATGTATTATATAAACTTTCAAGCAGTTTTATTGGAGACTAGGTATGCTTGGATAAGTATTAAAGAAAAGCTTCAGTTTAGCTTAGGGGTAAGAAGATCAGCATTTCCTTTCATGTGGAGAAGGTTTCTAAAGCCTCCTTTCTGATATCTTCTTATCTTCTTAAATAATTGGGGATAATTGAGTCTTCCAAAAAAAAAAAGACCTAGTGCCCTTTTCCTGGGGCTAGCAAAAAGACTTTTTTTTTTTGAGATGATAAGTAGGTTGACTTATTTTTGCCTAAATCACAGAAGCTCAAGGTCCTTGGTAGAAGACAAGCTGATGTGCACATACTTGTTTTAAAATTTTTTCAAGATGGACGACCCACCAAAATTTGGCAAAAATACTAAAATGTACCTTTTCATCTGAGTGAGAATTCTACAAATTGTTGGGTAACCCTTTAGGGTTTTCCAACTCTGGCAGCCTGCCAGGTGCAGTGAGAGGGAAATTTCACGAAGACAATGCATTAAAATATTAGTTTCTCCATGCCAACTAAGATGCTTCTTGACCCAGCCAAGAAGTCAGCCACATTATCCATGAGAGTCATTCCATTAGCTGGTCGAGCCCCACTGAGTTTTATAAAAGATGAAGCTAAATGTGTCGTGCCTCTGTTAGGGGGAGCAGCACTGTGTTGCATCAGCAAGACTTGTGCTCTGAGAAGATGAGGGTACCGCTCAGGGTAGCAGCCCTAAGCGTGGAGGGGAGGGAGAGAAAACCTGCCACTGTGGAAACCAAACAGGAGTCTGGAGAAGTGGAAGAGATCTGAAAGAGGCCCAGAGGGTTGCTTGGCACCTATAGGAGCCCCGAGATGTCCAGGAAAGGCTGGTGCGCAAGACACCCTTCCTCCTGGAGTTGGTCATGACAAATGGGCTCAACAAAAGACCTCATATCTTTACAAAATAATCCTTAAAAGTTCAGAAATCTTCTCTTTGGATTATGTCTCTTTTTAAATATAGGAAACTATTGTTGTTGCAAATGAATGTATAAATATTTTAATACTTTAAAAGCTCCTAGAACCCATTTAAATGATTACTTGTCAAATGGGTATATCTTTTGTCTCCTGGCCATTCCTACAGGCCACACCCAAGGATGCCTGTATTAATTCCCTTTTGTGAAAACAGCATCCAAGTGTTTTACTGACTGATGACTGCAGTGCCATAGACTCTGCTAGTTTAACATCGTTCCCCGAACTAATGCAACACAGATTGGAGTTTCTGGAATAAAGGCACCATGTGCTTATTATTTTATTATTTTGGCACAAAACATTTTTTGTTGTGTTGGGAGGTCACGTGTAACCTAGTGTCTGATGCCTTCTAAAAAATAATTGTTAGCATACAATTAAAAAGGTGAATATTCCAAACATTCGCTGTGCTCCAAATAAAGGCAACACAATGCAATCTGAAATCTCTCCAATAGAGGGCTCTATGGGTTTGATTTAGTTCAAGAAAGAAAGTGAGAAAACTACTTGGGTTTAGGTTGCTATAGTAAATTCTGTATTATCCTTAAAAATAGAACTGATAAAAATGGAGTCAGTTGAGTTGAACTGGAAGAATCATCCAAAGATTAAATGTAAGGTCTACTCTTACGAGACAGAATTTCATAATTCTTTGAATTGATGTTCTTTTCAAAAAGGCAAAATACATTTTACCATCTCTAAATAAGCAGGTAGGCAAATTAGAGATATTCCGTGCTTTGAAATACTATTAATATTACCTCATTCAGTTACATTTTTAAAAGAAGAAAGGAGCTACTGCATTCATTCTCTCTTTGGAGACATTTTATCTTTGCTGTTGTCAAATAATTTAGTGTTGGCGTAGGGAGATGTATTATGTACATAAAATGCATTGTAAATATTTAATACACAAAATATGTGTTTGTATGCACACAAAATGCAAAATGTTACTAAAATGTTCTCCAAAACAAGTGATACTGTTGAGAAAGGTAAAGTACACACGGCATAAAAATCAGCTCTTGTGAAATACGTTGCTTTACTTACACATCCTATGCGGTTCACTTTTTTACGTTAGGCCTCGCTTTCTATTCTATTTTCAGATCGGAGAAGCTTACAATATATGCATTAAAGCAAAGCAAAGAATAAACTGAAACAAGTTACGTTTGAACTATATGTCTTTGTCTTCTGATTTTAGGGAATATTTTTATTTTGTCTGATCGCCTTCAGTGTTCTTTGAAATGCATAGGCTCATTATATTCTATGAACAGAGAGCTTTTAGACATTTTAACTCCTCTTATTGTGTCTCGTTGAAAATGCTTATTTCATTTTCTGTAAAGATGCTTTGATGGCAAACTGATATTCATTTTAAAGAAATAATTTTGAAGTTTGGATACACTTCCTAAACTATATTTACCTTAAATTCCCAAATTACTGTTTTAAAATATCTCTCAATGTCATTTAGAAATACGAGCATTTTAACAAATGTCTATATTCACTACCAAAATGTTTCCTTCTAGAACTTGAAAAACATGCAGATTATAATTTAATATTCTGAGTAAACCATTAGTATATGAACTGTGTATAATAAATCTATTTTATACATACGTTCTTATGTAATATTCTGTTAATATATTCTGTATTTATAATTTATACTTCTTCAAAAGGAATATAGTTTTTTTTTACTCTAACGGCTTTGACCTGCTAAGATTTTGCTAGGTGTGATACTTTGATCTGATAATATTATTAAAGAAGTCCTTGTTTATTTTGAATAGCATGTTCATAACTTATGTTCTTACTACAGTCTGTTAGCAAGCAAATAAAACTTGGTTTGATTTTCTATAAAAGCATTTTCAATGTTTATTTTATGTGCGAAACATCTTACTAAAACAGAGTAAATACAATTGCAACCTAACTGTTCATATAGAGGAGTTTGATTAGCAATTATATTTCCATTTGTCTTTTTTTCCCCCCTATGAGTTAGGAAAAGAGGCTTCTAATAAAATCCAAAGAAGATTCGAACCAAACTGCTCTTTGTTATTTTGGATATTATTTAAAAATAAAGATTATTTTTGATAATAATTTTCACTGTGGATAAATATGGTTTCTAATTTTTGCTTTGTTTGGTTTAAAATGAGACCATCATCAACAGCAAGAATGATGAATTTTGATAGATTTTCTGATAAAGATTCAGTAGCAGCAAACATCTTTGTCTTCATAGGGCTGCTATTTTAAAATCATAAGATTTTACATATATTTCCAGAATTCTTTCTTACATACAGTTTCTGTCGGAATATTTCCCTCTTATTTGGTTTGGCTTATTTTTACTGGTTACGAGTGAACTTAACATCATAGGCACTGCGCCTTGAAAGTGTAGAAGCCAAGGTGGATATGGAGCACATCTCGAAGTGTTTGCTAACCTAATTGTCCTTTTGTGTTATGGGGTCCAGATATTTTGTCATGAGGTCTAGGTGCTGATTAGCCCTCACTAATATTTCAGTGTTTTTATTTAAAAGATGATCATATGGAAAAACCTGAAATGCTGAGTAAGGATAATATGACTACATTTTAGGTTCCATTTCAACTAAAGGTAACAATCACTTATATTTAAGCATATTTTATATAATGTCAGCAATATGCATATAGAGGTAACATTTAAAAAGGAAGTAGTAAAGTAGTGTATGCCGTCGTGTTTACCGCAAGGCATAAATCAGCATTATTTACATCTGTGAGTATTGCTTTGTATGGGAAAGTGAAAAAAAAAACCCAAAAAACAATAATATTTCTCTAAAACCTGAATGCACAGCTAATAGTTTGCTTCATGCACCTGCCAGTTTGGGTTGCTATTAAAGCCACCCTGGAAATTCTCCTTTCTTTGTGCAATATTTTATGCTTTTCTTTTCTTCAGGGCAGATTGGTTCTGCCTGCACTTTATTCCTGAACCCACGTTCATTCAGAATGGATTGGCAGCCTTAAATGGTCTATCTGGTGCTGCTGCTGACTAATAACGCCCCTCCCCCAACCCGCTCCCTCCCCTCATACTCGGATGATTCTCTCTCTCTCTCTCTCTCTCTCTCTCTCTCTCTCTCTCTCACTCACACACACACACACACACACACACACACACACACACACACACCAGTGGCCCCATTGTCAACAAAGAATGCATAATGGTGAAGTACTCAGCAGTAATTTTGGTGATGTTTTGCCTTGCATGTTTTGAAAGTATTTCTGAAGAGTATAAATAAATGTGCCCTAAACTCTCCCCCTTTCTCTATGTAGAGATTTGCAGCTAAGCTCTCATCCGAAGGCGCAGCCTCAGAACCACAGTGACTGGAATGCTTTCAGGGAACAAATGTGTGGCTCGATGGCTTCCTCTCTTTTCAATACTATTAGCACCATATAGATTTAATAATGGGGTGACTGAAAATATTTTGATGATGGGGCAGTTTCTCTGATCTGCAGAAAAAGCATCTGATTTGTTCGTGTACTGATTAATTATTGAAACAACAAAGTACAGGCTACTATGCTTCCCTCTTGCAAAAAGGCGGTAGTGTATGTGTGTGTGTGTGTGTGTGTGTGTGTGTGTACACGCCTGCGCGTGCGTGCCTGGGCTTATGTTTATACACACACACACACACATATATATTACTCAGAAGAGAAGCTTGGCCAGAAATTTCTTCATTTTGACCTTGAAAATTATTGGGAGATTTTCTCTGTGTGTGTCTGATAGGACAGTATTTTGATGTACTAGGAACACAATATTTTTTTTCCTTTTTCCTTTTAATTTGTTCTTCCTCCACACCACATAAATGGGTCTCTCAGCCAAGCATCACCTTTAATTTTAATTTCTATTTCTAGCTTGTATTTTATTAGCACCTTTTCTGTTTTACAGTCTACTCACTGATATGGCACCAGATCTGTTGTGAGCAAACAATACGGTTTTGTTTCATGTTCCAATAAATATTATTCTACAGTGCAGTGCAGTCCTTATATTTTGTGCTTATTTAATTTGGTTAGCTTCGGGGTGAATATTTCATAGTACTCAGACCTGAATTCCTTTTCTTTCAGAGTCTAGGACTCCCTAAAGTTTTAAGGTAAAGGCAGAACATCTTCTTGGGTTATTGTAAAATTTGTTGCTTTGTATTGTGACAATAGTGTTCATATGCCTGACATCCTCATAATAATATTAAGCTCTATTTTTTAGTGCGATGTACTTTATACATTTGTATAAATGTCACAGCCTGTAATCACTTCCTTTGTCATCGACGATTAATCTAAAAAAATCGAATAATTCACTGCCCCTTGCCATTTACATATCGTCTGCTGCCATCTGCTCTTCTCAGCAGCAGTAAATGATGGGTAATTAACTCAGTGCCTTTGTCTTTCCCTTGCTGAATGTCTGACACATATAGATTTTCCTCTGTGTGCGTATGCATGCACGTGTATGTGCAAGTAAGGGGAAGAGAGAGGGAATGAGAGAAGAAAAAGCAAAAAAGAATGCATAATAGTGCAGATATGGAAGTCAGCACAAGATTATTTCCAGAGAAAAAGCCAAACAAAGATATTGGGTCAAAGAAGGGGCCGTATCTCATGACCTGA
This sequence comes from Hyaena hyaena, assembly GCF_003009895.1. Lineage (NCBI taxonomy): Eukaryota > Metazoa > Chordata > Mammalia > Carnivora > Hyaenidae > Hyaena > Hyaena hyaena. The sequence goes on along the minus strand of NW_024081127.1, from coordinate 442,942 downwards.
AGCCTTCTCAAGCTGAAAGGAGGAACTGTTGGAACAATGGCTGCCTTGCACAAGCAAGAAGCATTTTTCGAAAAACCTCAGTGGTCAAGGTCAATATGCAAAATCAAGTCAAGGCTCCATAAACCATTCCCACCTACCAGAGTGCAAAGAGATCATGTAAATGAGACGAAGTGTAGGGTACCCACAACCCACATACATGTTCTAATTGACTTCTGAACCAGTAGCCAGAATCTGTGTTTTGAGAAATGGCTGTAGAAAGAAAATCTGTTGCTCTTGCCACACATACACACACACACACACACACACACACACACACACACACATTTCAAAATGGAAAGTATCAAGGAAAATTTATAAGGGCTTGCAAGCCTGGGGGATGTATAGATGTGCTTAGTTTAAAGGGAAACAATATCACTCTCTTAGATTTACCCAAACTTCCTGTTACATTATTCAATCCCTTCTGGTACAGCCCAAGAGTGCTTTAGAAAAGAATCCCATGCTGTTCTGAAGACTTCATATATAATTTTATTCTAATAATTCTTGTTGGAAACATAATGTCTTAAACTATATGAAAATCATTTCAAAACATGGCTAATTTTAATAACATTAAAAGAAAAATAATTAAAGGAGAAATTTTAAGGAAGGTCAGAATCTGGCTTACTCAACATAGTTTTCATCTTAAATAAAGACAGCCTGAGTATCTCTAAGTCTGCCATCATCATTTTCAGATGGAATTAGTAAAGCTTGCTTCAATTAGACATGACACATTTTTGGTGTCTGTAACTTAAGGAAGCTAAATACAATTTTTGTTCTTGAGGAGTTTGTCATTTATACGTGTGTGTGTGTGTATGTGTGTGTGTATATATGTATATGTATACATATGTATATATACTTAGATAATTCAATCAATCAAAGGAATAAGACATATGTCATAAGATCTCGATCTTATATTCTTTAAGATTTTTTTGTCACTATGTGTTCTTAAAGCTTGAATAACTTTAGAATTCTTCACTGAAGTGGGGGGAAGGGGAAATCAATATAGAGTCCAAAGAAGTTCTTGGAGCCCATTTTAGATCTGTGTGAGACTTGCTGTGTGTTACTTCCATCATGCAAGCTTAGTTCTGTGCCTCTACTCTTCTGTCTGTACAATGGCTATGGAAACATTCTCCTATTTTTCTTTAAAAAATATTTTTTAATGTTTATTTATTTTTTGAGAGAGAGAGACAGAGTGTGAGTTGGGGAGGGGAAGACAGAGGGAGACGCAGAACCTGAAGCAGGATCCAGGCTCTGAGCTGGCAGCACAGAGCCTGATGCGGGGCTTGAACCCACGAACCGGGAGATGATGACCTGACCAGATGTCGGACACTTAACAGACTGTGCCACCCAGGCACCCCTCCTATTTTTCTAAAATAATAATTGAACAAAAAGCAATTGTGTCATACATTTAAGCAAACTGTCTTCCTAATGAGACTGTAGTGCATATGGTATCTCAATAAGACCATTAATATTTCTATAAGTTGTGAATGTTTAAAAACATCTATCCTTTGGCTTAATCTTGGTATTTGTGCCTTAATCTTTGCTTCAGTATCTATCAACACTGGACCTCTAAATGATTTGTTTGTAATCATAAAACAGCTGGACGTCACTGGAAGGCCATTGAATCATCGAATTCCATTTTCTATATTAGTTTCAAATGACTTGCAGAGACAACTTAATACATACATTATGTGATAAAATGGCTAAAAATATATAATTACTAAGTCAGTTAAATGTAAGAAAGGAGCATTATAAATATATAAAAATGGACTTCATATCTCAGAGCTATTGTGTTAACTATACCAAGTACATGCACTTTATGAAACTATTTAAATTTCATAAAATTTTTATGACTTACAGGTAAATTTGTCAGCATCTAATTGAGTAAGAGATTCTTGAAAGCTTTCACTGCAATTGTTAATTCAGCATCATTGTTCTCTCAGGCTGTTACGTGACCCAACAGGCTGTGAGAACAATATTGCTGAATATAATTGGCATATGTCAGCAAAATATAATTAGTAACAAGCCTCTTTCTGAAATGCTCTTTTTGTTGGTTTAAAAAAGTTGAATACTTCCTCTTAGATTAAATTATAGCTTGGGTTTCTCTCTCATTTGATTTTCGTCGGTCTTAAAAAAAGGAGAATTAGTTTAAATTTTGATATAAAAAGCATGCATTTCTTTCTTGGGCTGTGCAAACACTGTGAGGACTTGTCTTTCCTTCAAAAGGTGTTTAGTTTAATTCTGGGCATGAGAGCTTGGTATAGGAAACATGGAACAGTGTAGTGTCAAGGGTTACCATGAATCCCCACCCTGTATCAACCCCACCCCCACCGCCAGGAGGTTTAGAATAGATGCGATGACAAGCTACTTCTCAGGGATGTGGCTGGGTACTTACTGATGTTGAAGGCACAGAACTTAAAAAAAAAAAAAAGTGTTTGGATTGTTTATCTCAGCACTTCCTATGGGCTTAACTTTAGACGTATTATGGTTGATATCGTGTTAATAATTGTCTTCTACCTCACAGTGTAAAAAGAAGATGGACATTGTTCATGATGGGTGATTTTAGAAGAAAAAAATTATACGGTCATATACCGTACTTTTTTGATGGGAACAGAAAAGTATTTGCCAAATTGTTTTTTTGTTTTGGTTTGGAGTGGTTGTTTTTGGTCAGAAAAAAAACTTTGCAAAATTTCTTCAGAACCCATGATTGGAATGAAATATCACTTTAACAAAAAGCTGCTTTCGGGTCACATCTAGAAATGTAAGCCTTTCACCTAAGATTGTCGAGGCTGTGGTCATAGCCAGGTCTTAGGGGATGGTCCTATCTGACCCAGCTACGGCTTCAGCGGGAGGGGCCTGGAGGGGTAAGAAAGATGAGGATACAAATCCTTATCCATTCATGCTGTGCAAACCCTTTGCAGGTGACCCACCAATGCTACACGTCATAGGCAGCTCTCAGTCACTTCCTCACTGCCAGGGTTCTTCTCTCACCTCTTTGGCCTAACCTGGCTCCACGCTCTATAATTTTCCTCATTTGCTCTCTCCCCTAGGACCGAAGGTTCCTGGACACCACCCCCCCCCCCCCCCCCCCCCCCCCCCCCCCCCCCCCCCCCCCCCCCCCCCCCCCCCCCCCCCCCCCCCCCCCAGGCAGTCTGCTCCTAATCCTCCTGGCCTACTCTTCGCATCTCCTTGTTCTGCCCATAGGCCCCGTGTTCCGGCATCTTGTTACCCATTCCTCAGTCCTCCATACCAGTCATGACACTATGCCATTTCTGTTCTATACCTTTACTGCACAGGGATCATTTTAACGTAGAAGATCTCCGCATATTAAATGGATTTGGAGAGCAGAAGGAATAAGGTGGGAAATATATCTATCTCCGTACACTAACATATACACTTCAAGTCTTATAAGTAACTATATTTGATTCGGACATTTGGTCTGAAAGACTCATGCAATGGAATACAACCTGTCAGGCAGAATTAGTTGAGTTTACTTAAAGGTGTGGAAAGCTATAAAAATAATCACAGTTACAGTAAACCGACTTGACAATAAACCATTTAAGAAAAAAATAATCACAGTTACAGATTTATTTGTAATATACACAAATATTGTATCATTTTGTTGTATACCTGAAACTAATATAATGTTGTATATTTATTATACCGCAACAAAAAATATGACAATTATTCAAAGGAGATTTAGAGGTAAAGACTAACAATGAATTCTTCATCTTCAGAGATGCTTATCCATAAGAAATAATATAGACAGAAGCTAAATAAACTCATCACAAATAAGCAGGCTGTCACAGAGGGGTGTAATATAGCAGCAAGCTCTAGGTAGATCAAGTGATAATGAAATCTACGACATGGGAAAATTTGATAAGTGCCAACCAAACTTCCAAAACAGATGAATCAAAAGGATGATTATCTGGCATTACCAAAGAATAATGTGTTTTCTTAAAGGGCTTTCTGCAGTGTCTATAACAACAACAAAAAACTAGTTCCCCTTGTCTGTGAACCTATGATATGCATGCTTCAAAATCATAGTTTATATGTTATCGTTCAGGGAGGCAGACGGATTGAGTGGGAAGAGAGCCAGCTCATAGGTTGGAGAGATGGTGACAGGGCAGAACATTGAAACTTGACAGAACTTAGTTTGCTCATCTGTAAAATGGGTCTGTGATTTGCAAAAAACATTCTGGCAATGGGAGGGTGTCATGAAGAGACTGACAGTCATGGGTCCCAAGTATTTTCTCCTCTGCTTTAACCAGAATAACTCCAATTTGTGTTTTCCAATCTTGATTTTCATGTGATTTTTTTTTTTTTTTTAAAAACCAAGGGCTCCACAGCTAAAACCACAAACAAAGAAAGTCTTGTTCTAATTATCTCAGGAAGGATAGTATGACAGATAAAGGAAGACAAGCTTCAGAAGAGGCAAACCTGGTTTGAATCCTAACTCTGGCTCTCACAGTAGAGTGGGAGACAAGAAACACATGATAAAAGTGATATTTTAGAAAGATGATCTTATTAGGCTATAAAGTATGGGCTTAAAGGAACAAAGTCTGGAAGCAAGGAAAAACTTCAGATCTTTGAAATAATCTAAATATAGAATAATGAGTTCAACTTAGACAACGGCAGTAGAGATTGAATTGGGAATACAGATTTACAAAACATTTGGAGAAAGGGGCCTGGGTGGCTCAGTCGGTTAAGCAGTCAACTTTTGGTTTCAGCTCAGGTCATGATCTCACGGTTGTAAGATCAAGCCTCATGTCAGGCTCCAGGCCAAACTGAGCATGGAGCCTGCTTGAGATTCTCTCTCCCCTCTCCTTCTGCCCCTCCCTTACTCGTGCACACACACACGTGCACTCTTTCTCTCTGTAAAAAACAAAACAAACAAAACAAAACAAAAAAAACATTTGGAGAGTTAGAATCTATAGGAACCAGTGTTGTTGAGGTTTGTGGGATAAAGAAGTAGTCTAGAATGACTGCCCAATTTTGATGACATTTACTGAAGAGAAAATCCAGGAAAGGGAGACTTTCTGGGGAAAAGTATGATGACTTAACACTGCACATTCACGATCTGAAAGCCAACTGATTATGTTTACCTGGGCTGCAGTATAGAAACAAGATCTAGGTAGTATAGGGAAAAATGAACTTTTTTAATGCATGAAAACATAGATGTCATTAGAAACCATAGCAAAAAATTAAGACCTTTTCAAGGGGGAAGGGTCTGTGAGGTAATTAAGCCTGAATGCCCTCAGGCATTCATTGCGTGTAATGAATTAATTTTATTCCTCTGCATCTAGAATGATGTTAGTTATATAAAACCTGTATTAGTCAGGGTTCTCCAGAGAAACATAACCAACAGGATATATATACAGGAAGAGGTTTATTATAAGGAATTGGCTCACATCGTTACGGAGTCTGCAAAGTCCCATTATCTGCCATCTGTAAGCTGGAGACCCAAGAAAGCCTGTGGCATAACTCAAACTGGGTCCCAAGGCCTGGGAACGAGGAGTGTTACGGGCAGGAGAAGATTGGTGTTCTAACTAAAGCCATCAGGCAGGAAGGGATGAATTCTTTCTTCTGCCTGCCTGTCCCATTCAAGCCCTCAACGGATTGGATGATGCCCACCCACACTAGGAAGGGAAACCTCCTTCACTGAGTCCACCGATTCAAATGCTAATTTCACCCAGAAATATCCTCAGAGATAACACTGAGAAATAATACTTAGCCAAATATCTGAGCACCCCATAATCCAGTCAAATTGACATTTAGAAAATTAACCATCACACCGACTTTGGGTGAACTGAGAAAGGAGTCAACTTACTTTGTGTGTGGGTTTTGAGTTTCATATTAAAAAACCCTAGTAAAGAAGGGGGTGAAAAGAAAACCAAATTCAAAGCCCTGATTAGCATCAGAGACACTCCTGAGGAGCTCAAGGTGCTGTGTATACTACTGACCAGGTGACAAATAACTTTACCAATGGAAGTAGGTCAGTGTAACAGTATCAGGGCTGCTGAGCAAGTCAGCTTCTTGTCCCTGTCTCTTTCTGGCTCACTGTCTGTCTATTTCTCTCTGTCTCTCCGGGTCTCAGTTTGTCTTGGCTTCTTTACCTAGCTAGTACTCTTCATAACATAGTTCCCGGCAGCTCCAGGGTGTTATCATTCTCAATTTAGCAATCCCATTGGAAAATGCACATCTTTCCCACCAGCCCTAATAAAATTTCCTGAAATAATTCACGTCAGCCTGGTTTAGATCTTGTGCCCCTTTCTGAACCAATCTCTGAGGTGACGGGGATAGGTTACACCGGTGACCTGGCCCTGGGTCACCAACTGCCACAGGAACACGATGGACTCAGAAAGAATTGGACGCAGGGGAAAGGGTGCCCATCCAGGATGCAGTCGTCATGAGAAAGAAGTGGGGATATAAAGGGGCCAAACTGACAGATGTGCGTCTGAATAGCACAAGGAATCAGTGGCCAATATTTCCTTTCAGAGTCAAAGAAACTGCCATGGTGAACTAGACACTAAGATCAGACTTAAGGAGCACTCAGGACGGTGAACGCTCCTGATGAGAGTCGTGTAACTGAACTGTAAGCCTATCATCTGTGCTAAACACGGGAAGGAGAGAAGGTCATACTTCAAATTTTAGCCATATTTATAAGCATATTTAATACATTAATACAATAATAAACAATAGTAATAAATAATTAATCACAATACCTGCAACTACATAGAGTGATACCATATGCCCTTTGCTGTCCTTCATCTTTGATCTGTGAAACTTTGAGAGTGTAAATTAAAAATAATATGATTTTATCACATAAAAAAACAAAATAGAAGAGCGTGGGTGTGGAGAAATGCACTGATTTTGGAAGAGCAAACCAAGGTAAGCATTCACAGTTGGGAACCCGATCTGGGTTGTGAGCAAAGATTTCCCCGAGAAGACAGCCTCACATTCTAAGCAGATTGTTTGGTGAGAACTTCTCATAAACTGAAGAGGATAGAATGTGGAGAGATTAATCGCTTGCTGTAAATTTATAAGGGGCAAAGTTTCTTCATATGAAAGAAAAATCAGACAGTGGGGCAGAAGTACTTACCAAAATACGACTTTTCCAAAGTGCAAGGATATCCCAATGAGGATAATGGAAAATTTTACCTAAGAAAGCAATGGAATTATTAGAATCTCCTTAGTAGCGTGCACAGATCATTGTAAAGGCAAACTGGATTGTTTTCATTTCCACTTTGAATATGACCTAAAGTATTGAAGAAAAAATATAAAGAATGCTTCTATCTAATTTACTAAACAAATAAACAAAAAAAAAAAAAACACTTCAGCATGAAAATAAGAAATCAGAATTATTTCATGCTTAACAGGTCAAATGGTTTATAGCAAAAGATACAGAGGAAATGTTTTTGGATTTCAAAGTAAATTTTTGAAGTAATAAGGCAGCAATCGTGAAAATGTTAACCTTGCATAGGAATGATTAATAATTTTATGGAGAACTTTAGAGAGTCACAGAAAGGTAAGCGTAGGATTGTGCATTTAAACTATTTAAAATAAAGATATTTGTGAGGGAGGGTGTCTCTATGTCAATGAGGCATGTGCTCACCGTGGCAGAAGTGAGTGGAGTTGGACACTCTTTACATATATTAATTTAATCTGAAATCACAAGTTTGAAAATCAATCTTTATGCCCTATAAATACTACAAAAGATTTGTACCACAAGATGTACTCAGCCAATTACTTATTAGTCACTCATTCAACAAATATTTCTAGTAAATCCTTTGTGCCAGGCACTTTTCAGAGTGTTGGGGGTAAAGAAGAATCAATAAAATACAGCCCTTGATTTGAGGAACTCAAGTCACTTGAGAGTGGGAACTTATAAATACATAATTAAATCCGTCATCCATGCCTGAGGAGTTCAATTAACTTTGTTTCAAATGACAAACATTAGGATAATTTGGTCCTAACAAAATGCTACATTTTGTTTTAAAAGCCCAAAATATACCACCATTTAAGTATTTTGAAACATTCTGGAATTCTTTCTATGGTCAATCCTTCCTTTGTCTCTCTCTCTTTTTTTCTCTTTTCTTGCTTCTTTTCCTTGTCTGCTGCTGCTTCTGTCTTATTTCACTTGTGTTGAATAGATTTATTCAGAGTCACCCTCTCTGGAAAGGCATGGGTGATAAGAAATTGAACAGGGAGACTGAGCCATCCATTGCCAAGGTTTGTTCAAACCTTGCGAACCTTACTTTTAAGGTGATTCTAGGGCTCCCTCGCCCATGGTGAACAAGGTCAAATTTATCTGGGCAAGTCCTATAGAAGAGTCCTGAACAAAACTTGGGAATGGACAGCTTATTTGCTTCCTGCCCAATTTCATATCTATGCTGCTTTACCAGAAGAGCATGGCCCTCTTTCTATCTAACACAAGTAGAACAAGACAATAGCTTCAGAAAAGGAAAAGAAACAAAGAAAAACTTAAAAAGCAGACAGGAACAAAAAATCAGCTGTAGAAAGCATTCCAAAATGTCTCAAAATAGTTAAAAGACAGTAAGCGTAGGGTGTGAGTACTGTATACCCAGAGGTAGAACTCTGAAGAAGATGAAATTGTTAGGAGAAAACTGAAGGCTAGTAAAAAAAAAAAAAATCATTTTTCATTTTTTGAGGGCAGAATGAAGACACAGATTCCAATTGTAGGCAGCATTAATCGAAATACAATATTCAGGTCATGGGAAATAAAGTCATGTTCATTTCTGAGCACCATTTTTTAACTGGGACATTGACAAATTCCCCAGAATAGAGGAGTATAAGAATAAGGAAAATCTAAGTTTCCTTCCAGTTTTAATTGTTGGAGTCTAAAGTAATTTAGGGTTTATCCTATAGGGTAAATACAGTCCCCAAGTAAAAGAGAAGCAAGCAAATACCTCCCCCTTCACCCCACTATATTCTTTCTGTGAAGCATGGATTTAATGCACCTTATTAAAAGAAATATCAAGGTCTGTCTATGTGACTTTGTACCTATATGCCATCCTGCAGGAATCATTTCCATGTGAAGATTTAAGCCAAGAGTAAGTCTGAAAACCTAGAATTGGAATAGAAGAAGAATGAGTTTGGATGGGAGTGAAGACAATGACGTTTCTTTTGATGCATATTTGTTCCAAGAAAAAGTAAGCATTTTCTCTTGAACAGTGTGCACGATTTTTGCCCAAGCCATTCCACTTTTAGAATTGCACTACAAGGAAGTCATTAAAGATTTACACAGAGTTTTCTGTGAGTGTTTATCTCAGTGTTACTGATAATAGTGAAAAAAAAATCTACATGCCACATGTTGGAGAATGGGTTAAACAAATCATCCATGCAATGCAATGTGTAATGAGCAGTTGAGACAGAAAACTGTTCACAATATACTGTTAAGTAAAATAAATCAGATTAAAATTTGTATATGTACTATTTTTGCATTATTTTATCCAAAAATATGGAAGGAAAACATTGAAAGAGTAAACAGAACTAGTGGCTCACTCTGAATGTGGATATTATAGGTCTTTTAATTTTCTTCTTTTTGCTTATTTCCTAATTTTTTCTCAGGGAAATAAATCACCTTTGTAATAATAAAACTGTGTTTCAAATGTAAAATTATATATATTTTGTATTTAAGATGGAAAAGATACGTTTTTGTATTAGAAGGTTATATATATGTGTGTATGTATATGATATAAATCATTTATATATGATATAACTAATAGAAAGATATACATATGAAATAAAAACAAAGCCTATATTTCCTTCATGCCCCACATGTAATCCAAGACTAGATGTGGTCAGTCCTATGTTCCAATCAAATTGATTCTTTAAACGTATCCCGCTTATTCCCATTTTAGGATCATTGCTTACGCTAATCCCTCTGCCTTGAATGTTTTCCAACATCACCATGGTTGACCTGCTTTCCTCTTTCAAGACTTGAGCTTCAATGTCACATTCATGAAGAGAACCTCTCTGCCCACCCTCCTCCAAGTGTCTTTCTCCAGTGTCTCCCTATCTCATTTCTGTTGAAATGAGTCCCCTCAGAGCGCTGACCACAATGTGTAGATCTTTTGCTTATTCATGTGAGTGCTTGATAAAGGCCTGAGTCCTTCTATAGAATGTAAGCTCCATGAAAGCAGAAAACTTGTCAGTCATCATTGTACCTTCCAAAACTAGCAGAAGGCCTGACCTATAGTGACTATAGAATGAATTACTCATGAACATTTCAGCAAGAATGACATACATTAAAATTTTCACCCAAAAAAAAAAAAAAAGCTGGAGAATCAGTATTCAGTGTTAGGTGGAGATAAACTCACTTCAAGATCTTACTAATATGAATGTGTATTATCTAAATATAAATTTTTATATATACATACACTATATATACATACCTACAAATTTGTAAATGTATACACATACATATACATATACATTTATAATGTAGACATATTTAAAATATGTGTAAATAGATTTACACATACATAATAATAAATAATACATAATTGTGAATACAAAATTTCAAACATACTCAAAGAAAAGAAAAGAACATAATAAATCTCTTCCATGGGTTCATTAGCCACTTTTAACATTTGTCAACTCATGGTTAATCTTATTTCATAAACAGAACCCCTCATTTCTCTCTCTGTCTGGATAATTTCACAGCAAATTCCAGACATTATGTTTTTCTGTAGTTTTAATGAGCGCTCTAAAAATAATTAAAGCAACCATAATTCCATTATTGCACCTAAAAGTAACAATAATACCTTAATATTTTAAATATCCAACATTTTCAAAAATATTTATTAAAAATTGTTATTTTCATCTAAAACATTTGTTCTTGAACATCCCATTTTAAAAGCAATTAACCTTTGATTCTTAGGTTTTCTGTAGTCAGAAACAGAGACTATTTTTTCTCCTTTACTTAGATAAATTTTTAGCTTATAAAAGTAAACTTCTTTTCAAGTTTCCTCGGGGATAAAATAGCCAGCTTTTTCTTATGTATTATCATTTGGTGTGTTTGTGTGGGGGGGTAGTTCTCATGAATCTTTTTATCCTTCTCAGTCTTCTCGTTTTGTTAATCTGCTATCAGATGATAAATTGCCTTCAAAGAGTAAATGATCCTGAAACCCTGTTCAAATGAATAGTTTGAATATATAGATATCCAATAAGTATTTGTTGATTTTATTTTATTCTGATATTTGGATATTGTGGATAGCATAGTTTCAGTAACAATTTAGGAGTTGCTATACAAGAGTAATTTTGATTTAGCTATATAAGAATAATCTTGCCTTTATTTTCCAATAAACTGCTAGAATTGCTGTAATTTTCCCCCCTCTTTATAACCTTGGGCTGGTCCAATTTCTTAAAAGAGTTCTAGATAGTGTTAAGCCAATTGGTTGTGTTGTGAGTGGTTAATAAGGACAAGAAACACATATTCTTTACAGGTTTGCAATATCCTGGCAGAAAGGCACGATATGGCGGCAAACCAGCAAATTCTAGTGAATTGCCGTAGATAGCGCATCTTGGCGCCAGGTTTCCAGTTGTTAATAAATTGCATTGTTGGTCTCTAAGTCAGGAAACTCAGCTGAAAGGTCAGTGTGCGAGCCCCCATCTGTGGTTCACCCATTTGGGGAGCAAGAGCGCACTAACTCGCCCGTACCAGCTGCAGCCAACAATGTATGTTTGATGTCAGCCAGTGGAGCGCCGGGGCTGGTCTTTTTTGCCCCACGTCAAATATTGCATTCTATCTCTCTAACATTGTCACATATTCATCAGCTGGCCTCAGACTAGGGGATAAAGGAGCGATGGAAACATCCCTGGAGACTTGGAGATGTGCCTCTGGTTTTGATGGGATATTATTCTGAGGATTCACACATGTATTGACCTCAGTGCTAGTGGGGTCAACATGACAATGCAATGTGTATTGATTTGCTTCAATTCAGAAATTGCTCATTTATCGTTTATATTTATGTAAATAAAGCACTAGTCTTTCATCTTCCAATTATAACATGTTACTGAATTAATGTGATTAGAGATGAAGCTGGACTAATGTTAACAGGGTCTTTCTTTCTGTCACCAAGTGCAAAGGAACAATCATGTAAAATTAATATATTTCTAAGGAGGTGACCAGGCATTCCAGTGTCAGTTATTATAAACTCCCTCCTCTTTTTCCCCCCCTCCTGTTCAAGCCAATTTCATGCTAAAATACCTTGACATAGTTTCTTTTTATTCCAGGCTTTTCTTCCTGTTCTATGCCTGCATCTCCAAATTATATTACGTGGTAGATTTTTCTATAAATGGGAATATGATATCTTTGAGATGAACAAGGTTGGCAGGAATTTAGCATCCGAGGAGTTTTGAATAGGCATGTCTGTTATTTTTATTGAAATATTTTCAGCTATCTATTTTCCTTAACACAATAATAAAGAAGACAGTGTATGGAGTAGGAATTACCAGTTCGTACATCTGGCAACTGAGCTGCTTTTTCCCAGGTCATTGCTTTGTTGTCTAAGCTTGAAATCACATTTTGGAACCAATAATATGGACTACTCATAGCTATGACCCAAAAGATAAATCTTTCTTTCTTCCTTTTTATTGGGGGAAAAGAAAATTCGGTTATAAGAATGAGAGGGATTGTACGGTTCTTGTTCTAATTTATGTAACAGGGCAGCTCTGGCCGCTGAAGTATAAATAAATATATATGCTCTTCTTTATAATTGGTTTGGTATCTTTTAATATTATTTGATACAGAAATCCTTTTACTGAGACGCTGCAATAACAAAGGGTCTTACATATCTGTTCCACCTCATCCCTTATCCATTCAGTGTATAAGAAAAAAGTTGAGACGTGTATTCTGTAGGACGGAATTTATGGAAAATACACTATGGTTGATTCTGTGGTCTATTTCTTAAACTTATCAAACTATTCCACTACTGGAAGACATTTACTGTGGGGACAAGAGATTCATTCCTAAGCATTCCCTTTGGCTGCCAGGGAAGGGTTATCCAAGAACTGACAGCAGCATAGCATTTAAGGGCATCAGTCTGGCACAAAAAGTGAATATAGAAGAGATGGAATCACCAGGTATTGAGCAGCGGGGAAGGAAATGATTTGAGCTGCCTGCTGATGTATAAAGGTATATTATGCACAATAAGAACAGCTTAGCTCTCTCGCCTCCGTGGCTTACCACACTCTAGAACTGAAGGTACATAATGTGCAGGGTAAGTTTATCTTCCAGCATGGCCTGGGCAATTATTTGGTATTGATTTTCCGAAAGTTTGGTCTTATATGTCAGCATTTTGTCGGCAAACTTCGCAACATAATCCAATCAAGTTGGTGCAGAGATGAGTGTGGGTAGAGATAAACCCTCACGAGCGAGTCTTTTGCGTGGCCGGTAGGTAGCCCCCTACATTAAGAACGCCCTCCCAACTGCGCGGTCTCGTCAGGGGAATTGTAATCTTGGGGAATCCCTGGGCCTGATTGCGCTCTCCGCCCAATTGTGCACTTTTGACCTCTGTATTGATTCTGTCCTCTCATCAAAAGAGCTGATGTAATTCCATGTGCTAGGATCACGCCGCGATTTGCATTTAGCAGCTGCAACTGTGCGCTGACCCCAAACCATTTCATCAGAACGAAAGTAGCCCAAATGGCAGATGTGTTTCCCCATAATATTAAAGTCTGTTGTGCCATTTGGTAGAGTTTCTTTTTTTTTTTAAATCATATATAGAAAAAGGACCTACATCACCCACTCCGATTCCATCCAGAAATTGGGAAACTCTTTAAATCGTAACAAGGGATCGAAAGGGATTTTATTGATTTCCACATGCAGACCAATAAATAACATTCTGATTTGTTAAAGTTCAACAAAAATAAAAGTGAATGCATTTTTAGAAATGCTAGCACTTTAAAATATTATTTTAGTTTTTTCAGTGTTTTCTTACTAACCTGTACCCGTAATGAAGCCCATTTATTGACTATCTACCTCCATATATTACATAGAAATGCCATTTAATAATTTTCTGAGAAAAAAACAGATATTTTGCTTAAAAAATCCAATACCATTTATTATTATTTCTTTTTCTTTTTTTCCTAATGCAATTTAAATATTGGCTGTTACATTATTTTGTTTCTCCTCCCCTCCGTTCCCCTCCTCTTTCTCTTCTCCATACTCTTCCTTCAAATAGGGTGGAAAATGGGGAGGAAGCTGCTACCTCTGAACCATAGACACCTAAAGAAAACTCCAGCAGAAACTGATGTAAATCTATAATTACTTGCATTGCTTTCTGCTTCCCTATCTCCCTTTTGGTTCCTTTTACTCTTATTTATTAATTTTGATCAACAAATACTTCCTGAAAATGTATATATCCATGCTAGAGATTCAGTGATGAGAAAAATAGACATAGTATCTCATGGAGCTGATAGTTCAAATGAAGACCCAGTCAACAAATAATACAAATAGTGCTGAACATAAAAAGAAGGGATAAGTTTATGGGTAATCGCTGACATTAGAGATTACTCTATGAATAGCACCTAACTATTTGGAAAAATAAAGAAAAGAGCTGGGTGTGGAAGAGTAAAGATACTGAAGATACTAGGTACGGATGGAAGCCTTCACTGGATACTCAGGGAGGGTTGACCAGTTGTCCTATACGGGGGCAGGGAGAAGACTCTCAGTGGAGAGAGAACTAAGAGACAGAAAGAAAGCTACGAGGTGCTCTGAGAGCCCTCAGAGGTGCCCACCTCGGTGACAGGTTAAATCAAGGTGGTACAGGGGACAGGCTATGGCTTATTAAGTTCCAAGATTAGCCAAAAGTATGGGAATGTTCTGTATTCCTACATGCTAGGGATTTGGAGGTGGAAGCCAATGGTTCATAATTTCCTTTCTTTCTTTTTTTGTTTTTTTTAAAGAGTGTTCAGGAAGTGCTGTAAAGATAAATTATAGGGACTATGAAAGAACATAACGCAGGGTTTTAGGTAAGATGGAGTAGGGACGGAAGGTAAGACCAGACCTCGTGATTTTTTTCACATCTTGAGAACACTTGATTTCATTTTGAAAGAAGAGTGGGGTCTTTCTGCGAGAGAGTAATTACAAAAGTATCTGAGTTTACAGAAATATTAAATTAGGGAATATTGACAATAATTTAGATTGCATAATAAATTCATAGTTTATACTCTGCTTTAATGCAAATTATTATTTTTTTTAATGTTTATTTATCCTTGAGAGAGTGAGAGAGACAGAGAATGAGCAGGGAAGGAGCAGAGCGAGAGAGGGACACAGAATCTGAAGCAGGCTCCAGGCTCTGAGCTGTCAGCACAGAGCCCGACGCGGGGCTCGAACCCACGAACCGTGAGATCATGACCTGAGCCGAAGTCGGACACTCAACCGACTGAGCCACCCAGGCGCCCCTAATGCAAGTTATTTTAACAAACCTGTAAAGCAATCCCATGAAGAAGTAAGAATGGGACCGCAGGCATTCAGACAATGACTTACTAAGGACTAACGGGTAGTGAGTGGCAAAGGTGGAACGCGAATCCAGGTTTCCTCCCTGTAAACCCTATGCTTTTCTCATTAACTCTGTAATACAGTATTTGAAGTTGTAAAAGCACTCACCAGTGTTTTGTCTTTAAACTGTTGTCAATACCAATAAATATAAAACCTTTCAATTTATTTTTTAAAGAAACAACACATCTTATTTGAATATCTAGGAACACACACACACACACACACTCTCTCTCTCTCTATATATATATTATATATTATATATTATATATTATATATTATATATTATATATTATATATATTATATATTCAGATGGGCTGTCTCGTACGCTACTCATTGGCCCAGGAGCAGCAAGTGATGGGATGGCTCTTTACTGGCAAGGGATCTCTACATTTCCACCTTTAGAAGCCAGCCTACAAATAGTACCAACATTATGGGGAAAGTAACAATAGCCTATCTCGGAGATAAGTCCTACAGAGAAATACTATGGTGTCATTAAATAATCACGTTGTTGACTTTTGTCTTGGGGGAGAGTGGTTTAGAAAGCCTTTGACTAATCCTCTGTCTCTTTCGTCATATTTCTGTGATTAGTATTTTATGACGGGGCTGAGTTCTATGAATCACAATCGACAACATGATTGTACTTATTAATCATTATTTAAATCAATTATTAGATAACAGATAATCGAGTGGACTGTCCTTTATGTAAGTAGAGGATGCTGATTAGCCAAGTTTATGACGTGTGCATTGCTCATTTATTATCACTGATTATTTGTACTTTAGGGGACGAGTCACTGAACTTGAATTCTAAGCTCAAAGTTAAAAATCCAGCTTCATTATTCTGTCAGGGGTCTGACCCCAGGTAAGTTATTTAAACTTTCTAGGCTTTAGGTTCATCATCAGTTAAATGGGGTTAATGGTGCTTATAAAATACTTTTCAGGATGAAATTAGATTGCAAGTATGAAATAAACGAACATAGTTGTTTTTTTTTTTCTCTCCTTGTTTTATTTATATGGGAGATGAACAGACCAGATTAGAGGTGGTGTTAGTGACCAGGGAGTAGACCAAGAAAGATTGCTCTCAGCTCCTTTGGTTAGCATCTAGATACCTGGACTCAGATCCAGGGACAAAGGTCACCTGCATACGGATGCCCTAGTCTTTTCCTCATCTGTGAACCTCCATGTTGCCACTTGATTACATTCCCTGTTGCAGGAGTTAAAAGTTTTGATCAGAAATGAAAGGTTGAACCTACGATTTCAGGCCCCAGACCTTCTTAATTTATCTTAATGCCATGTGTCCCTAACCTTCTTGTTCATTAAACTCACCCAGTGTTCTTCAGAAAATCAAAGTTAATGAGTACAACTTTGCAGGTGAGCATAATGTAACTGCTTCATCATGGTAGGAAATACTTGCAAGAAAAAGCGGACGTTTTTATTAAAGAGAATAGATTTCACCTCCTCTCCCTCAAAGAGGAGTTGAGGCTACAGATAGATTTATTCAATATTTCCAATGACGATAATTTTGGGAAATGTTAAATGACATCCTACCTCATCTTATCTCATCTTAAATATTAACGGTAGCAGAGAACAATGGTTCTAAGTAGTTTGGGGATTGAAATCAAGAACATTTAGGCCAGGAATGGTGAATCTTTTTGAGTGTGCATGACCATAGTTTACAGTCCTTTTCTTTTTTAAAAAAAAATATTTAATGTTTATTTATTTTTGATAGAGAGAGACAGAGCATGAGCAGGGAAGGGGCAGGGAGAGAGAGGGGGACAGATTCTGAAGCCGGCTCCAGGCTTTAAACTGTCAGCACAGAGTCTGATGTGGGAGTTGAACTCATGAACCGTGAGATCATGACCTGAGCCAAAGCCAGATGCTTAACTGACTGAGCCACCCAGGTGCCCCCTGCCTTTCTGTATTAGCTAATGTGCTTTATTTTCAGCTTAGAAGTCTCTTGCATGTTGATTGTCATCTGTCTTTCTTAGATTCATTTACGGGAAAGAGAAATGGTTCTTAAAATTATGTGGTACATCAAAAAACATTGCCTTTGACAGCCGGGTGTCTGATGAGTACATTTTGATTTGCTGCTAAGAAGTATGGGCCATGGCTATTTAAATTAGTTCATTCTGGGGCTGGATGTACATCAGCATTTCAGGCATTGATTCTCACTAGGATGAAATACAAAAGATTAAAAGACATACTACTAAAGACTGTAGCTTTTCTTCAAGATTAAAATCTTTAAATAATTTTTTAGTGAGGAAAAAAATTAGGAGGCAAATGCAGCATTTAAGACAGCATGCGATTATCACAACATGTGACTCGTATGGTATCAAAACCTTTTCTACGACGGCTGTTACGTATCATGATCTTGCTTGTATGTGAAGGAGTTATATACTGTGATTAGTATTTCCTGAAGGTCAGTGACGATCTGCTTTGCTTTCGATAACTTAAATTGTTACCACTCGGTATTTACAAAGCAGATTTTAGCAATTCCACGGGGCCATTGGAAGCAGCTCTTTGGTCAGAGCAGTGAGAGAGCAAGCCCGTGACACACTGCAGTGCTATTTCCAGGGCACGGGTGTGGGAGAGGAGGGCCACAGAAGGTTTGAGGGCAGACGTGCGATAGGGGCCAAAACGCTGACTGCCAAGGGCACTGGCCAACGGGGGTCTTAGAAGGTGGTGGGTGGAGTCACTGCTCAGGAGTGTGAAAATCTGCCTGCCTGTCCCCATACTGGGCTCAGAGCCTGTTCAAGGGTTTGGGCTTAGCCTATGGAGCCATGAACATCTGGCTCCCAGTTTCCATGCTATGGGAATAGCCCAGCTCTGTGCTCACCTGAGATGAGGTTAGCGCCACTAATCTAGCTGCAGCTCTTCCTGCATTTCTCAAGTGAATCAACATACAGAATATATTATATAAAAACACTCTGACCACTTGTCAATGTTACCAATAAGTATTTTCTCTCTGCGTTGTCTAATCCAGTTCACTGAGCCTTTAACCCTGTCCTGTGTGGCATTCTGGGTACGGCCATAAATGATCATTTTTCTACGGGTTGCTTTCTGCTACCTCGGTATATAGAGAAGCAGAACATTTCAGCCCTTCCGTGTGACAGGTGATGTGCGTGATTGTTTGCTGATGGTGATTCGGAATATTGATGCCTTAGAAAAAGAACTACATCGAACAGGCAATGTGCACAGCTCACAAACTACACAGAGAGCATTTGATATAAATAAAGTGTCAAGCGGGCGCTGCAGCTTTGTGCAGAATCATTTTCAAATTTTCCTTTTTGAATTATTAAATAGACCATGTCAGAACAACTCTGATTATTATCCAATCCATATGCTTCCACACCAACCTTTTATGTAATATCAAGTGACTGCGGTGATCAATTGGACCAATGGTGGCGGCGCCCTCGTTCTGGAAATGATTCAAGCACCTCGCCACACTGCAGCCCCGTATGCAGATATGCACACACCTGCTGCATGGCTTCTAGGGGAAGCCACGCGGGCTCGGCGTGAGGAATGTGCGTAGGCTGTGAAAATATACTTCGTTCTTTATCAAGAGCCTTAGGCATAAGCCTGTCTTTTGGCCATTGTAAGACTGTGTAGCTGGGCTGCAGACACCGCAGTTAACCAGCTCTCCATCCACACAGCAGAAGGATGCACGTGGCCTAGGTGGTAAAGAAAATGTGATGATGCAGATTTCCGTCGTTGAAACAATAAAATCTTGTTTCTGGTTTTTGAAGAAATACGGTATCTGCTGGAAGCAGAGATCGTGATGTGCAGGCATGTCGCCACGTGTAATTTATAAAACGTGATAAAATGATAATCTCTCACCTACACTAATACACAGTTTATCTAGATAAATAACTCTTAGAATGAATGCTGTGGATGCCTTTAGGGCTTTAGGCATTTAATTAAAATGAAACAAAAATATTAGCTGTCAGCTTTGGGATTTTTAGCATCCTCTCTTGAAAAGGATATTCTTTAGTCTGAGAACAGATTTGTGACACTCACTGGGAATAGATGTGAGGTGGTATTTTTGTAATCCTCGTGAAAAGAGAGGCTAAAAATGCATGGTCTAGAAATCTTAAGACGGAATGGTTTCCTGAGAGTGCCTCTGCTTCCCACTGCAGCCCCCTCCCAGGGCCTGGGCCTGAGCGAGGAATTCGGGGAGCCTCGGATAACTGCCTGTGATTGGAGGCAGCACCGTGGCTCGGGCACTGTCGCCACCGTTCTGGCGCGTCGCTCACAACGGCTGCCGAGGCAGAGGGCTTTCTTCCCGCTGCCTGTGTGTGATTTTGACATTGGACGCAGGGAGGCAGGGCAAAGCAGTGGCAGACACCAAGCATCGGGAGGAGCCAGTGGAGGCCCGGGAGCAAACCGCCTTCCGGAGGGCAGAGATTGCACTGCTGCCCACTTAACCCTAAAAACACGTTCTAAGCCGCAGTGCGAGAGACTTGTTCAGAAATGACTCCTTTTAATTGTTCCATTGTCTACTGAAAATTGATTTGGGTTTTCTTTGAGTCTGTTTTTCCTAGGAAAACACTCGTTCCCTTTACGTGAGAAACTCTGTCTCTTTAAATACATACGTTGCACGCTGTGTATCCATATCATGTGTGTTTCTTTTGTTCATTTTTTCTCATTTTATAGGGTTCGGAATACAGAAAAAGAAAAGTAAAGCCTTGTAGTATAATGCAGTGGTGCCCTATTGTCGAACAAATTAATCTGGATATTTATCCACAATTTTGGTAATAGATGCCATGCTGACAAAGCATGAAATATTACTATAAGCGAATGTGGTGTGATATTTCTATTTTTTTTCATATAGTGGATTCCGTGTTTTTGTAACATGGTTTAAAGGCTTGATTGAATGTGTGTCGATTTTCGGCACTCTTGAGAGAGATAAGAAATGGTCTAAAAACTTGAGAAAAATATCATTTGGGTAAGGAGTTAGATTTTTTAAGTCATTTTTAGTTCTTGCTTAGAATATTCATTTTTCCCTGTGATTTTACTTTTGGATCCAGAAAGTAGGCCATATTCTACTAAAATAATGATTGTTATGGGACTCACTATAGTTTGTAAAATAATTTCATGCATCAGGAACAAAGATGCTGTTCAAATGGGCACATGTGTGATAGATATGTTGATAATAGCAGTAGTAGGTCAGAGGGGTGTGTGTGTGTGTGTGTGTGTGTGTGTGTGTGTGTCCCCTGTCTCTTCATACCTGGAGACTCATACAAGAGTTACAATCAAAATCAGTATAACCTTTATAATTTCAAGTGGAAGAGAAATTTAGACAGTCGGTTATTAACAATCCAAATTAATAAGCACATTGTTTTTGCTTTTGTTTTTTTCCCCTCCAGGTATATTTTAGCCATCAATGTTGACAAACACTAGCCCAAAAAGGTGTATTTTGACATTTCAAAGTCATTTTCGGGGGGAAAATGGAGGTGGGGATATTATTTTATATATTTTCCTTATGGGCAATGGAAATAAGCTCTTATGATTCCTTAGTCTTTTAGCCCTCCACCCCTCCCCCCCTTCATTTGATCACATTATTCACACAAAGAACCAATGAGCCGTGTGCCATTACCTTAAAATCCTATATTAATGAGACAGCTACAGTTTTTAATCATTTGAGTTAAGCCTTGAATATTCTGTTTGTTAATATGGTGCATCCATTTAAAATGAGGACAAGCATTTTATTATAATATTTTATTTGCAAATAATGAATAAAGTTCTGATTTTTCTCTTTGTAAAGTTGTGAAACATTCTGAAGAAAGTATTTTATTTTTGAGGAGTTAATTTTATCTCTAAAAGCATGCGATAGGAAGAGATGTGTTCTATAAAGTTAGTTAGGGAGATAAGGACCCCGATATTTTGTCTTTCTCGCAAAATTTTTGGGTAGAAATAAATACATACCCAAACTGGGTAGGAAGCTAACTTCTTTTATTTAACAAAAAATCGAAAGCGTTCAAGATAGCACTTAAGTGGTACCTAAACAACTTACATTTAGTATCTTCTGGAGATATAATTGTATGAACAAAAGGAAGATTTTTGTTTTTGTTTTTGTTTAATCTTTTACATTATGGTAAATTTACTTTTGTTTATTAAAATGGCTTAGAAAAGCTTTAAATACAGTTTATACAGTACCACAATTTAGACTTCCATTTTCCTTTTTAGCTAATAACTGGTTTTTGAATTAAAACATGACATCCTGACCACCTTACTTCCATAGATGTCAACATCGTATGAAGCAGAAAATGGTCTCACCTTTTACAAATTCTTAGTTTAAAAGGGAACAGCATATTTAATCTCTTGAAAGTTTCCAAACCATTGATCAGTGAGCTAGTATTATTTTTTCTTTTATAATATTTTTCTTATTAGATAAAAAATCTAATATATGTTGGGATGCTAGTCAAAAAAGAGATTAAGCTGTTGAATTCCAAATACTTCTTACTTAACGAATACATACAGTAAGCTGTAAAATATTAATTTTGAATAAGAGGAATGGTGTTTTCAATGCTGTTTCCCTAGTACAAATCGCATTCACAAATGAAATTAATGAGCAAAATTTAGGACAGATTAAAAGGAATTTACATAAGTGGGGTTTGAATGACCAATAAAAAATACCAGAGACTTCCCTGGGGTTATTGCATCCATATCACTGAACATATACTTTAAAAACAGACATAAAGACACAGAGAATTTTCCTGACCTGTGTGTCTCATATCTCAGCAGCTACTTAAATCTTTTATCTAGGATGTTTTTTCAGTGTTCATGCTGAACCACTGCACTAGCATTTTTAAGAATGTTTGGGTCTGCCGGTAGCTAGCCGCAGTGTCTGGGTGGAATGCCAATGCTACTTCGTTTTAAAGTACTTTGAATCCACCTGGAATTACAGACAGCATAGAACTGAGAACCTGGGAAAATGTGGCTCCCATTCTGGCTCTTCACTCTACAAACTCCACGGATCGCCCCACTTTATTCTAACCAGAATGTACACATCTCCCCCCCCCCCCACTCCCCACTCTTGCCTTGACCTCCCCCCTTAGCCACATACAGATGCCCTCTTACTTGGAACCTTTGAGTCGACTTCCTTTTTCTTATCATAATGATGATTTCTGCATAAATAATCAGTCAACCAAGCATTTGATCCCATTAACTGGCCAGGGCTGCCCAAACCACGAAATTTCGCTTAGCTCTATCTGATGCATTCTTCTTTAGAAGCAAATATGTGTTTCCCCAAGTAGTTATTAGATAGTTTATCTTAGATACTGCCTTTCTTCTTTTTCTTTTTTTTTTTTCTTTTCTTTTTTTTTAGCAACAAAATCTAAGCAGCCTGATTGGAATTTCAAATGATCGTCACACTGAATTCCAAAGTCTGTCTTACACAGAATGTAACATTTTTCTTATATTTTAACCAAATAGAGGGAAGAAAGTCCTTTTTATCTTCTTCTAGCCAAACATATGTTCACTATTATTAATTCAAATAAAAAAAAAGAGAACATTCCACATCTTTGACTACTTAATAAGATTTTCAGTCTTTTGCCAGGTTATTAGTTGCTTTCTCTCTCGATATTAAGTACACTAAGTTTTCCCACTTCTGGATTTGGTTTATTCTTAGGGGATATAAAATCCATGTCGCCAGAGCACACAAAAGCTAGTTTGTTAGAAAAATCAGGCATTGCACTGTTTTATTTATTTGTTTGTTTGTTAGCAAGGAAATGAGTGTGAGTTAATTCCTGGGTCCTGTTGCCTGTTTGCTTACACTTAGTTTTCCTTTCTTTACAAACGAAGAAGCCAACGCTGTCCCTGTCAAAAGATAAATGAGGCAGGATTGGTGACGTGTGTGTTTGTCAACATAAGCAAGATCAAATGATTGCTCAGCAGGAAGAAGCCACGGGAAAGCCGATGATTTTTGACTAATTAGCAAAATAATAATAATGTCTCCCTAATGATTATCTTGTACTGGGTTGTGGCCTTTTCTCAGACAGACACTCCATCAGTGCAAACTGGTGTTTTGAAGACAAATTAGCGATTGTATTTGGAACCATGGATGTGGAGCATTTCTGAGAAATCTTTGGAACATCTTGTCCTTCTATATTACTTGAGTCATTGAGAATGGGAACGAAGCTATACTTTTTTTGTTCCCTATCGCCATCTGACCAAAGTGCACTTTAGCTCGTACTCTAGAAGAAGAAACACTGAGTGTTCTTCAGGGCTATTTAAAATACTGGTTCCTTCTATCCTTTCAGGGAGTTTTGCCAGAGGTGTTCCTGAGGAGTAACTTGATTGAAAAGGACAGTGTAAAGAAGAATTTTTTTTACAACAGGCTAGCCAAAGTCATGGTGTCCATTACCATGCGCAGCCTTCTGTTAAGTAATCTTTTATGAAACTTCACATTTTATGAAAACGTTAGGGTAGGTTAACATTTTATGAAAATGTTAAGGTAGACCTACAGTCTTAGTCCTGGAAAGTGCCACCGGAGCTGAACTCTTCTGGAAAGTTCCGTAGCCCACCACAACTTACAGGGAACAGTGAAGACAGGGGCAGGCCTGAGGTGTCCGGGCCTGTGCTGACCTCTGTGGATTAGCTCGCCTGAGACATAGTCGCGGGATTCCTGGCTCAGGACAAAGCTACATATTTCTCACTTTCCTGTGTGCCAGATTTACACCTTAAACATAGAGATCAAGGATGAGTGAGCTTGAAACCAAGGGAACATTGTCTAGGAGAACTTAGCTTGTCATAGGGCGTCTAGGTCGGGGGATCCCACCCGGACCTGGCCGATTTGGGCATTAAAACTGCTTGGAGTGTATTAGATCTTCCCAAGAGGGCTGGTAAAACTTCCAAACAATCATAAGCAGAAGTATCTCATAAAAAATAAAAAGTAGACATGTTGATAAACTTATGTGTTTCCTTTAGACTAGTAAGCTACTTGGTGGCTTTTTAACACTTTTAACCTTCAAAATAATATAAATTGTTATTTTTCAGTTTTTTTTTTCTGTTGTGATCCTTTAATGGATCTATAGACTTTAACAAAATTAACCCTCCTCACCCCGTTTTCTTTCTTTCTACCCAATTCACCAGGAAAGAAGTTTCATTGTTCGGTAAGTGTTGTTTGTGTTGACAGCACCTAATACATGGCCCATGGTTATCCTTTCTTTATTTTTATTTTTTGGCGCCTTAAGCCTGTTTAGGAAGTTCTTCTGGCATCCCGCTCTCCACCAAGATCACTCCCAGCCCCTTCCTCAGGAGCAGGGATTTCTATGATAGTAACCCCTCACCCCCCCAAAAAAGCAATAGTAGTATTTTTCCTTTGTCTAACCCAGTACAGACCACTAATAAAGAGAGACAGGAAGTGAGGAGGTGACAGCAGTGATGGGGGACATGGTAATGAGAGGGAGGGCAGGGGAGCGGGCTGGCAAAAGACAAGAGCAGTGTTGATAATATGCTGAGGCGGGGCTTGGGGTGAGAGGATAGAGATCACTTTAATGAGCCACATGGCTGCCACCACCAAACAGATGCTGAGAAATTCTCTTAAGTCTCCTTCAACCTCAATGAATTCTATGGCTTTCTAGCGCTGCACCGTCCAATACAGTAGCCACTAACCACGTGCGGCTCTTGAGCACTTGAAACGTGGCTAGTCAAAACTGACACATGCTTTAAGTACAGAGGACATACTGAATTTCAAAGATTTAACGTTAAAAAATATTAAAAGCATAAAATGTCATTAATAATTTTTAGACCAATTACCTGTTGAAATGATAGTATTTAAGATATTTCTGGGGCGCCTGGGTGGCTTAGTCGGTTAAGCGTCCGACTTTCGCTTGGGTCGTGACCTCGCGGTTCGTGGGTTCGAGCCCCGCGTCGGGCTCTGTGCTGACTGCCAGCTCAGAGCCTGGAGCCTGTTTCAGTCTGTGACTCCCTCTCTCTCTGACCCTCCCCTGCTCACGCTGTCTCTTTCTCTCTCTCTCTCCTAGAAATAAATAAAAACAGTAAAAAATTTTTAAAAAATGCAGCATAGAAGGGGAGCTTAAGTGGCCACAGAGATATTTGTGACAAGGATAATTGAGTGGTGAATGTCATCTCATGAGCTTCTAGTACATTTTAAGAGAGAAAGAACTTCNCAGTCTGTGACTCCCTCTCTCTCTGACCCTCCCCTGCTCACGCTGTCTCTCTCTCTCTCCTAGAAATAAATAAAACATTAAAAAAAAAAAAGATATTTCTTCGTTATTTTTTTTTTACTCTTTCAAAATGGCTACTGGACAATTTTAAATTACATCTATAGCTTGCTTTAATAATCACATTTTCTAGTTTCTGTATTTGATGCTTGATATCCGCACCTTGCTGACCGTGACGGGTTTGACTCTTCCAGGGCTGGCCAGTTTTTAGAGATAGCAACGGACTTGCAGACGAGAACACCTTCCGTATGCAAAGCAGCCAAATCAGGGCCCGTCCCCCCCCCCCCACCTTTTTTATTGGGCTCTCAGGCTCAATACACTATTCACCTGCCGCCATCGCTCCGGGGCCACGTGCTGGACACTCGGGACAGGCCCACTGAAACTCTCCAGACCAGCTTCCCCTCTTCTCTGCTCCTCCCTGTGCAGACCACAGTAAAGGCCCCTGCCCGCATCTTGCGCCCTTCCCTGGGCCCCCTCACTGACCTCGGTTCTTCCGCAGGTGGCCGGCCCCCCACGGCGTGGCGTCCCCCACCCTCCTGGGGCCCATGACTGTAACAGACGACATGTTCGAGGATGCCCATTTCCCCATTTTTTGGCTTTGCCATACTTGAGCCGTAACAGAAGCTACACGCACAAGCACTTGTGCAGGCGCCCAGGGGGCTCAGTCAGTTGAGCATCAGATTCCTGGTTTGGGCTCAGGTCACGACCTCGTGGTTGGTGAGGTTAAGCCCTGGAGAGGCTCCACGTGACAGCGCACAGCCTGCTTGGGGTTCTCTCTCTCCCTCTCTCTGCCCCTCCCTCGCTGCTCCTCTCACTCTCTCTCAAAATAAACAAAAACATTAAAAAAAAAAACCTAACCAAACAAAAAGCCCACTGGCAGACTCTGAGTATAGGACAGTGCTGCTAGAGCTCTGTTTCCAAATGTGATCCACTGATCACTTCAAAATGTGGAGAATCACCTACAAAATTAAACACCCTGCTTCCTGGGACCCTCTAGAACTAGCTCAGCTGCTGAAACATAGTATTAGTTTAATAATTCTTAGCTATTATTACTTTAACACCGTAATAACAATAATGTGATTTGAGAAGCCCATTTCTTCGCTCTTTATTGTTAGTTTTATTGTTATTTGTTATGTAATAAAATTTATATCTGTGTATATCTTTATTTGTAAACTAGCATTTATTGTTTATTATTTGCCAACCTCATGTTAAGTCGTTTACACATCATTTCATTGAATCCTCGTGACAACCAACGAGTGACAAAGTAATTTTCCGGGAGTCATACTGCTTGCTAGCGTTGGAGCATGTATTTATTTCTGAATGATACAAAATTTGTGTATTCACTTAACACTCTCAGCACAATTCTCATTCAGGAGGATAACAGAACGTGTAGGCACAATTTAAGAATTATCATGAAACAAACACACGTGTGCACCAGCAGGAGAAAGGCATGGCTTCTCTCTGATCTTGCTTCCCTCTTTCTTCCTCAGAGACCGTCTGCCCTGATTTTCGTGGTCATCATCCAGGGGCTGTTAAGGCAAAGTCACTAGAAATACTCTATTTTTCTCCCTTCCCTGAACACTTGCAATGATGTGTATTCTTTCTTAAAAAAAAATTCTAACATTAACTAGCATTAGTTAACTAGTGTTAAGTAATATTTAACTAATGTTTTTAATAAGCATTAGGCGTACCGGATAATTGCAAAATTCATACGGAGAGTTTCCGCAAACCTGTCATCTCGCTTCTCCTCACGTGGACACCTCACTTCACCGTACAACAAGTATCAGCTGGGAAATTCACACTGGTAAGTTACTATTAAGTAATCTGTGGACCTTTTTGACTTTCATCAGCTTCTTCATCGATGGTCTTTTTTCTGCTCCTGGATCTCATCCAAGTTCCCACAGTGCACTTAGTTTTTATTGGGGGGGGGTGCATACTCTGAACCCATTTCTGTCTTACTCCGAGATACACAAGAGCCGTGTTTCAGGGAGGATTAATTTTAAGACAGCATGTGGAATAGATTTCAGGTCATAGAGCTAACAGCGGGAATGTCAGGAGACTCTTGCTGTATTACCATTGCTTAAGGCAGAGAGAGGAAGTTGCATGGCAGTGAAGGGCCATCTATCTATGTGTCTGATCCTTTATACAGCACACGCTGCATTGGAATAGTGTGTTCATCTGCTTCCCCTAGAAGCCCACAGTTCCTTGAAGGCAGGGAGCACTAAAGCTAATTCATCTTAGTATCTCCTCCAGGTAGGAAGGAGAGCAACTGCCTATAGAAGTGATTTGGTGAAGGTCTGTCAAATAAATTAGTATGAATGAGACACAGGAGCTGAGGGGAAGCCCTGACACACAGGAGGGATAAGCAAAGGTGAGGGGAGAAGAGAGAGAGCAAAACAAGAAGAGAGAGAGACCTGATCAGCTGACCGGCTGGGGTAGACAGACGCAGAAGGGAAGGCATTGCCAGCAGAAGACAAAGAAAGCGACAAGCCACAGGAGGGAAGCAGGGGGGTTTCAGGTGTAAGCAGCTAAGGCGGCGGCACTGTTTTCCCATCAGGCTGCTCACTTAGGTTCTGTACATTATCATCAATCACTTAACGTTCAAACCTCGCCTTGTTTGTTTATTGCTGGTCACAGCTCTCAGGCCTTTCTTTATCATTCACTGCCTCATAGCTCTCCTCCTTCACAAGGTGTTGCTAAGAACGGTCTCCCGCGTGGCAGTTGAATGTCACGTGATTCCTCCATGTCATTGTCACCGGGCCACTTGTGCTCAACCCTCCAGGCCGCTTCCCGCCTCAAAGCCTTTGCACTTGCCGGTCCCTTCCTCCTGATTCCCAGCTTTTCACAGGGTTGGCTTCTTCTCATCCTTGAAGGTTAGGCCCCCTGGCTTTACCCTCCATCTTATTTTGTTCTTTTATTGTCTCCAAAGTGCTTAAGGCTCTGGGAATTTCCTTGTTTGTTTATTTGCTCACTTTGTTTTCGTTTGTCTTCATCCACTGGAATACTGGCTCCAGGAGAGAAGGGGCCTTGCCTGTCTTATTGACCGTGAAACGCCAGCATCCAGCAGCAGGTGGAAGGACTCTGAAGTGATAGACGCATTGCTTTGCTTTGCACACGGGCTCAACCTAGTCACGGGGGAGACAGCAGGTGGGGCCACACCCCTTACATCGAACTTCACTGCCCCCAATCACCCAAGACCTCTCAGCACTCATTGCTTGCATCATGCTTTGTTTTTCAACTGGGCATCTATTCTTTAAGGATAAAGGAGAGTAATTTTTATGGTTCCAAGGTAAAATTAATTTAATAATAATTCACAGAATGGGGATAGAGGTGAGGGAGGAACCGTTTCTGAAGTAAGATAAGTTTCCAAGGGCGTTTGATATCTCTCAGGCAATTCAGTGCTTCAATTTAACATTTTCCGAATGCCTGTTAAGTGCCAGGTACTGTAGCAGAATGACAAATATTGAAAACAACAAATTTCTGTCCTCCAGGACCTTTCTGTCAAATGGAAGTGTTTGATAAGCAAACAACTGTTTGGAAAGCATTTTCTAACAGCTATATAGACGGCCATGGAGAAGGACAGAAGAAGACAGGCCTTAAAGGCAACTTAATATCCACTTCAAATATGCAAATTAACTTTTTCCAATAATGCTCTGAACGATGGTAACAAATGTTACTGGCGGGTTCAAATAAATGTGGCCATACTGGGTTAAAATTAACCGGTTGTCTCTAATGCCGGACTTAACAGAGTCTTTAACTCACTGGAATGTGCTGTTAAGTCACGTGGGGTGGGGAGGTTGGTAAGCAGCATTGCCTACACTTGACCACAGTGCCTTTTTCAAAGAGGAACTTATAGGGGCGCCTGGGTGGCTCAGTTGGTTGAGCGTCCAACTTCGGCTCAGGTCATGATCTCGGGGTTTGTGGGTTCGAGCCCCACGTCGGGCTCTGTGCTGACAGCTCAGAGCCTGGAGCCTTCTTCTGATTCTCTGTCTCCCCCTCTCTCTCCTCCTCCTCCCCAGCTCATGCTCTGTCTCTCTCTATCTCTCAATAGTAAATAAATATTTAAAAAATTAAAAAAAAACCAAAGAGGAACTTATAAAGTTAGTTTCCACTGAACAAATTTTGAAATTTCTCCATGATACATTTAGCTTAAAAGTTCTAAAAAGCAGTATCTTGATGCTTCTTTATTTTCTTTTCTCATACTTCATCATCCTATCACCCCTTGAAGACCGAACTAAAGTCCCACATACGTGAGAACGAGTTCACGGTCTAACAAGTGGAAGATGCCTGAAAGCTTTAAAAGGTTTAGGAATTCTACATGAGGGAATGATAAAAGATTAAAAGTAAAGCCTATCATTCTAGCCTCTTGTCTCTTGCATCCTTCCCTGTGAAAAAGAATTCAGATTTTGTGAAGAAATGACTGACTTCAGGGCTGGGGCACTGTAGCTAGAAGATGAATTGGGGCTGTTTTGTTATCTACAAAATAAAGTTCCCACCCCCTGCTCCAAATAAATAAGTGGTGGACCATATTACAAGGATATGGGAACAACTCCAGGTGGCCTCTGCTAGCCACATCTAAGAGGATCTCAGCACCGAAACAATTAGTACAACAATAAACCACTGAAAGAAAATGTCTAAGTCTGCATCAAAAATAGAGATAAATAACCAAATAAGGAAAAGGTGGGGTTCTTGTTTACAGTAGAATCTCAAATACCTACTGGTAAAAATGGAGGAAGTGCTGGAGTTAGAAAACAACTGTTTTGTAACCATGTTGCAAAAGACTGGATCAGACAAGAATCATTGATCCAGAAGGAAATTTTGATGAAGCGAGATACTGGTATGGTATTAAGTGCCCCTGCCCAGATTGCCTGTAGTTGTAAGGGGAAAAAATGAAAACGATACTAACTATATTATAGCTATATTTTGAGCATTTTATATATATTGTATATAATATTATGTTAATTAGTATATATTAACATATATATAATTAACATATATTAATATACAATTTGGTGTCTAGAGATTAAGTAACTATATAGTAACAATGTATAATGGTGAAATCAGACAAACCTTCACTGGGTGATCCAGATTAATACTGGGGAAAGGCATATGGACATCGTGTGCCTCCAGATGTGATAACTTGGGGAGGACACAGCAACACTTATGTGTTATTCCAGCCTGCAATGCATTAGCTAAATCTAATAATAAGGAAACATCACAGAAACCCAAAGTGAAGACTGTCTCTGTGTAAAAAAAGGACTGTTTTCTTCAAACTTGTCAATGTCAGAAGACAAAGAAAGGTTGTGGAAATGTTTTAGATTGTAGTAGGCTAAAGAGACATAGTACTAAAAAGCATTACTTGATTCTAGACTGAACCTTGCACTGGAGAGGAGAAAATGCGCTGGAGGACATTATTGGGTCACTTGACAAAATTGGAGTACAGACGGTGGATTAGAAAAAAGTATCCTATCAGTGTTAATTTTACGGAGGTTCATAACAGTACTGTAGTTTATGTTAGAAAATAGCCTCTTCTTAAGAATTGGACACTGAAGTATATGGAGATAATGGACCCTGATGTATGCTGCTCATCCTCTAGAGTCAGAAAAAATGATAAAGATCTGCATCTATAAATTTATATCCATCCATCTATCCATTTACCTGCTTACCCATCTCCTAACTCATTGTATCTATCTTGACCAACCTGTAGACCCAATGATCTACTGATCTTTCAATATGTCTTCTATTATCTTTCTTTTTTTCGTTCTTTCTTGCTATCTTTCTTTCTCTATCTGTGGTGCAAATGACAAAGAAATTGAGAAAAATTTAAATAGGTGAATCTTCTACATGGTATAATGGTGTTCTTTGTACTGTTATTATTCTTTCGAGTTTTCTGTTATTTTAACCTTATATCTAAATAATGAATTTTTACACATTAATATAGCACCAGCTACAGTTTCTCTATGGCTTGGGATTTAGCCTCATGGGCTCTGGACTTACACATATCTGGTTCTAAGTGTGGCCTGACTACTTATAACTTCCGTGTTCTTGGAGAGTCCCTTAACCTCACTATGCTCCAGTCTCTTTATCTGTGAAATGGTAATAATAAAAGCATCCTTTCAAAGGGTTACAATGTAGATTTGATGAGATCACCCAAATTCAGCTTAACACTGTACATGACACACAGCATTGATCACTAAATGTTATGGGTGCACAATGAGTATTCAGTATTCTAGATGATTGAGATGATTCATGATTGAACCCATTCAATGGCATTTAGAGAAAAGACACAGGACTGGATTAGACATGTTTTTGAAATCTCCTTCATTGTTTTAATCCCGTGGTTCTTTAAAGAATTCCTTGTATCTGATTTAGAAACCAAAAGATTGAATTTTTAATGATCTTTGCTCTAGAACACTCTGTACTTATTTTTAAAAAATATAAGAAGCCGACCCTATAGTCTAACTGAAGATTATAGTTGATTTTCAGGAGTCTTCAAATGAAACAAAGTTGAACATCACATGCTCCTTCCCACCAAACCATACAGGATCTTTTTTTTTTTTTTTTTTTTTCCAAATTCAGCCAATAGTTCCCATAAAAGAGTGAGACCATACTGCCTCTTTCTAACCGTGACATTTTCTAAGTTCATACATCTGGTTACATTGGTATAAAATCTGAGTTGCACAGCATTTGTTTCACTATTTTACTTAGTTTTCTCATTTGAGGAACGGAGTTGTAGGTCAGCTGAATGAAAAGTTCAAGCCATCCACTTATAAACGGTGGAAGTCAGACTCTCTCCGGGGTCTGGTGAACTGCCTTCATGTTAACGCTTTCCTTCCTCTTCGGCTCCTGAGCACCTTCAGCAAAACCGTGAAAATCAACCTCAGCTTTTTCCTACCAGGATTTTCCCAATCCTCCAACTCCTTTTTGCTCCCGTCCTCTGTTTTGGCAACTTTGGAAATACTCTTCTGGATATGGAGTGGAAAGAGATCATGTTCTGGAGTCCAGCAGAGTTGGATACAAAATCTAGTCTGTACCACATTCTTACCGCCGGTGCTCCGCAGGCAGTAGGATAATGTTCCCACTAAAAGTGTCTCTCTGGGGTCAGACCTCCAGGAATAGAATCCTGCTTAGTGTTGCCCCTTTATCGGGCAAGTCATTTTACTTCTTTCTGTGTCAGTTTTCTTATCTTTCAATGGGGATAATAGAGCTCACTCCATAGGGCTGCCACAACATTTAAATATAATTAGGTAAAGTGCTTATCACAGGACACATAACACGTACCTTTCCAAGTTTCTGTTTTCTTATCAAAAATAGAAGATAGGCTTATTTCGTATGTTTAATATAAAGATTAAATAAACTATTGCAAGTAAGAAAAAGAGCTCAGCTTTGTACCTAATTCATTAGAGAACACCCATTCATTCACTGAATATGTGTTTATAGACCTCCTACGTGTTAAGGGCTGGACATTCAGAGAAGATTCTGATAAACAAGAGTCTGGGCTCTGCTGGTCTGTGGGGGAAAGAAGTTAGTTGTGGTTGTTCTAAAAGATGAGGATTGAGTATAGGCCTGATCTATAAATCTTAGTAAAAGTGTGTTTTTTCTTCTCTCCCATCCCCACTTTTAAGGCTATCTAATTTCCCTTTGATTTAGAGTTTGGAATCTCATTTTCTTTTCCACAAACGGTATTTAAGTGTATCTAAGTCGGCATTTAGCTAATAAGGAAAATGAACATTTTGGGGGCATTTTGAGGTTTACAAAGGGCTTTCATGTGTGGCTCCTCCTTTCTTCCTCCTCCGATGCCTGGGGGCAGATGCGGGCCCATTATCCTCACGGAAACAGGTCTGCCACGTATTCTTAGTGATGAGCAAAATAGAAGATTTAAAAGTAAAAATATTCCTGTCTCTTTTCTTCAAAAAGCAAACAGATTCTAGAATAAGCAAGGACAAGAGCTAGAGGAGGAAAACTGGCAATTTTTTCTTTGCATAATTTTTCTGACAAAACAAAAAGATTTCTACATCATTTCTTATGACAAACCGTACCCATATCTTTGGAATTTTTGCAAATTTGGCATCAATCATGTACATTTTCCAGTCATTCTCATTGAAATTTCATTCTATTTATCTTGTTGGCAAAGTGAAAGGCAATTTCTGTTTGCTAACGTTGCCTTTTCCCTTGCTACACACAAAAAAATACCAATGTTGACAAGAAAGACGCTTTTCTTTTCTCCTTCAGGGAAGCCCCCAGCGTGCTCATTTGTATGTACAGTCTATCGTTACTATTTTAGCGTATTTTCATTTTATTTATAGGGTTGAATCATTTATTATTTGCTTGCACGCATTTTGCCAAGGACTCTTAATTGGTACATATAGCAATTAAAACTTTATTACTTAAATAGTTTTGAGACTGGGAAAGGAAAGGTACCAAAATCGGCATAATCAATTTGGCCATAAAACACTACGTCTGACTTTTTATTTTATTTATGACAGGGATTTTGTTCTAGTGTTTTGTAAGTAGCATGGCTGCTCTCTCTGGTTCTACATAAATGAGATTCATGCCTAATGTGCCTCCAATTTTCACAAACAATCCCTCAAATACAGTTTTAACTTCCATTAAGGCTGTGTCTACCCATCATAAAATGAATGTTTGGGAAGGAGTTACTGGTGCGCGCAGGGTGTTAGTTTTTTAATAGGAGAATCAGTTTGGGGCCCGCAATCCTCTGCATCACAATTTTCCTTTAGAGAAGTGGCTCTTGCTAATTTCAGGGAATATTTCCAGAAAAAGTCACATCAAGTCCGTTCCCCATTGATGTACCTTTAGCAGTGTTTGCTGTAGATGAAATTTTACAGATAGATGAGACAGGATTTTTCATACGAAGGTAATGATTTAGAGATGTTCATTCAGGTAAGCAGAGCAGAGCGTCTGTTAGTACCTACTGTCCCTCAGGAAGATTTCTGAAAGACTGCAATGAATAAAATGGAGAAAGTTAGAAATTTATGGAAACCCCAAAGCTATTCCAAGAATGATGAAAATTAGTTCGTAGAGTTCTGATGAGTAAAGTAGTTAGAAAATACACCCAGACACACGCGCACACAATGCATATATTTGAAGGACTGAAATGAGTCAAGTCTTGGGCTATGTACTTTCACCTACAGTATCTCATTTAATTCCCACATAATTCCACTGAAAAAGGTTTTATTATAATCCTACCTTTACAGTTGAGAGGGCAGATAGCATGCATGAAATCGATATAAAACTGATAAGTTAGATTGGATATACAATAAACTCAGAAAAAGAAAGAGATTAGATCAGGGGAAGAGCAACTTCTTTAATGAGGGGTGGAGATGTCAGAAGAGACAGGTTTTAAGCAAGCCTGGAAGGGAGACTGTAACTTCAGAACCCACTCACTGTCTTACAGATGCTCACTTCTCCCTCATTTGGGTATCTGTTTCCGTAAGCCTCCAGACTCCAGCTTCTGAGAATGAGGGTCTGTTTTCTACTTCCTGAGACTTACAGAAAGATTTTCTGTGTGCACTTAAAGACAAGATTGAAACCAAAACTAAAACCTTAAGGGAGTTTTCCTTAGTACTGGGCTAACTCCCATTGGAAGGCTTCACTTTTAAGGGAGAGAGAGAGGGGCACACCAGGATGCGTCCCATACATTTGTCTACATAACCCATCCCATCCTTGTGGCTGCTTGTGGGCCAGGAAGGGATATGCTCATGTCCAGATGAGGAAAATGAGGTTCAGAAAAAGTGTGTACCTTTCTAAAGCTCAGATGGCAAGTAGGAGAAAAAACTTGGATGCAAGCCCAGGTCTGTCTGATACCAATGTCCGTGAAGTGTCCATTAAGCTCTGTCAGCTCAATGAATAACCGTTGGTGATGGTCTGGGCACCATACAATAAACCAAACAACCTACTCCTTACTGTCCGAGACATCAAATGTGGAGAAAATGGAGCCTGAAAACTTAGATGGGCCCACGTGAGGCCCTTTCCAAATGATGGCAGGGAAATACACAATTTTATCTGTACTTGAGTTAAGTTCTACTGTCACGTAGCATCAGTTCTGATGATAGAGATTAAGGATCCTGTGGAAATCAGTGGGAAGAATGCTTCTTTTTGCACCCAGATGAAGTGATTGAGTATTGCAGTGTGACAAGGACTTTGAGTTTGAAGATGGAAGCCCATGTAGCAGGTTGCATATTTTGGCAATAGTCAAGAGGACCACTGATTTATATTTATGGCTGTAAGACAGACAATGTTATTGCCTGCTTAACATTTCTTTTTTTTTTTTTTTTAATGTTTTTTTTTTATTTCTCGGAGAGAGAGAGACAGCGTGAGCAGGGGAGGGTCAGAGAGAGAGGGAGATACAGAATCTGAAGCAGCTCCAGGCTCTGAGCTGCCAGCACAGAGCCCGACGCGGGGCTCGAACCCACGAACCGTGAGATCATGACCTGAGCCGAAGTTAGACGCTTAACCGACTGAGCCACCCAGGCGCCCCACCTTTCTTTTCAAAAGAACAGACCAAACTGGCACCACTTTTCACCTCTATTCCTGTTCCGAATGCAGATGTACAGCTGTCTGGGCTGTAAGGGAAACGACGGAAATGTCCGGCCTGCCATCACGGAGCTGTAGAACACACATCAGGAAAAAACCTGCCTTTCAACTTCTTAGTTGTGTCTGTCTGTTTGTTTGTTTTTGGGAAAACCTCAATACTGTTGTGCTAAGATACCGTATTTCAGTACTTGCAGCTAAGTACATTCCTAACGGGTAAAGAAGAGGTTATACCTATAATATCAACGGCAGCGAGTTAAATTAACAAGTGATTAAAAATACTACATTATGGAAATAATATTTGTGCTAATCTAAGCAATCAGTGGAACCTTCCCCAGCAGCAGTCTGAATTGGTTTAATATGGGTCACATAGTAATAAACCTATAACAAATCAATGCAAGTAAATAGATGCCACATAGGTGAGTGAAAGCTACGTACAAGTCTTGGGCAACTTATTTCAAATTTATTCTCTTCTGTTTTTTTTTTTTTTAAATAAAATGTGCTCTGAGCTGACACTGTTCCTTTTCCCTTCTTTTTATCATGGCATCCCATATATATGAAGAATTTTTTCATGCTAATTATCTGCAAACAAGAAAGGCACATCATCACAGTGAAATCAAGCCTTTCTTGACCCTGCTCAAATTTAAATATAGCCGAAACGACACCCGACAGAAACGTGCAGAGGTCATTGAGTTCTTGCTTATGAGAGACATTAATCAAACAAATGGCATTTGTCTAATTCAGTAGTTTTATATAAAAAAATTTATCTTTTAAACCTTATAAAAAAGGAAGATTAAGTGAAAATAGATACGATACATTTCGCTTTAAAGAGGCAGAACTCTAGAGATTAGGGTTACTAAATTATTATTTCAAAAATCTTGTTCTAAGACTGACAGGTCATTTTGAGTCTCCTGCTTTTCTCACACTGACATTTTTAGAAAAACTCTCTTCTTGGTTGACTCTTCGTCACTTTTTAAGCTATTGTTACTAATAGGCTAGTAGTTACGGCTTTTCCTACCATGGCGTTTCCTGAATTGTTTGATACTTCTGAGAACACAAAATCACTTTGATAATTCTAAGAAGACAAATCATTTAGCAGCTTTCAAGGGAAAATGCCTCCAATTTGTTTTTGTTTTTGTTTTTCACGCAGAGAATAAAAAGTTAGTGGATGTGGAAGCCTGCCTTTTCCAGAACCACCACCGCCCAGGGAATGATTTGTTATGTTCCCTCTTCGGTAATTTTTATTTTTATCTGGTTCTTTTTCCATTTAAGTATCTACATGAGAAAACTCAAGGATATTTTAGGAGCAAAGACAAAACGAATTTTGCAGAATCCACAAGCCAGCCCAGGTGCCTAGACAAAGAGTCTGCGTGCTTTATACACTTGAGTTCAGGGCGTCAGTGAAATCATCCACTTCCCCAAAGAACAGATTTCACCTGCGATGAATTTTGTTCCTCAGACTGTGAATAACTTTTATAAAGGCACATTTTAATTTTGCAAGTCCCTTGTTCATGCTAAGGCTTTTGTTGGCCTTCGTATAAAAAGGAAAGATAAGCAGATATCTTCCAAAATTTTGCGTTAGAAGATGTATTTATTTTTTTCAGGAATCGGGTTGGAGTTTGACAAATCAAGGGGCAGAAAAAATTTCCCAAATTACTCATTTGTGTATAGTACCAGGTGGATGGGTTCAAGTGAACCTCAAACATGCATAGAAATCAAGTCGGCAAAGCTCCCTTATTTGGCGAAGTGAATTATCCCTAGGTTCATACACTGCAATGATGCAGAAAGTCACTCCTTTCTACCTTTGCTAGCCTCAAAAGAGTAAAAAATAGTTTTCCTCATAAAACACGTTTGACACTTCCCACCAAGTCTTCGAGTCCCCACAGTGAGGTCCCCACAGGGGGTTCACAGAGAATGAGGTAACATAATTAAGTTTTAGGCAAGTGGGGTCATTTCATACTCATACAGGATGAACGAATAGAGGTTGGGGTTTGAGCAAAAGGAAAACTCTGATTCTTTGCATTTAACTCATTATTAAGCCACAAAAGGCTTTAATTCTCACTTTTGTATATCCTGTGGCATAAAAGAGGTTGCAGCAGTTTTCAGAAAGGTAGGAGTGTGCAGGGGCACGCATGTGTGTGCACATATATGTATGCACGGTGGGTGCCTGTGCTCTGGGGGGAGGCTGCTCTCCTCGTGCACCCACTGCGGCCTAGAATCTTTATTTTTATCCGCATGTGCTGGAGGTTAAATGCATGGTTTCACCATATAGAAGCCATTTCTATACTAAATATCTTCCTTGATCGGCTCTGACAGTCAAATTTGAAAATTATTAAATAGGTAAATAGACTAAAGGTCTTTTTATATATATATATACATGTTTATAAGAAGGTCCTAATTACCCCAAGAGCCATTTGAAGAAAACTAAAGTCTCGAATATGGGACTGAAGTGGAGTGTTTGACGGCTCACTGTAAGGCTCCGTCCCTTGTGCTTACAGAGGCGCGTTCAGCCGGGGACGGGGCGCCCCCCGCGTGGCAGCCAAACGGTGGCCGCTTACTCCGGCCTCTCCAGCTGGGGCTCCCGTCGTCCTCACCGCCCCACGGACGGGACGGGCTGGGTGAAGGGAGGCGTGCGGAAAGCGCTTCGTGATCCTCCTCGGGCCGGGCCTGGAGAACCGTGGGCCCTTCTCGGGCTGCGGCCGGGGCGGGGACCGTCGGGAGCCGTGCGCGCAGGGCGGGCGCACGCGGCCGGGAGCCACTGCCCCTTGGGGGGGCGGGGGGGGGCCTGGCCACGGGGCTGGGGCTGCGGGGGGCGCAGAGGGAGGAGGGGCCCACACCCTCTCTGGCCTTTTTTTTTGGTTTTAACCGTGCTGGTGGAGGGCAGCTCTGCACTAACTTGGAGCCGGAGCTGGAGCTGGGGGGGGGGGGGCACCACGCGGGCATCACCTCTGCGCTTCCCGTCCCCCCAGTGGCGGTACCAGCGCCTGGAGGAGAAAGCTCCGCCCTGGTTTGGGCTCGGGAGGCGGCGCCCACCCGCGCGGGGCTCGGCCGGGCAGGCGGCTCAGGTCGCTGGTCGCCAGGACACGGGCAGCCGCGCCCCCAGCCGCTTCGCAGGAAGGCCGAGAAGCCGGCGCCGCGCGCCCCAGGGCACATTCGGTTCCTCTTCCCTTCCAGGCGGGGGGGGGGGGGTGCGCTGGCCTCTCTTAGGAATCTTGCTTTAGGAACACAGAGCCACCTGCCCGCCTCAGGAAGTGACCCCGCTCTTCGGGGGCTTGTGCAAGGCCCTACATTCCGTTTATTCACCCAGCGCGCAACAGTGGAGCACCTGCTGTATGCCAGGCTCGGTGCTCCGGACGGAGAGGGGCGCCGAGCTGCCCGCGTGGCGGTTCCAGCCCAGGCCGAGCAAGCAGAGGCGCGGGGAGAGCCGGCCCGTTTGGGCCACGTGGGGTGCAGGGACCCGGAGGTGAGCTCCGAGGGCATCGGAGGAGGCGTCCCAGGGACCCTGAGGGCTCTGTGTGAACAGCGTTGGGTCCCTTGCAGGGTGTCGGGCTCCAGCCGGCGCGGCAGGAACCCGCACCTCTGCCGCGTCGCGCGGGGAGCTGGACCCTCAGAGCTGTTTCCTGGGGGGATCGCGCTCGACCTGATTTCCACCCGGGCTTGGAGCACCCGGAGCGGAGCCCCCCAGGAAACCGGGCGCCCCCAGCCCTGGCAGAGGGGATAACGCACCGCGAGTCTCGCTTATAAAAAAAAATAAAATAAAAGGAAGAAATCAATGGGGCGCCTGGGTGGCTCAGTCGGTTGAGCGTCCGACTTTCGCTCAGGTCATGATCTCGCGGTTCGTGGGTTCGAGCCCCGCGTCGGGCTCTGTGCTGACTGCCAGCTCAGAGCCTGGAGCCTGTTTCAGTCTGTGACTCCCTCTCTCTCTGACCCTCCCCTGCTCACGCTGTCTCTCTCTCTCTCTCCTAGAAATAAATAAAAAATATTTAAAAAAAAAAAAGGAAAAAAAAGGAAGAAATCAAGATGATGCCGTAGATGATGCAATGTTCCACCATGCGACTGAGATCTGAATTACTCTTCAGGCCTGACTACAGAGGAGTGTGACTCCCTCAAAGCGCGGATTCCCACAACCCGCGACAGGAACGCAGAGTCACGAGATTCCAGGGCTGTTGTCTGTTCTTTTTTTAATGTAATGAAATTTTATTAACATTTGTCAGAGTATTTAGCTTTATTGACGTTTGGGATTGAATTCGGGAGAAAGTTTTCTCGTATTGGAGGTTGCCTGTTACAGTTTTATCAGCTCACGCTGCATGTGTATGTGTGCGTGCGTGTTTTAATATATGTGATAGCAATAATGAAAAAAGGGAATGGAATGTTAATACACAGCGGCTCCCAAGAGAGCAAGTAAGCACTACAAATATACACAGTGGCATCCAAGCAACACTGCTTTTGAACTAAATAATGCAAATTGGGTTTACCTCTATCCGTCTCCCTTTTCACCGGAATATATTTTCAAAGAAATGGAATACGGGTTGTCCTTGTTTTCTTACTAAAAACGAGGCCTCACTAAACAAAACCTAGTGTTTTGAGGCTGTCACCACTTCTTACAAATGATGACATCTTTTGTGAGCACGTTAAATGAGAATAGAGTGGATCCTGGCTAATTTGGGTAGCTCACGCTTCGGAGGGCTCACGGTGCGCCCTTCCTTTGCTGTGGAAGCAAATTCGCATTGACTGTCTTCTCCCCTTTCTCTTTTGGTTTTCATCATCACATGGGCTGTGGGCCCCGCATCACATTCTCTTTTGTTGTGTGGTTTCCTGCGGGGTTGGCTTGTTTTCCCCTCCCCTTCTCGCGTCTTCCTGTGCGTATTCTCCACGAGTTTATTTTCCATTTGGAATCTATTTTATCCCTGCTACGGGAGTATTGATCCTCTGTCATATAGACCACCTGCCTCCTGGTGTCCCCCCTTGACTGTCACACAGGCTATTATTGCATGTAGGTCACTTTTGATTATTCCAATGTTGGCTGTGGTTTTCCCAGCTGATGCCATACAGCCTTCCCGTACCTCATCGAGAGCATCCACAAGGCCCCCTGGCCTTTGGCTTTGGCCAGATAATTCACTCAGACGCTTGGGTTGAAAAACAAAAAGCAGTCAAGTTTCCCTATTAATGGAAACATAACGTTTTGGACGAGGGGTAGACAAGAGAATAGCAGATAAACATGGCTTTTGCACATTCCCAAAGAGAGAGCAAAAGCCTATGTATTTTCAGGCTTTGACATACAGCCATTCTCGTCGACATGCCTGTAGCAAGGACTTTGATGGATAGCTCCCCTCTCCCCCTCCAGGTCTGCACGCTGCTGAAGAACTGGATTGCTATCGTTCTTCTATCAGGTGGAGAGGCCAGGCAACCACAAGTGTCGTTAAAAATGTAGGGATATTTCAGGAAGGTGTAAAGTACGCTAAATCCCATGAAACATATTTTGAGACAGATCTAATCTGGAGGATGATGCTTTGATTAAGGAAACTTAGTAAAAAATCATCTTGCTCCTCAGAAAAATCATTTTAGGTAAAATAAATCAAGAGCAAAGATAGTTGATGGGTTTAATTGGTCACTTTGAAGTCTTGGGAACAGCGACACAAGTGTACCTTCCCGAGTATAGAGGGAGAGAGACATTCTCTCCTTCTTCATGTCCACTTTCTTTTCAAGAGGGCTGGTATCCATGCTTCTATGCCAGGAAGTTCCTGACAGAATAAGAGTTGATGAGAGAGATGTTTACTTGCTAGTTCCCAGCTGGGCTCCTTGGCCCAAGTTTCCTCTTCTCCTAATGGTAGAGCAAGTATCTCTATGTATCACGAACCGCCCCCCCCCCAACTCCCACTCGAGATCTCATCATATGTTACAAAGAGCAGTGACCTTGTCTCTGTGAAGGTAGCATGCGTCTCCTTCCATGCTATCACCTTGAGAGTTGAAGAGAAGGGCAGAGAGTTCTTCATGCTTTCCTTTTATCTGCCTCTTAGCCTCTCACATGTTCAAATGGTGTTGAGCTGTCAACCCACAAGGCCTTGAAGTTTCTCTGGCCAGGGAAGTGCATAATACAAAAGATGAAAGCTGGTACGAGGAAGGGTAGGAAGACAACAAACATCTCTCCTTCAGATATCTTGGACAGAGCATCACATGCTGAT
The DNA here is from genome assembly GCF_003009895.1 of Hyaena hyaena. NCBI lineage: Eukaryota > Metazoa > Chordata > Mammalia > Carnivora > Hyaenidae > Hyaena > Hyaena hyaena. The sequence goes on along the minus strand of NW_024081127.1, from coordinate 400,459 downwards.
CTGACTTTGAACACGCCTATGTCTTGCTCTATGGCTACCTATTCAGAGAGAATGAAGCAGCAAAGGTAACTACAGCATCACCTTCTTCATTTCAGCCTTTCTGGAAGAGTGGATGTAAGATTTATATATTTTAACGTGTTTTTTCAATGGTTAGGAGGTTGGGGGACAATGCAGGTAAACTAGAGTCTTCTGAAAGAATTAATGACCGCGACAGAAGTTTGGAGTGGGAATAGAGCAGACGCTGTGCCTTTAAGAGTCTCACAAATGTTTGCATTTAAAATAAAAGCCTTTGAAACCACAGGTTTTATTCCAGTTTATGGAAAGTGTTGATCCAAACTGGTATCTTCTTGATAATTCTCAGACATGAAAAATCGTTTTAAAGCTCAAGTTAAATGGTTTGTATATAATACACTGTCCCTTGAATAACTCTGCTTGAATTAATTTCAACCAAAAGCATTGCCTGTTATAAACAGAACTGATGTTTTCAATACCAAAATTCTCTCAGAAATATAGGTCTTTTGATAAAGCAAGAAATGACATGTCATTTCCCCTTTTAAAGGCTTACATCAATCCCACTTTGTTATTCTGTGGATTTTCCCTTTGTCTAACACACTTGTAGAAGCTTAGGCAATACCTGCAGCCGTGGAGCATCATGATTGCAGTCAAGTGTCTAAGAGGTGTTTTCCTTTGTTCTGGTTACCAACTAATTCTCCACCACGGTCAGTGTCTTTGTATTTACATCACTGATTTAGTAGCTCTGGAGCCACAATATACGCCATTGGGGAGGGGCAAAAGACAAAACAGTGAAACTTAAAGCTAAAGATAAAGTCTTAGTGGGGAGTCTTTGAAACATTTCAAATGGAGAAGTAATGTGAACAGATTTGATTTTTGAGGAGATAAGATTAGTTTCCGAGTAGAGATTTCAGCTGGGGGTGGGGAGCAGTCTGGGGTCAGGGGGCGTGGCTAGGAAGGGCTCCAGGAGCCTAACTGATGGAGGGGTCATGGAAATGCCGGAGTAAGGGGTGCCTATGTGGAGAAATCAAGGAGGTAATCGGGAGAACTTGATAACTGACTGGTTGTAGGGGGTGAAGGGAAGAAAGGATTCAAAGGTGAGGTCCAATGTCTTGCATAGGTAACAGCGGGTCATTTACTGGGAAATCCCACCTGGTGATGATGACACATTCAGCGTGAAGAATTTGGATTTCAAAATACGTCTGAGACAATCAAATTTAGTAAGAGGACTGGGGTGGAGATAAAAATTTGGGAGTCAATACGTGGAAATTAAAAGCAATTGTGGGTATACAAAAAGGTGGGGACTTTTGCCACGGGCCCACATAATAGTGAGAAGAGAATGCGGCCCAGGATAAAACGAGAGGAGCACCCACTTTGAGAAGACCGGATCAAAGGGAACAGAATCTAAGAGATGAGGATGTTTTATGAAGGAGGAAGTCGTTAACAGTAAATTTACTGAGAAGGTAAAGACAGAAAAGAATCCATTTGATTTTGTTGTAAGGGAAAATAGGTTCAGTGCAGTAGAAGGGATGGAAATCATCTTGCGATGGGTGGGAGGTAAGGAGCAGAGACAAAGTCTTCCATAATTTTGACAGTTGAATCAAAGGCAGTGAATTCTTTATGCAGACTTTTTAACCCTGCCACATATGAAAATTTCATTTAGGTACAGGGATCATAACAAGTTTGATTTTTAACTCTTACTTGACTTATTACCACGGCAAAAGGACTGGCTTGAAGAAATAGAATCTATTCGAGGAGTAGCACAGAAAAGAACGGCCACGTCAGGTGAACCTGCTACTGTACGACCGTGAGTATTTGCCTTTGTCTCCGTATGTGTTTTGGTTTGCAGCCATTAATAGCTCAGATCCCATGAAGCAGCGGCAGAGGGGAGTGGGTCAGAGCACCAGGCCAAAATTAAATTACAGCAACCTCGCACGTTGCATTAAAACCTTCACTCAGAGATGGAGGCTGGTAATCACGTCCAGATTTTCCTTAAAGACAATGGCCCTCCATGCAACTGGCCACACTCAGTTAATTCATGCTGTCAGCTGCCTTTATTGGCTGCGGGGAATGCAGTATTGATTCTTGAACTCAGCAGCAGCACAAAGAGCCACTAGTGCATGGCCAAAATGCTGCAATAAAGGGCTGGCAGCTTGAGAAAAGCAGCCATTCCATTGCACAAACAAGGTCAATTAGGGGACAGTGCAGTGTGATATAAATAGCATTAGCGTCCCTCTCCACTCTGATGATATCACGCTGGCCGAACGACAGTAAGGAAAATAAGGTTTAATGCCGAATAAATATAAAGGCATTTAGTGTAATTTAATTTCAAGCTCTCTGTCATTTTAAAAGTGCTATGAGTAGCAAAATATTTAGTTTCATCATGGGTAGGAATTTATGTCGACAACAGTGATTTCTTTGATAAAACTTTGTGTGGACTAGCCAATTAGTCATGTACACTAAAACTGATGTTATTAATATTATTGAGAGTAAACAATTTCTCATGCACAGTTGCAGTGTAGTCTGCCTACCTGTTATTTATTATCCTCTCTGGTATTAGAAATTCAAAATCTCTAGAGGATCGTGAAGACGGAACAGGATAGCCTGGTATTTTTAGCTTAAAAGATAGAGCAAATTGTGTTCTTTCCTTTTTTTTTTTTTAAGTTGCTGGAAATTCCTAGGGCCTTTTGTTTAAATACTTGCATTCATTACTTTTATTTATGGGAGAATTTTTCCTACCTTCTTTGTCAGTTCAAAATTAATTACAAATGTAAAACGCATCATGCTGTTAACACATACTCTATGCGGGAAACAAATTATACTCTCAAAATAGATAATGGACAGCTTGGAGAGGTAATTGATAAACCTACACTGCCTACAATAACTGAATAGATTTGAGAGAAATATATAATTGTTAGGAATGGAAAGACCATGTTTGAATTCTCTTAGTAACGAGTGCGCCCAGGGTTGACTAGGCGCAACTCATTAAAGTGCGTAAAAGAGTTTAAAGAAAGTTTGAAATCATGGCGCCTTTGAAATGTCCATTAACCTCCAAGAGCATATACAGTCTCTCAGGCTGATGTTGTCCAGTAATTTGGTCAAAACCAGTTTCTAAAAGATGAATGTCCCAAGTAGCCTCATGTATTTCCAACAAACCAGCAGTGTTCATTATGAATTGGACACAAGATTGCCATGTTGCTTTCAAATATTTCCTTGAGTAAATGAGTTAATATATCCCTTTTTTTTTTAACCCCATAGGGCCTCCTCCATCAGCTGAAAGATAATTTTTATTACTTCCTAACAGGGATGCTGTGAGAGCAAGTCCACACATTGCTGCAGATGTTAGACTTGAAGGATTACCCAATCTTCAAGACCATCGACTAGAAGAATTTTAGGCCTGGGAAAGATGTTAAATGGTCAAATCGCACTACCTGCTGTTCATCTAGGAAAAGACAGAGGTCAAATAAATTAAGCCCTACGCACAATATCATAGCACTGGCCAGTGGTAAGGCTCGAGATTTCCTATATGACCTGATTCTTTGTTGTCCGTTATTCTTCTCATTACAATACAATATTTGAAAAGAAATCTATCTATTGTACAATCCCAATAACTAAAGTGATAACGTTCAAGGGAAAACGTTTTTAAAAATAGATATCAAAGAACTTGGAAAGTAAAAGTCCTCCGTTTTCCTCTCTCTCAAAACCAAACGTGTATTTTCCCCAGATTTCTCCTGTGTATTTCATTTCTATTTCTCCATCTATATCTGCGTATAGCAATTTGCTATTTTTAAAAAAGCATATACCATAGACAACTTTCTGGCCAGTATTTATAAGTCTAGCAGGCATCCTTTCTAACGGATGCATAACATTCCATCTTATAGTTATATCCTCACTTAATTATTCAATCTCCTTTATACAACATTTGGGTTTTTTCCAATTGCAATTAATATGTAATGAATATCCTTATATACATTTTTCATACTTGTTAAATATTTCTAGAGGATACATTTCTCAAAAATGGAATTAACCAGCAGTTTGAATTAATTTTTTTAATAAACCTGTTATTGGGAAATTATTTTAGACTTACAGACAAGTTGCAAAGATAGTACATCCCTCACCCATTTGCCTCTAAAAGTAACACCTTACATTACCATAGTAATATCATAAACCGTGCTTAGCTGTGAAAACTAAGAAACCAATATTGGTTTCTTACTATTCACCGGACTCCAGATTTCAGGATGTTTTCACTAATGTATCTCACTGTGGTTCTTCCAGAATCCAATCCAGAATAATTACATCCAGTCATCACATTTCCTTTTTCTTCAGGACTGTGACTACTCTCACTCCTCACTTGCTTCCCATCACCCTGACAGTTCTAAACAGTACTGGCTAGGTATTTTGTAGGAGGGACTGATTGACATTTTTACTTAAAATTTACTAGCTATTGCTAATGGACCCCCAAAAAGTTTTAATAATCTATACTTACAATACTAGTGAATGTTAGTGACTAGATTTTTCTAATAACCTTAACATTAGAAGTTATTTGTCTCTCGTTAAACTTTACCTGACTTGCTGGTGATAAATAGAATTATTTCATGGATTTAATTGACTATTATATTGAGAATATTTTCTAAGAGCTCTTCTTCGCTCGTTTCTCATTTCTTGTGAGTTGATCACTCATGCCCTCTGTCCATTTTTCTACGAGGAAACCTGTTAAACTTTCCACGTAGTAGCGATCTTGGCCTTATGATTGCTCAACTAAATCTTAATGAACATTTATATCATAGTGGGTTTTTTTTTTAAGTTTCTTCAGTGTTTTTTATTCCTATAGAAAATTGTAAATCATTTTCTCTATAGTGTCTGAATATTTTGTCATGTCTACAGATAGTACTTTTTTACCCCTAGATTGTAGAACGTTCATGAATTTACCTCTTGTATATTTTGACCTCACATTTTACATATTCATCTTTGAGACATCTGGGATTTATTCTGACATGAGGAGTGACGTAGGAATCCAATTTAGTTATTTTTTTTTCTCTTAGCCTTTTATTGACTTGGTAAAGTGAAAATAAATAAATAACAAACAAATAAAACATTTGAGAGAGAAGTAGTCATGATTTTTGCTTTCAAGCACAGTAGAGCCTCATCTAAAGAAGAGTATGAGAAGCTATATTTCACTGCACACCTACCTGCTGCCTTAAAAATCCTTTGCTATCTTTATTTTGTTTGATCTCTCAAGTGCATCGAACTCTTGCTCACTACTTTGGGCTCTCTGATGCCACACTACTTCTCTTTCTTTTCTCCTTCTCGATCTACCTCATGCTCCTCTTATGCTCTCTTCCTTCAGTGTCAGTGTTCCTGGGGTTTGGATTCTGTACTACTAACTCCTCACCTTGAGTGGTGATGTATATATGTGTGTGTTTGTGCATACGTGAATATGCACACATGTATACCCATGCATGTGTATATACACACATACATGTATACAGTTCATTTGTTGCTTGCTGTAACCTGGTAACTATTCTAAGCAAGTTAAATATAATTACATATATAATCCTCATAATAGTGTTATGCAACAGGCACCATCATTAGCATCTTCTTTCTCCAGATGAGAAAACTGGCATGGGAAGATTGAGGCACCTTCCCAAGTTAATCTAAATTCTATAAAACGGAGAATTTGAACCCAGCCACTCTGGCTCAAAAGCTCATGCTCTTATCAATTTGCTGCAGTTCTGGTCGCCACTATGAGGCTGCTATTGGTTAAGATAATTACCTCCCACATCTACATCATGTGTTGGTATCATTATTCACCCAAGTGAAGAATCTGACTCATTCTCTACCTTACCTTCCAAGTGTAATGTGTAACCCAGTCTCGTAGATTTTACTTCCTATATGTTTTTTAAAAAATGCTTACTTATTTATTTTGAGAAAGCGTTGGGGGAAGGGCAGAGAGAGAGGGAGAGAGAAGCTCAAGTAGGCTCTGCACTCAGCGTGAAGCTGACAAAGGGATTAGTCTCATGACAATGAGATCGTGGCTTGAGCCAAGATCAAGAGTCAGATGCTTCACGACTCAGCCACCCAGGTGCCCCTATACTTTTAGCTCAACTTCTCGCCTTCAAGCCTACCGCTGCTCTCCTCGATTTGGTCTTCAGTATCCTTTGTCTGGGCCACCGCAGTAACCTCCTAACTGTAGTGCCAAATCTGTGTAGATGGATTGCCAGTCATTTATCAACAAGACAAGTTTAACCAAAACATTCCCCGGATCAGCTTCTCAGCAGCTCTCTGCCCATTTTAGTGTGAGTTTTAAGTTCTCTCATATAATATGTGAGCAAGGTTCTCCATGCCCTGACACTCACTCTCTGACCCTGCAGATTTCCACTCTCTGCTCCAGCCTCATTCTAGACACTCCACTCCACTCCAGACTGTCGTGCTTGGCTTGTGTCACTCACTAAGTCTTTCCTCATACGTCACCTCCTGTAGGCAGTCATGTCTCCAGCCTCTCACTCCCAGGATGGCTGAACCAGGTGCCCTTTCTACATCATAACCCTTGATTTCCCACAGTACAGAAGTCAGCCGCCTATTTGTCTGTCTCACTGAGGTCCTTGAAGGCAGACTCAACCCTGTCTTATTTGTCTTTATTTTCCTAGCACCCAGGTGCCTGATACTGTATAGGGCGCTTGTTAAATGCTTGCTAACCTAAATTCTGGAGGCAATTTTAGTCACATCAGAGAGACTCCTTTGAGCTCTTGAACTATGTTAAGCAGACATTCAGTCGTTGAAAGAATAATTGTACACAAGTCAACTATGGAAATCATTGCTTTCAAATAACCACTAAAGGAACATTTCCAGGATGGATAGATGCTATGTTATTATACTGTTTGGGACATGTAATTAGTGAGCTGCTCTTCTACATATTCTGTGACTTGCTATTGAATCTGTGCTCTGAATCTCCATTTCTATTAAATGTAACTGCAGCTGATCTATATCTCACATCCACGACATTAAGGGCAATGTAGAAGCCACGATACCTAATGACCAAGTGGTGGGTCTTTCTGACATTGGTTTGTGATGGAGACAGGAGTGTGGTGGGGGGACTTAGAGCAGTGTATGCAAAATAGGAGACATCAGGATGATGGAGAACAGACATTAATAGAAAAACAAAAGCCATTTAATTAGCCTTCCTTATGTGCCAGCATTTTCCAAATTTGGAAGAATATGGTAAATGCTCCTCCCCAAATCACCTTCTTAATTTATAGGCATGACATTTGCCTTGAAGTTCTGCCTCCTGGTAACCAGGAGCAGCATAAAAAGGAACTCAAACGCCTTCTATACTTTAAAGGAGTAAATCCTAAGCAGTCCCAGCTTTTCCTTTCCTGAGATGGACTACCTTCACTGGCACCAAAGCCATAGAAAAGCCTCCCCACCCTCTTAACACAATGATCCCAGAAGACTCAGGGGCCTCAAGAGTAGATACTCCTTCCATAAGCCTGTGGAGTTCAGATTTTTCAAGAACACAAACATCTCAAGGGCCCCTTTCAGTTACTTCGAAATTTCTTCACACCTACAAATATTTAATTTGCAGGGAGTTAAGGTGGAGAAAGAGAATGTTCTAAGACACGCAGGGATATCTGGGACCATGCCTGCCAGATTTCTACTTCCTTTGGATTTTTTCCTGTCAGTTATGTTTGGCATTTGTTTTGCCTTTCTCAGCCTTCCTATAGATCTCCAGTGTGCTGATTTTTTTTGGGATTCCTTAGGATTCCTTCCTTAGGAGGCTGAGTAAATAAAGTAGGTGATGTGCCCTTTCTACTCACTAGAGGAATGTAAAGTCTAACCCCTGCTGTTGAGGAAAGTATCACAAGCTTTCTGTCTGTCTTTCCTTCCCTTCAAGGTTGTCCCACGCTGGGATTCCAGGATTTGGGGCTGAGTTGTAAAATGGATAGAACTAGACCAGTATAGAACATAGAAAAAAAAAATCCAGTGATATTTTAGATGTGTGTGCGGCAGGAAGAAAGGAGCGATCTGAATGAAGAAGCGGGTCCTCAGGGGGAGTCCAGCTAAAAGAATAGCAACACTGAACTGGTGAACTGGAGCTGGTGGTTTCTGGACGCACTGGCAGGAAGGGCTCCCAGATGTCCTGGGAGGCAGGCAGAGAGCCTCTAAGGTTTTAGATGATAATGCGGGGCAGGTAGGAGCCGTGAAAGGGATTGCCCGTTGCCTTGGACCATATGCGTGTCCTGTAGTGATCCTCTCCTCTTCCTTTCGGTGACGTTGCTATGAAACTGCAGTCCAGGACGATCTGCAAATGAATGGCGTGGAGACTAGTTTGAGTGAAGCAAAGTTTATGGAGAGTCCATAGTTTAGAATCTCCTTCCATATTCTCATCATGAAAATGTTATTTTGTTAAATGTGTGCCGTGTACTATGAAAATTCCCCTTTAAAATAGAGTTGCCCTGAAAGTGCGTGCAATGCATATACATGTGTATGTATATATATTGCCTGCATATATATTTAACCTTCTTTGTCTTTTTTTGTTGTTGTTGTTGCTCTTGGTTATTTTAAACGTTGTCATTAGTCCTATATTTTAATTTACTTCTACCTTAAGGCTCTTAAATAAAAGTATCTTTTATTAAGCTATAAAAGTCATTTTAACTATGCACACTTCTCTTAATTATGTCTGTATAGGTAGATGCATGTGTATATCTTAAAAAATAAAACCAAAAACCTTTAACTGTTTTCTCAGGAGCAATCAAACCTAACAAATAAATGAGAATTCATGTTGGTCTTTTCTGGAGGTTTTTGGAAGTTGGAATTTGCTTGAAAATGGAAATGAAATGCCATGTTTCTATATGCATTTCCTCTCAGTGTAGTCTGCTCAAAAATCAGTGGCAACGTGTCTGTGAAAATATAATTGTCAACAGCCTCGTCATACCGTAGAATCTTCTTAGTGTCCACCAAAATGATTTCTGTATCTTTCCCGTCTCTATTTAAATGTAACTTCATTTCATTTCCTTAGCTGGAAAAATGGACAAAGGGAAAAAAGGAAGGAGAAAGAGGAAAACAGGGCTGTTTGTTTCCTCTATCAAACGGCCAAGAGAAAAATCCTCTAAAAACCACATTCTTATATGAAAAATAACATTTGGTTATAATAAAACGCTAGTGTATATCCTTAAACTAAGATAGTCTCTGGTTCTTTTGATTATTCTACATAATTAGACAATACCAATAAATGAAGATAGAAATAGGTTAATTGTAGTCAAATTATTTTTCATTATAGAAATGCTAGCTAAAAGGAGATCCAGGACACAGGAAACTGAACATATTATTCAACGTTTTCTTACCATGTATCTGTCATTGTCAAATAGTGGGGACATAAAAGGGGATAGGGACTTTGTCCTTGAAGAATCCCCATTTATGAGGGAGGACAGGGGGGAAAAAACCTCTAAGACAAAGTAATTCCTGTAACTGAAGCTTTGGAAAAGTTGCATAGGAAACAAATGATTGATACACTTTGGTGGAGGCTCCTACAATGAATAATGAGTAGAATCTGGAAGGTCAAGAGGAAAATTGGCTCATTGCCTGGTGAGGATTGGAAAGGTGCTTGGGGAGTAAGTGTGACTGTTACAGAATGTCATACAAATGGTATCCTAAAATATGTAGTGCTTTGTGTCTGAGTAGAATAATGCTTTGGACTATTATCCATGTTGTTACATGTAACACTAATTCCTTTTTCTTTTAACTCTCTCTTTTTTCTTTTTAAGGTTGGGGACTATTCCATTGTATGGATATACCATAGTTGTAATGGACATCTGGCAAGCCTTTTTGTGGACATATGTTTTCATTTTTTTTCTTTAAATTTCTAGCAGTGGAGCTTCTGAATTGAATGCTAAGTGTAGGTTTAACTGTAAAAAAATTGCCAAACATAGTTCTAAAGAGGCTGAGGCATTTCTCATTTCCACCAGCAACATATGAGAGTTTTAGCTACTCCATGTGATACTTAATGTTATGTGTCAACTTGACTGCGGTAAGAATACCCAGATAGCTGGTCAACTATTATTTTGGGGTCTGTCTGTGAGGGTGTTTCTGGAAGAGATTTACATTTGAATCAGCAGACTAAGTAAAGAAAATCACCCTCACCAAGGCTGGCGGGTATCGTCCTTTGAGGACCTGAATAGAAAAAGGAAGAAGGGTGTATTTACCCTCTGTTTGAGCTGCGAGAGCCACATTCTCCTGCCTCAGATATCACTGTTCTTGCTTCTTAGGCCTTAAGACGTGGACCGGAACTACACCACATCTTTCCTTAGCCTCCAGCTTGCAGATGGCAGACTGTGGGATTTAGTCTCCATAGTTTAGAAAGCCAATGACGCATAATCTCTCTTTCTGTATATCTACATATAATCTACTGGTTGTCTTTCTCTGGAGAACTCTGGCATATTCCTCCTCCTTTCTAATACTTGGTATTGTCAACATTTAAAATTGTACCTATTATAGTGAGTGTGCAGTGGTATCTCATTATGGTTTGAATTTGTACGTCTCTAATTACTATGTTAAGTATCTGTCATGTCCTTATTTGCTTTTCATGTACTGTCTTTGGTGAAGTATCTGTTCAACTGTTTTGCTCATCTTTAATAACGGAGATGTGTCCTTCAATATTCATTATATGTTCTCATAGATATTTTGTATTCTGGTTACACGTTCTTTATCAGATATATGTTTTCGAAATATTTCTTCCAGTTTATGGCTTGTCTTTTGTATTTTTAATATTTATTTGAAGAGCAAACATTTTTAATGTGGGTAAATTCAATTTTAATGGTTTGTGTTTTTGTGCTTTTTGCCCCCAAATTACAAAGATCTTCTCTATGGCTTTTGGATTTTGATTTATAATCTATTTGAGTGAATTTCTGGATTTGATGTTAAATAATAATAAGGCTAATTATTTACCAAGTGTGTACAGAATTGTTTAATATTACTAAAATGATTCTTTTTTATCCTTATTGGATTACCTTGGTATATTGTAAAAATTCATTTGGTTATGTGTGGGTCCAACTAGACTCTCTATTCTAAATTGATCCATATGTTTATGTCTTTGCCAATACCTCCTTATCTTTTTTATACTAGTTTTATTGTAAATCCTGAAGTCTGGTAGTGTAAGTCCTCTAACTTTGTTCTTCAAAAATCCTTAAATAGTCTAAGCCTTCACAATTTAATAAATTTCAGAGTCTCTCTGACTTTTCTATTTGAAAAGTCTGCTGGGATTTTGATTTAGATTTTGTTGAATCACAACATAAATTTGAAAGTCTTAACAACATGGAATCCTCCAATCCATAGATATACCACTTTTCCCCATTTATCAGATGTTCTCTAATTTTTCTCAGCAATATCTTATAATTTTCAGTACAAGTTTTGCACATCCTTTGTTAAATTTGCCCCCAAGTGTTTGATGCCTTTAAATTCTATTTTATTTATTTATTTATTTTTTAATGTTTTTATTTATTTCTAGGAGAGAGAGAGAGAGAGAGAGAGAGAGACAGCGTGAGCAGGGGAGGGTCAGAGAGAGAGGGAGTCACAGACTGAAACAGGCTCCAGGCTCTGAGCTGGCAGTCAGCACAGAGCCCGACGCGGGGCTCGAACCCACGAACCGCGAGATCATGACCCAAGCGAAAGTCGGACGCTTAACCGACTAAGCCACCCAGGCGCCCCTTTAAATTCTATTTTAAATGGTATTTTCATTTATACCTCAATTTTGAGGCTTTTGTGCTAGCAGATAGAAATAGGAATAAATTTTGTATATCAACCCACCTTCTATAAATCTATACATATTCTACTGGAATTGTGTTTCTCTGGAGAACTCTAATACATTCCTTATTATTATTATTCCTTGTCCACTTATTTGACTACTTGCTTTTTTTAGATGCCTTAGGATTTCCTGCATAGATGGCCATGTCATATGCACATAAAGACAGCTGTTCTTCCTGTCTAATCTTTATGCCTTTTATTTATTTGTCTTTATTGCACTGTCTAGGACCTGCAGGAAAATGATTAATAGATATGGTGAGGATAAACACTTTCGCCTTGCCTTCACTCTTAAGAAAGCTTTCAGGTTTTCACCGTTAAATTTGTTGTTGGCCGTAGGGTTTTTTGTTTTGTTTTGTTTTTTATAAATACCCTCAGTCAGTCAGAGGAATTTATATTTTACTCCTGCTCCGCTGTGAGCTTTCACCATGAATTGTTGTCAATTTTGTCAAATGCTTTCTAAGCACATATTGAAATTAATATATGATTTGTTTTGTTTTATCTTGTTTTAGTATATTAATATAATGAGTTACATTGATTGAGTTTGGGATGTAAAACCAACTTTGCATTCCTTGGTTAAACTCAAACAGGTCATAATACTTTATTCTTTGTATATCTATATTGCTGATGTAATTTTTATAATTTCTGTAAGGGTGTTTGCGTATGTAAAGAGGATATGCCCTTGTATTCTTGTCTTGTTTTGTTTTAATATGTATGGACCTCATAAGATGAGGTGGGATGTGTCTCTTTCTTTTCTATATTTTTGAGGTGTTGGTGTAGAGTTAGTATCATTTCTCCTTTTAATATTTGGTACACTTCAGTGGTAAAGTCATTTGAGTATGGAGTTTTTATTGTGGAAAAGGAATTTTTTAGCTGCAAATTCAATTTCTTTAAAAGATAAAAAGCTATTCAGATGATCTATTACTTCTTGAGATAGCTTCTGTAATTTATGTCTTTCAAAAAGTTTGTCCATTTCACCCAAGTGTCAAAATCGATTGCCTTATAGTTATTCATAATATTTCCATATTATATCTTTGATGTATGACTGATATGTAGTGATATCTCCCCTTCATTTCCGAAATTGCCAATTTGCGTGTTCCTTTTTCTTGATCAGTTTCATTAGAGGTTTATTTTTGGAATTTGTATAATTTATTGAAAAAAAAGAGAAAGCTGAATATAGACATTTAGGGTATCTTGACAAAGTCAATACAGTATGCAGGACAAATAGTATTCAATACAGGGCATGACCTATACATACAGGGAGACTGGATCCTTATAGATTTTATAATGATGTTGAAAGGCTGTAGCTAAGGGGCCGACCCAGGGATCCAGCTACCAGAGACTATGATACTGAAAACTCCTGTCTCATAGCCAGCAACCTACATTTTCTGCTCAGGCAGAAATCTCCTTAGTAGAAAAAGCACTGGATGAGGAGTCAAGAGTATTGGATTTACTCATGTCACAACACAATTTCATTACATCTTTTCTTCCTTCTGCTTCCTTCCCTTTCTCCTTCCTTCCCTTTCTCCTTCCTTCCTTCCTTCCTTCCTTCCTTCCTTCCTTCCTTCCTTCCTTCCTTCCTTCCTTCCTTCCTTCCTTCCTTTCTTTCTTTCTTTCTTTCTTTCTTTCTTTCTTTCTTTCTTTCTTTCTCTCTCTCTCTCTCTCTCTCTCTCTTTCTTTCTTTCTTTCTTTCTTTCTTTCTTTCTTTCTTTCTTTCTTTCTTTCTTTCCTCACCTTTCCCTTCTCTCTCTCTCCCTTTCTTTCTCTATTCTTTTTCCCTCTTTCTTTACTGTGTTCTATCAATGGCTTAGCTCATTGAAGAGGTGATAGCAGGTATTTCTGAGGTGCTATTGAGGAGAGGAAGGAAAACAGGGGAGAGTGGGGAGAGATGTAGCCTGTCCTAGGAAGAAAAGAGGCCTCTGTGGTCTAGCTTTCTTATGGGGTCACAAGATTTCAAGACTCTTGCCCTGGCATAGTATAGGGACTGACTACACTGTGCATTGGGCCTGCCTGACCCTGACCACTAGCTCTTGAGCAAAGATTTTTGGGCCCCAAGGAAACAGTAACAACACCTAAATCAAGGGTCTGTGAAATGTTGGACAAGAAGGAGAGAGCATGACTTGGGCTAAACATGAGAGGCCCTTCCTTCTCCTACTTCTTGGTTTCCTTTTTCAAATTTATTTTACTCAATTTATTTAAACCAAAAAAATAAGTTTATCTCCTTCTGTTGTCTCCCACCCCCACCTCTGGCAATCACCAATCTGTTTTTTTAGCTTTATTATTATTATTTATTCCACATATAAGAAATCAGATGTTTTTTTTGTCTTTGTCTGAGAAAGATATAATGCCCTCAAGGTTCATCTTTTTCATCCTTTTTTATGACTGAATAATATTCCATCTACCCATTTTTGCATCGATGGACACTTGGTCTGTTTCCATATCGTGGCAATTTTAAGTAGTGCTGAAATAAATGTGGGGGTGCATATATCTTTTTGAATTCGGATTTTCATTTTTTAAAAATAAATACACAAAAATGGAATTGTTGGATCTTATGGGAGTTCTATTTTTAATGTTTTGAGGAACCTCCATATCGTTTTCCATAGTGGTGGCACCAATTTACATTCCCACCTTCACTGCACAAGGGTTCCTTTTTTCCCACTACCTTGCCAATACTTGTTATTTTTTGTCTTTTTGATAATAGCCATTCTGAGAGGTGTGAGGTAATGTCTCATTGTGATTGATTTGCATTTCCCTAGTGATTAATAATGTAGAGCATCTTTTCATGTACCTGCTGGAAATTTGTATGTCTTCTTTAGAAACAAGTTTATTCAGATCTACTTAATTTTATTCAGACTGTTTTTTGTTGTTGTTGTTTTTACTATTGAGTTTTGCTAACTTTGTTGATATTTTCAGTGAAGCGACTTTTGATTTTCTCTATTTTATTTTGATTTCTATTTCATTGATATCTGCCTTGTGTTTACCCTACTTACTTTGGGTTTAAAAAAATATTCTGTTTTCCTAACATTTTAAGGTGAAATTTTAGGTCATCAATTCGAGATCTTTTTTTCTTTTCTAATACCAAAGTTTAATTCTATAAATTAACCAGTAAACAATGTTTTAGCTATGTCCACAAAAATTTTATATGTGATATTTTCATTTTCAACCAGTTCAAAATATTTTCTAAGTTCTTGTGTGATTTGTTCTTTAATTTATGTGCTATTTAGATCGTTTGGTTTAATTTCCAAATATTTGGAAGTTTTCCAGATATCTCATTATTACTTGTTTTTAGGTTAATTCCGTTACGTTGGTGGAAATTCTTTGTATGATTTTAACTCTCTTAAATACATTGTGTCTTGTTTTATGAGCCAGAATATGGTCTATCTGGGAGTCTCATATTCATTTGAAAAGAATATAATTTTATAATACTGTCTTACTCAGAACACCGTATATATCTTCATTTACTCAGATTCGGAAAATATTTTAATTTCTTTATTTGGGTATTGAATAATTTTATTAGCTTATTCATAACATTTCATTATTAAAATTTTATTGAAACTTTTTTCAAATGCATTTTCTAACTAAAAACATCTATGATGACTTTATATTTGCCACCTTGCTGAACTCCACTAATTGTATTAATGTGTTATCAGTCAATCTTCCTAATTGTCTGAAGATTACAGATGCTCTTTTCTCTATCTTCCTTTTTTACTTTTCCAAAAGAATTGTCTAGGAATGCCAACAAATATTAGAGAGTAGTGGTAATAGAAAAACACATTGTCTTATTCCTGTTTTTAGTAAGATTTACTGAACATAATTTTTCTGAAAGTTTCTGAAAGAAATCTTTTAAAAAGTTATGGAATCTTTTCTAATTTACTTTTACTAAGGACCTTTGAGAAGGATGAGTATTGATCTTCATCATACTTTTTTTGGTCATCTATTGAGATAATAAATATTTTTCTCTTTTCTATGAAGTGAATGGCTTTGACAGTTCTTTTTTTAACACAACACTGGTGTGCTAGTAAACTGGCCGTCTACAGGGAAAATATGTAGCATTTGCCAATTTCCTAGTTGTACGACTTCCTGGGTAGCTGATTTCAAGCTATCACCTGGCTCACAGAATTACTGATTATGTAACATCTTGATTTCATGTGCTAATATAAGGCAGTTCCAGCTCAACAGTTCATAAAACAACCTAGCTACATTATACCTGGTCATTATGTAGAAATACATTAGCCATTGGCTTTTAAAAAGTAAGGTCTCATATGCTATATACATTTAGATTTATTAACTTTTTTTTACATTTCAAAATTTGGCATATATTTATAGTATCCCTTTATAATTTAAAATATTTCCTGTGTCTCATGACCTCTTTTAACTTTTTAATGTTACCTCTTTATAGTCTCTTTCCACTTTTTTCTTGATCAAACTTGCAAGAATTTACATTCTTTTCATTTATTAATTTAACAAAATAGATTCTCAAGTTGTACATGTAAGTCATTTAGGTTCACTCTTTTTGGCTTCTAATATGGGTATGTAAAGACACAATTTTGTCCAGATGTATTGGATTTTGACAGTATTTTGAATGTATCCTAGATTAAATTATAGTCATGACTCTCTCTACTGCATCAATCCCGATGCAAATTGCAACACACTTCTAAAGTACTTAGCTGAATATAAAACTTTATAAATATAAAGTATTTAGCCAATATAACCAATATATTGGTATTTAGCCAATATTATTCTTCTCCTTATCGTAAGGGAGCAGAAGTGGTTACATTGAACAAAACAGATGCATTAGATCTCAGCCAAATGCCTGGACCACCAGAATCCCTAATACAGGCACACACTACTCTCACTAGATGGCTGCTAAGAAGCTGAGAACTCCTTTTCTTCTACTGTGAACATGTTCAGTTATAAACAAAAAGACAGTAAAATGAACCCCAGTAAAGTCATTACCTGGAGTCAATATTCTGAATAAATTTGCCAAACTTGCTTCATTTATTCTTTTTTCTTCCCTTCCATTCTTCCATTTTATTTCATTCATTCTTTTGCTGAGCTTTTTAAAAAGCAGATGATATCTATCATGTTATTTAGCTCCCAGATACTTCAGAGATTATCTCTAAAGTATATGAAATTTTTTTTTACCTCACTGCGGTGCCATTATCTCACTTAACACAATTAATACTTTGTTGCACTGTACTATTTTTGTTCCTTTGTCAAAATTGAGTTAACTATATTTATGTAGGTCTATTTCTGGGCTCTGTTCTATTTATTTATTCATTCATTTATTTATTTATTTTAAGTTTATTTATTTTTGAAGAGAATCTGCATGTGTGTGTGAGCGGGGGAAGGGGTAGAGAGAGAAAAAGAGAGAGAGAGAATGCCAAGCAGGCTCCACTCGTCAGTGTAGATAGAGCCCAAGGCAAGCTCAGTCTCACCACCATGATCATGACCTGAGCCAAAATCAAGAGTGGTGTGCTTAACTGACTGAGTTACCCAGACACCACTCTATCAATCTATTTATGTTTCATTGATCTATTCATCTATTCTCTAATTCACAGTCTTGATTACTGTAGCTATATAGTAAGCCTTGAAGTCAGGTAATGTCAGTTCTTTAACTTAGCTCTTCTTCCATATTGTGTTGGCGGAGCTCCTGGGTAGCTCAGTTGGCTAAGTGTCTGACTCTTGATTCGGCTCAGGTCATGATCTCATGGTCTGTGGGTTTGAGCCCCGTATCGGGCTCTCCTCCTGCTTGTGATTCACTCTCTCTCAAAATAAATAAATAAACTAAGAAAGAAAACATTGCGTTGGCAATTCTGGGTAGTTGCCTCTCTCTATAAAATTGTTTAGGGGTGCCTGGGTGGCTCAGTCAGTTAAGTGTCCAACTCTTGATTTCGGCTCAAATCATGATCTCACTGTTGGTGAGATAGAGCCCTGCGTTGCGCTCTGTGCTGACAGTGCAAAGCCTGCTTCAGCTTCTCTCTCTCTTTCTCTTCCCCTTCCTCACTAGTGCTTTATCTCTCTGTTTCAAAATCAATAAAATAAAGTTAAAAAAATTTAGGCTGCTAATACAATAGATTGCATTAGTTGCTTTCAAATATTGAGGTGGCCTTACATACCTTGGGAAATCCCAAGTATGGTGTTTAATTTTTTTACTATGTATATAGTTTTTTAAAAATAAATTATTAGATTCAATTCAATAATATTTTGTTGAGGGTTTCTGCATCTATGTCCATTAGAGATATTTGATTGTAGTATTGTTTTCTTGTAGTATCTCTGCCTTATTTTTTTTTATTAAGGTAATACTGGCCTTATAGGATGAGTTAGGAAATATTCTCTCTGCATCCACTCTCTGGGAGAAATTGTAGAGAATTCTTATAATTTCTTCCTTAAATACTTGGTAGAATTCACCAATGAACCCATTTGGTCTTGGTGCTTTGTTAGTTGTTGACTCAATTTCGTTAATAGATACTTGCCTGTTCAGATTGTTTATGTCTTTTTCCGTGGGTTTTGTCAGAATGTATCTTTTAAAGAATTGGTCCATTTTATCTAGGTTATCATATTTGTGGGCGTGGAGTTGTTCAGAGTATTCTTTTATTTATCTTATAATGCTCATTGAAAGGCTCTGGAATGGTTTTTTTCCCTTCATTTCTGATATTAGTCATTTATATCCACTGTTTTTTCCTTTAATTATCCTGGTTAGAGGATTACATATTTTAAAGATCTTTTCAAAGATCTGACTTTTGGTTCCATTGATTCTTCTTTATTAACTACCTGTTTTCAATTTTATTGATTTCTGGCCTATTTCTTATTATTTCGTTTCTTCTGCTTACTTGGGGTTTAATTTGCTCTTCTTTTTATAGTTTCCTGAGGTGGAAACTTAGATAATTGATATTAGATCTTTTATCTCTTTTTTCTAGTTTTATTGAGAAATAATTGGCATAAAGCATTGTGTAAGTTTTTTTATGATTATTAATTTAGACAGCGAGAGAGACAGAGTGTGAACAGGGGAGGGGCAGAGAGAGAGGAAGACATAGAATCTGAAGCAGGCTCCAGACACTGAGCTGTCAGTACAGAGACCAATGCGGGGCTCAAACCCATGGACTGTGAGATCATGACCTGAGCCAAAGTCATACTCTTAACTGACTGAGCCACTCAGGCACTCCAAACATCATATAAGTTTAGATGTACAGCATTATTTGACTTACATTTATTTTGAAATAATTATCACAATAAATATAGTAAACATCCACCATCACATTCAGAGACAATAAAAATAAATGGAAAATATTTTTTAAATTTTTTCTCCTTGTAGTGAGAACTCTTAGGATATACTGTTAACAGTTTCCTAACATACCACATGCAATGGTAACTAGAGTCATCATATTGTACATCACATCTCCAGTACTTGTTTATCTTACAACTGGTTGTTTGTAACTTTGACCGCCTCCCTCCAATTCCCACTCCCCCACCTCCCACCTCCTCCTTTCCAATAAATGCATTCAATACTATAGAATTTCCTCTAAGCACTACTTTCACTGCATTCCATTAATTTTGATATGTTGTGTTTTCATCTTCATCTAGTCAAAAATATTTTTTTTAAATTCCTCTTGAGATTTCACCTTTGATCCATATGTTATTTAAAAGTATGTTATTTAATCTCCCATGTTTTGGGATTTTCCAGTTATCTCTCTGTTACTGATTTCTAGTTTACTTTCATTGTGGTCTGAGAGCAGACACTGTATGATTTCTATGTTTTTTAATTTGTCAAAAAGTATATTTTGGCCTATAATGTGGTTCCTCTTGGTGATTGTTCTATGTGAGCTTGAGAATAATGTGTATCCTGCTGTTGTTGGATGAAGTAGTCAATAGATGTCAATTATATCCAGTAGATTGACGGTGTTGTTGAGTTCAGCTAAGTCCTTATTGATTTTTTGCCTGCTAAATCTTTCCATTTATAATAGAGGAGTGTTGAAGTCTCCAACTATGATAGTGGATTCTTCTATTTCTTTTTGCAATGTATCTATTTTTCCTCACATACTTGGATGCTCTGCCGTTGGGTACATATGCATGAAGGATTGTTATGTCTTCTTGGAGAATCGACACTTTTATAATTATGTAACAACCTCTTTATCCCTTATAACTTTCCTTCCTTTGAAGTTTGCTTTGTCAGAAATTAATATAGGTACTTCTGCTTCCTTCCAATGGGTGTTAGCATTGTATATTTTTCTCCATCTACCTACTTTTAATCTATATGTTTCTACATACAGTGTGTTCCTTTTAGACAACACATAGTTGGATCCTGGTTATTTTATCCATTTCCATAATCTCTGTTTTCTAATTGGTGCTTTTAAACCATTGATGTTCAAAGTGATTCTTGATATATTTGGATTAATATTTACCATATTTGTTAGTTTTTTATTTGTTAGCTCTACTTTTTATTTCTATTTTTGTCTTCTGTTACTTTTCTGCCTTTGATTTGAACTGAGCATTCCGTTTTCTATCATTTTTTAGCATGCCAGTTATAAATCATCTTTTTCTATTTTAGTTCTTGGTCTAGAGTTTGCAATTTGCATTGACAACTAATCCAAACTCACTTTCAAATAACACTATGTCTTTTCTCTGGTATTGTCAGACCTTATAATAACAATCCTAATTCCTCCCCCTTTTCATCTCTGTATTATTGTTGTCATTCATTTCATTTACATATAAGCAAATATGTGTGTGTGTATACATATATATATATATAAACATACATAATTGAATATATCATAGCTGTTATTATTTTGAGAAATGTTATTGATTAGATCAATTAAAAATACGAGAAATAAAAGTGTTTATTTTACCTTCACCTAGCCGTTCTTCAGTACTCTTCCTTTTTTATGTAGATCTGAATTTTATTATCTATACTATTTTCCTTCCTTGTAAAGAACTTCTTTTAACATGTCTTGTCTAGCAAAAAAATTCTTCATTTTTCATTTGTCTCATAAAGTATTTATTTCTCTTTCACTTTTGAGAAATAATTTTGCAGGGTACAGAATTCTAGGTTGGTGGAGTTTTTTTTCTTAACACTTTAAATGTTTCATTTCACTCTGTTCTTGCATGCATGTTTTCTGAGCAGAAATCTAATGTAATTCTTTTTCTTGGTCTTTCTACAGGTAAAGTATTTTTTCCCTCTGATTTCTTTCATAATTTTGTCTTTGTCTTTGAGTTTGGGTAATTTGATAATGATATATCTAGATATAATTTGAAGGGTTTTTTTTTTCTTCATTTATCCTGATAGGTGTTCTCTGAGCTTCCTGGATCTATGCTTTGGTGTTTGACATTAATTTGGGAAAATTCTCAGTCCTTATTGTCTTAAGTGTGTTTTTCTGTTCCTTTGTCTTTCTTCTCCTGGTATTCCCATTACATATATGTTAACATCTCTTACAGTTATCTCACAGTCATTGGATTTGCTGTTCTTTTTTTTCTTTTAGTTTTTGTTCTCTTTGAGTTTTGAATAACAGAGGTTTCTATGGAAATATTTCCAAGCTCAAGGATTTTTTCCTTAGCTGTGTCCAGTCTATGATAAGCCCATCAAATATATTCTTTATTTTTATCACAGTATTTTTTATCTTTAGCATTTCGTTTTGAATTTTTTTTATAGTTTATTTTTGAGACAGAGAGAGATAGAGCATGAGTGGGGGAAGGGCAGAGAGGGAGACACAGAATCTGAAACAGGCTCCAGGCTGTAAGCTGTCAGCACAGAGCCTGATGTGGGGCTCGAACCCACGAACCGTGAGATCTGACTTGAGCTGAAGTCGAACGCTTAACCGACTGAGCCACCCAGGCACCCCCAGCATTTTGTTTTTGTTGTTTCTAAGTATTTCTAGCTCTCTGTTTTCATTGTCTATCTCTTCTTACATGCTGTTTACTTTATTCATTAGAGCACTTAGTATATTAATTATAATTATTTTTAAATTCCTGCTCTGATAATTTCCGCATCCCTGTTATGTCTGCTACTAATGCTTGCTTTTCTCTTTGATTTTTGTTTTTGTCTTTTAGGATGCCTTATATATATATTTTTCTTGATAGCTAGACCTGTCCTGGGTAAAAGTCACTGCCATGAATAGGTCTTTAGTAGTGTGGTGGTAATGTGTGGGAGAGAGGGAAGCGTTCTACCTTGCTATCATTAGTCTGTTTTTAGGTGAGCCTCCTCTAGGCTGTGCACTTCACAAGTGTTTCTCAGTTTTTCTCTCTCCTTTGTGGGACATAATGGCTAGAAAATGCTGGACCTGGGTATTTCTCTCCCATGGAAGGCTGACATCACTGGAGTTGATTATTTCCCTCCCCAGGTCGCTTAGGCTCTGGTGATATTTCCGCATGTTAGGCTCTGGTTAAGTAGTTTCTTCTGACGGCAGACCTTGTTGAAAAGAAGAGTTCTATGGTGTGTCTTCATTTGGTTTTCCCTTCCTTCCTCCTACTAGAAGCATGAGGGGATTCTTCTCCGATATTTACTGTGAGACCCTGGCCACGCTCCTGGGTGTAAAATTCACAAAAGCGTGGGGGTTCCTCTAGGACTGGGCCACTCTGGAGATTTTAACTCTCATACTTGTTCACACTGAACTTCCAGCCTATTGTTAATTATACGTCAGTTTTCCTACCCTGCAGGCCTCCTGTGGCAGTTTCTGTTCTTGACTTCATGCTTCAACGTGTGGCGGCTCCCTGTGTTCACCCGTCTGCTTCTTCAATATTGAGGCAGTGATGTGTCCTGTGTCCTTACTTCTTTCATAGATTCATGAAGAATTGTTGGCTTTTTGGTGTGTTCAGCATTTTATCTGTTCTTAGAGTGACAATTTCCAGCTTTGTACATATAAAACTGGAAATGAGAAGTCTACTTAATTTTTTTTAATTCTACCTTCTCTTCCACATTTAGTGGAATAACTAGTTTTATTTTATTGTAATAGTTATTTTCAATTTCAAAATTTGCCATTTTTTAATTTTAGCTTTCTTTTTATTAAACATCATTATAAATTCCTGTTTTAATATTTTCCCTTGTTTTTTTTTTAAGTTATGAGTTTTTCAATTCAACAGACTTCAATAAATTACAAACTTCATTCTCCTTGGTATTTATGTGTTCTGTCTTTCTTCAAGCTGGTTTCTATCATTTGGACCTAACTCCATTACTTTGTGATAGGGTTATTGAGTTCTGGAATAAGATGTCTCAAGCAAATCTATATTTTATGCTATGCTTCAGACTTGTAATCAGACATTCTTTAACGAACCTTGGTATTTATGGAGTGCAATCTGCATATAGGAGCACTCATTGCTGCTGAGTTCTCATTGATTTTAGGCCGTTTAAGTGGACATAACTAGAAGGTTCATATTTTTAAAAGAAAAGGTCATAATTTAGTACTATTTAGAATCCAAATTTAACATTACAAGTGTTTGCTGTTTCATTTAATTTTTGTACCTTATTTTCATACACAAAAATTCTCAGTACCTTACAACACCATAATTACATGTTTTACATTCTATTATATAAAATGTACCATATTATTAATTATATAATTCACATATTTTGCGTCCTTACTTGATTCATAAACTTTTGAAAGAGGTGCAATAAATCTTTATCTATGCTTGTAGATTTTTTCTATTACTCTTAAAAATTTTTTTTAAATTTTTATTTATTTTTGAGACAGAGAGGCAGAGTGTGAGTGGGGGAGGGACAGAGAGAGAGAAGGAGACACAGAATCCAAAGCAGGCTCCAGGCCCTGAGCTATCAGCACAGAGCCTGATGCGGGGCTTGAACCCACGAACCATGAGATCACGACCTGAGCCGAAATTGGACTCCTAACAGACTGAGCCACACAGGTGCCCCTCCAATACTCTTTTATACATATTTTTTTCTATTTTATATTTCAAAGCTGTGGTGTTTTACCAAAGTTCAAAACCTTATAATGGATGATAAAATTTGGCATTATGAAATAGTCCCTTTTTCCTGTTTAATGCTTGTCCCCTTGAATTTTATATGACAGATAATATTATCTGTTATGTTTTCTTTATTTATAGAATACATCTTTATATTTAAACTTTCAGTGCTGTGGTTTAGATGTGCCTTTTTCAAATACCTTATCATTAAAATTCTGTATGTCGCTGTGTACATATGTTTGTATCCACATAGACATTATTTCATTTCCTCCTTATTCTAACATTCTCAGTCAGTTAGTATTTATTTATTTATTTATTTAATTTTAGAGAGACAGAGAGCACAAGTGAGGGAGGAGCAGAGAGAGAGGGAGGAAAGGACAAAGAGAGAGAATAAGAGATTCTTAAGCAAGTTCCATGCTCAGCACAGAGCCCAATGTGGGACTTGACCTCACACCCGAGGATCATGACCTGAGCCTAAACCAAGAGTCAGATACTTAAATGAGTGAGCCTCACAGGCATCCTGCTCATTCTTTTAAACAGGGCCCCAGGTCTATTATAAATTTATACTTTAAATATTTATATGTTTTATATGTATGTATAATTTTGGTTATAGGGATTTAAAGCGAAAGGAGCAGTGAACAATGGTCTTTTTTGTTTTATTTTGTTTCAAGTTTTTATTTAAATTCTATTCAGTTAACGTATAATGTAATATTGGTTTCTGGAGTAGAATTTAGTGGTTCATCACTTACATATAATAACCATCACCCATTTATCCCACCCACCCCCACCTCCCCCCTATCAACACTCAGTCTGTTCTCTATACTTAAGAACCTGTTATGGTTTGCCTCCCTTTCTTTTTTTCTTCCCTTCCCCTATTTTCATCTGTTTGTTTCTAAATTCCACATATAAGTGAAGTCATATGGTATTTGTCTTTCTTTGACTGACTTGCTTTGCTTAGCTTAATACACTCTAGCTCCACCCACATCATTGCAAATGGCAAGATTTCATTCTTATGGATGGCTGGTAATATTCCATTGTGTACGTATACCATATCTTCGTTATCTACTCATCAGTTGATGGGCATCTAGGATCTTTCCATAATTTGGCTATTGTTGATATTGCTACCATAAACATTGGGGTGCATGTGCCCCTTCAAGTCAGTATTTTTGTATCCTTTGGTTAAATATTTAGTAGTGGAATTGCTGGGTCATTGGGTAGTTCTATTTTTAACTTTTCGAGGACCCTCCATACTGTTTTCCAGAGTGGCTGCACCGGTTTGCTTTCCCACTAAGAGTGTTAGAGGGGTGAACAAATGGTCCCGTGCTATCATCCACACCAGTATTAACTTTGGTTTCTTTTTTACAAACACTAAAGTGGTTTGGAAAAGAA
The DNA here is from genome assembly GCF_003009895.1 of Hyaena hyaena. NCBI lineage: Eukaryota > Metazoa > Chordata > Mammalia > Carnivora > Hyaenidae > Hyaena > Hyaena hyaena. The sequence goes on along the minus strand of NW_024081127.1, from coordinate 375,355 downwards.
GATTGAACTCTAAGAAAATTTTAACAATCGTAGTTAAGAATTCAATAATCCAAAAAAATGGATGTTTATACTAATAATTAGATGCATTGTTATTCATATGCATAGGAAAATAGGTGTGTAATGAAGTTAACATATTACTAGAAATACCACTCTCAGTCTCCAGGAGATGGAAAAAAAAAAGTGATGCTCAATGTCTCCTCATGAAATTAACAGGTGAAAAGAATTGCCTTTACTTGAGGAGGGAAAGTAGGTGGCAGAGAACAGCAGTAAATATTTCTCATGGTAAATTTTCAGTTTTGGGGGGTGATTCTTGCCCTTCTTCTGAAGTCTCAGTGGTTAACCATTTCTCAAATACCTATGCTCTCAAATAGCTGTGGGCCAAGTGCTACAAACAGCCCAAAGTGGTATGTTTTAGAATTAGGTTTAAAATAGGTAAAGCTTGGGGTGCCTGGGTGGCTCAGTCGGTTGAGCGTCCAACTTCCGCTCAGGTCATGACCTCGCGGTTCATGGGTTCAAACCCTGAGTGGGGCTCTGTGCTGACAGCTCAGAGCTTGGAGCCTGCTTTAGATTCTGTGCCTCCCTCTCTCTCTGACCGTCCTCTGCTCATGCTGTCTCTCTCTCTCTCTCTCTCTCTCTCTCTCTCTCAGAAATAAATTAAAAAACATTAAAAATTTTTTAAAAAATAAAATAGTAAAGCTTTTTAAAAAGAGCCTGAAGCAGAAGTTAAAGGCACCAGTAGGATTCACTTTCTCTATGTAATAGCTGTGATCTTGACAATTTTCTTTAACTCTATATTAGATTTTATTTTATTTTTAAAAGAATTTTTAGTTTATTTATTTACTTTGAGGGGAGGAGGGGCAGAGAGAGAGGGAGAGAGAGAATCCCAAGCAGGTTCTGCACTATCAACACAGACACTTACCACGGGATGGAACTCACAAACTAAGCTAAGCCACACCTTTGAAGGGCAGGAGAGACAAAGATGAGACAGAGAGAGGGAGGAGAGGTTGAGAGGAGAGGGAAAGAGGGAAGAAAAATTGATTCTCAGCATCTTTGATCTTACACCTCACAAGCTCCACTCAGTCAAGCAGTGAAGAGACACAGCGCTAAGTGAAAGGGGTGATGAAGCAGAACGAAGCAAGAAAGGCTAAGGATGCTAACGGAGGGCAGAACACAGAGCTGTGAAGACCTCAGCAACTTCCACAGCTTTCTCGTTCTGCAGTGGTAAGAGGCATCTCGGCATTTTTCTTGCAGAATTGTTGTAGGGGAAAGGAACAGGTTAACATTCATTGTAGAGAAGTTGTTAAAACAAAATTAACGACTTAATGTGAACCATCTCAGACCATGGGTGTGTGTGAGTCTTTGCAATGGCCGTAGAGCACACAAGCTAAGAGTCTGGAACCCAGAGGAGCCTGGCGGGGTGCAGATCTCAGGCCAGCAACTGAAACCATTCGTGAGTTATCGTACCCCATAAGACCTCAAGCCCCTTAACTATTAAAGGAGTCTTTAATAGTAACCATATCATAGGGGTGTTGGGTGAGTTGAAAAAAAAACTAATACATATGAAGTGCTTGTAATAATGCTTGCAAAAAAGCGAGCAATATGCAAGTCAGGAAGCACGTGGGAAGATGTGCATTAGAGAACTTGGCTTCTAATTACAACAGTTTTCTTATACTCAATGTATAGCACCAGCTCTCTCTCAAGTATTTTTTAAATAAAGGTGATTTTTCATTATGAATAGCATATGTATTTAGTCAAAGAAATTTAGAAAATGCAGAAACACGGAAAAAAAATCACCAACTCTTACTCCCAACAACTAGACAACCACTGTTAACTAATATCGAGTACGAATTTTACTGTGCTTTTTGATATGTTCCTTTCCAGTCAAGATTATACAATTTAAATTATAATTAGTAATAACAGATTCAATTTTTAGTGCTTATCTTTTGCAAGGAAATATTTACAGATGTCAGTTAATCCTCGTAACAAATTTATGAAGTAGATGATATATGTTAATCCAACTTTAGAGATGACAAAAGTGAGTTTTAAAAAGGTTAAGTGACTTGTTCAAGATACCATTGTTAATATGACCTTGAAAATGCGTAGAAATTTTACAGGCTTACCTTCCAGTGGAATAAATTATTTTGAACCAATGTCCTGCTATTGTTATGAGAAATCAATAGAGTTGGCAGAATATTGAAAACTATTTCTTTATTGGTTACAAGTATGTTTGGTTTCCTTGCAGGCACCTTGAATCTAGGGTGGTTCAGCACATTCAGTTATTATTCCAGGCTCTCTCCACCCCTGCACTCTGTACCATCAACATACTTACCACCACATGGTCACAGAATGGCCCCTTCAGCTCGCCTTTGTGTTGGTGTGTCAGAGTCACAAGACATGGAGAAACAAAGGGGTGGAACTATTAAAAAAAAAAAATCGAAGATACTTCCACAAATCCACAGAAGCCTTCTACTTATATATCATTATCCAGACAGTGACCCAAGGCCACCCTTATCTGTGATCAAGACTGGGATATTAAGGGTTTATTTTTCTGGGCATACTTGTCACCTTAAACAAAACCTTAAAGAAAAGGAGAATGGATAGGTAACTGGCAAAAATCTACCACCTCGCCAACACCTAATAACTAATGAATTGCATAAATATATTTTCAATATAATCTCTTGAGGCAGAACAGGATTTCGGATCTTTGGGGAAATGGAAGCATGGGCGGTGGGGGGCGGGGATACAATACTATAGCATGTAGAACAAAACCCATCGCGGTTGAAGTTGAAAGAGCAGCCAAGTCCCTCCCATTGGCAAGGAATTTCCCAGTTGTGTGGTTTGCCCAGAAGATCAGATGCTTTCAGAGCTCAGCACTGATCATCCTGCATTTTATGGGCCTCTGCAGTGCCATTATTATGTTCATTATACTGTTTGCAATTGTCTTGGCCAACCTTGAAGATGGGTTCAGAAACCTTCTCATTCTGCCAACACTTCTCCCGCTCTGCCTAAGCTGATGAAGTCAGTTTGGTTTACCTCCAGTCAGCAACTCATTAGGTGAGGCAGGTTCCAAATGAAATCGGGAATCGGGGTAAATATAGACAAGAATCTCTGGTATGCGTGCGATCATCCTTGAAGCACTTGTGCACCCCGAAGGCCTCTCATCTAGGGACCTCATCCTTCTTGCCAACGAGTGTTGCTAGATTCTACTAACTTGAAATCACTAGTCAAGTTCTAGTGCATAAGTTAAACCAGCATTTCTCTGATTTTTTTCCGCCACTGTATTCCTGATCTATGGAACTAAACCTGGGAAGAAGTGTATAGATTTGAGGTGGCAGTTAGGTTTTGTTGGACAGTAGTGTTTGTGTGTGTAAAGCATGCCACCTGGCATTATTCACTTCTATTCTAGAAAACATGCCACAGTTTACATAGTGACGAGGGGATTCTCAGTCTGTAGACTTCTCTTGAAGTTCCTTGGATGAGTGTGAAGTTTGGCCAATCAGAACATTCTACATCTGGCTACGGTGATTCCTTAGTGACATAGCTGGAGCTATCACAGACTTTTTTTCCTGGGACGTTTTAGGAAACAGACTACTCCTTTTTCCCCTGAGATTTGAAATAAAGAGTATATAAAATCTGAAGCTTTGGCACACATCTTTTGGTTATAAGAGTGAAGTCAATATGCAAGAGAGAAGCTTGTAAGACGGATTAAAAAACAAAGTTTACGAGGCATCTTTTGGGCTTCTGGCAGTCTATATGCAAATCCAGTCCCGCCCGTGGTCTTTTCATTTATACAGGCAAATACTTGCCTTTTGTGTTAAAGCCACATGGAGTACTTTCTGCCATTTGAAACAAAAAAAAAAAAAAAAAAACTTACTGATTTATTAGCACAAACCTTACTTCCTTAAATTATCTGAAGCTTTTGTTGTTAGCCTAATAATTCACATGCACTTTGCATTCTATTCCATGATATAAATATATAATTTAAAAATATAAAACATGTTTAAATTTTTATTTAAATTACTTAAATTTCTGCCTCAACATTTTCAAGTAAAATTTATTTTCCAGGAGGAGATGTCACGGTTGTTATATAGTTTCTCATTCCCTTGACATAATTCTGTGTGTGCCAGGTGGTACATCTACCACAATTTTAGAAACACAAGCTTGAGGAGCTGTGTGTCCAAGTATAATAGGGAACTTCTGAATACGAAAAGTTTTCAGGACTCAAAGGCATGAAATTGTAATGGTAGCATAATAGGCATTGCCACAGGAAGACCCATTTGGGACTTTACAAATAGGCAGCACTCACTCGATCCGCAGATAAAGCTCCTTTGCGGAGGAATACATAAATATAAAAATGCCATAAGGTAGTCACTAGTAAGGTTCAGTCTGGATTTCAACAACTTTATTGAAATAGCTCTGTGTAAGCAGAGATACTCCACATTATAAATTATGACATATGACACCAAAGAAAACCAAGTATAATGCCTCTGCCTCTGGAGAGTATCTTTTCTTTCCTTTTTTCTTTTCTCCCTCCCTCCCTCTCTGCCTTTCTTTCTTCCTTCTTTCCTTCCTTGTTTCCTTCCTTCCTTCCTTCCTTCCTTCCTTCCTTGTTTCCTTCCTTCTTTCCTTCCTTCCTTCCTTGCTTGCTTCCTTCCTTCCTTCCTTCTTTCCTTCTCTCTCTTTCTTTCTGAAGCAAAGGAAAGGAAATTAAGGTCACTTTGCTACTACAAGGATAAATGAGCAAGAGAGGTATATTTCTGATGTTAGGAAATATTTGCAGGAATCATTAGACCCTAGGACCCATTTGGATTTACCTTTTCCTTTGGGTGGGAAGTGTTGTTAACTGTGATAGCTAAGGATAAGCTGCCTATAGTTAAAAAAAAATAGCTATAATAACTTAATTTTTTCAGTAATATACAATTAAAGGTATTGAGAGCTATCTAGAATGTTTCATTAATGTTTGAATCAGAAAAGCACATTTTTTTCTGCATTCAATAAGAGCAATTGAATGAAGTTATTGAAGAACTCTGAATTCCTACTCTTTATTTCCTCAAATTGTTCCTAAAATGCTGATGGTGACTTTGATTCTTAGTAGATGGAAACTATTTACATGTTCCTCAATCTTGGTATCCACTTAAGTACTCCATAAGAACCATTGAATGAGCTTTCCAGAATCTTATACAGTAAAATGATTTCAACATACCAGTTCTTACAGGATTTATAAATAAAAATAGAATACTCACTATGTATTACTGAAAATTCTGAAATGGCAAATTTCTGTCTGGGACTGAATTAATAAACAGACATCAGTTTCCAGAAAATGGCAGCACTTAATTATAGTGTACCAAATTCAATTTGATCATAAATGCCTCTTTAAATCTTCCATCGAGAGGTAGTGTGTGGGTTCAGGAGCCCAAGCAGAGAGAAGAAAATTTGTATTTAACTGAATGTCTACCATGTTCTAGGTACTTTACATATATGAAGGCATTTATATTTACATGTATCATTATAAAAGCCAATGAGGGAAGTGTGTGCACTAATCCAAATAATTACTAGAATTAAAGAACCACAAAAGGAGGAAAGAGATAATACAATTCATGACAAAGCCTTGATAGCTATTTTGCAAAACAGATGATAGATCTGAACACTGACCAGCACGACGCTTATGACGATAAGCCCATTTCTACGGTCAGCTTTGTTCCCACGGACTGTGAAGCAGGCAGCCTGGTGCGGGAGAAAGAAAATAAGATCTAAACTTTCAACGCTTCTTGACCTGTTACTCTTCGTGAACATTTGTTTTACTCCAATTGCTTACTTTGACTTCTAAACCCTCATCCTCCTCTCTTGTTTTTGGTAAAATGTACGTTTTAATGTATCACTTAATTATAAATCAAACAGTTCAAAACTGGTTTTGAAGAAATTTTCCACTCACAAACTTTCTTATTCCCAAAGGGGACCTTCGTCTGTGACTCTTGGTAATTTTATTGGTTATGTTTATAATTTTATTTTAGAACACCAGTGAGGCAGAGAGGCAGAGAGATGGGGACAGAGAATCCAAAGCAGACTCTGTGCTGACAGAAGAGAGCCTGATGGGAGGTCTCGAACCCAAGAGCTGTGAGATCATGACCGGAACCGAAGTCAGAGCTTAACCGACTGAGCCACCCAGGCACCCAAGTTACGTTTATAATTTTAAATAATATTATTATACTTTTATATCTTGAGCTTAAATACCACACTGTTTTATGATGCCACACTATGAAAGAGAAAGACTTAATTAACATAGACTACCTAGATAGCAGTGAGATTGGCAGGTAATTTGCATTTCTCGTGTTGATATTAGGGTGACGCTCACTTCATTAATGGGGTGAGACGTATTCCCTTTTCTGTGTTCTGAGAGAACAAACATAATATGAAAGCTAATCACCTTTAAACTTTGGTAGCATTAACCTATAAAACTGTCTTTACTTTTTTGTGTGAGGATTTTAAACATCTATTTCAACTTCTTTAATTGTTATGGGACTTTTCAGGCTTTCTCATTCTTCCTAAATCGGTTACACAGTATGTATGTCTAGAACTCTCCTCTTGGTGCTAAGTTTCAAATTTACTGGCCAAGAAAAAAGAATCTCTGAATTTTTTCTTACACATTACTCGCTTTGTAATTCCTGTTCTATTTGTACTATTGCAAACCTAATTTAGTGTCATGTTTGTTCTTTATTTCCTCTTGAACAACCTTGCTAAAGACTTCTTTATTTTACCAGTCTTGTTTTTAATTTTGTTTTAATTGAACTTCTTACTAGTATCTTTGTCTTCTTATGTTGATATTTGTAACATTATTTTTCCTTCTTTTATCTGAGCTTATTTTATAATCCTTAAACTTCTACAATTAGGCACTATCTCATTAATGTTCAGCCTTTTCTCTTTTCTAATGTAAGAATTTGAAAAGTAACTGCTTTTACTGTATGGTATAACATACAGTAAAATATACACTTATATATGTGTAGTTACAAAATATATAAATATATATTTATTATATATCAAAAGCTATTACCTTTCAGTCATGAACTTTATTATGTTTTAATTTGTATTTCATCGTTATTTTCTTTGACACCTGAGCTGTGTCAAATACAATGTTTGTTTTTCTAAATTTCTAAATATATGGCATTTAAAATGTTATCTTTTTGTTATTGACTTAATAGAACTGTGATCAGAATATATGATTAGGATGTTAACAATTCTTTGAATTTTAAAAATATTTCTTTATAGGACCTGAACGTGAGACAGGAAACTATCAACACCCTAGAGGAGAAAGCAGGAAACAACCTCCTTGACCTCCACCGCGGCAACTTCTTACTTGACACATCCCCAAAAGCAAGGGAATCAAGAGCAAAAATAAATGATTGGGACCTCATCAAGATTAAAAGCTTCTGCACAGCCAAGGAAACAACCCAGAAAATTAATAAGCAACCAATGGAATGGGAAAAGATAGTTGCAAATGACATATCAGATAAAGGGTTAATATCCAGAATCTATAAGGAACTCACCAAACTACACGCCCGAAAAACAAACAACCCAGTGAAGAAATGGGCAGAAGACATGAACAGACACTTCTCCAAAGAGGACATCCAGATGGCCAACAGACACATGAAACGATGCTCAGCATCCCTCCTCATCAGGGAAATACAAATCAAAACCACACTGAGATACCACCTCACGCCAGTCAGAGTGGCTAAAATGAGCAAATCAGAGAACTCTAGATGCTGGCGAGGATGTGGAGAAACGGGCACCCTCCTACACTGTTGGTGGGAATGTAAACTGGTACAGCCCCTCTGGAAAACAGTGTGGAGGTTCCTCAGGAAACTAACAATAGAACTCCCCTATGACCCAGCAATAGCACTGCTAGGAATTTACCCAAGGGATACAGAAATGCTGAGGCATAGGAGCACATGTACCCCAATGTTCATAGCAGCACTCTCCACAATAGCTAAAACATGGAAAGAGCCTAAGTGTCCATCAACAGATGAATGGATCAAGAAGATGTGGTTTATCTATACCATGGAATACTACATGGCAATGAGAAACAATGAAATCTGGCCATGTGTAGCAACATGGATGGACCTTGAGGGTGTTATGCTGAGCGAAATAAGTCAGGCAGAGAAGGACAAATACCATATGTTTGCACGTATAGGAGGATTAGGAGGAACTTGACGGAGGAACAAGGGGGAGAAGAAGGGCGGAAATGGTGGGGGAAAGGGAGAGAGGCAAACCATGAGAGACTCTTGAATGCTGACAAAAACTGAGGACTGATGGATGTGGGGGGGAGGGGGGGATGGGCATGGAGGAGGACACTTGTGGGGATGAGCACTGAGTGTTATGTGGAAACTAATTTGACAATAAACTATTTGTAAAAAAATTAAAAAAGAAAAAAAAAGAAAAAAAAGAAAAGACTTAGAGATTGGAAAAAAAATATTTCTTTATAGCCTCAAATGATAATTAATTGTTGCAAATGTGTCGGATTTTTCTCGAGCAATATGAGTTACTTGCTGGTTGAGTATAGTTAGATCAAACTTGTTAATTGTGTGGACATTTCCCACGGCAGCAGGCAAAGCAGGGTGATCGGATAGACTTGGGGAAATAAAACCAGAGGTTGAATGGAGGAATAAAGTGGCTCAAAGAGAAAAGACCAGAATCAAGTGGTTTGTTTTTTGTTTATTGTTTTAATTACTTTATTTATTTGAAAGACAGAGAGTATGGTGGGGCAGGGACAGAGAGAAGGAGAGAGAGAGAGAAGCCCAAGCAAGCTGTGTACTGTCAGCTCAGAGCCTGACCTGGGGCTCGAGCCCACGAACTGTGAGATCATGACCTGAGCCAAAACTGAGTCATACCCTCAACCAGCTGAGCTACCCAGATGCCCCTCAAATGTTTATATTTTAAAAATACAATAAAATAGAGCTCCTAGTATTTAATTAAAAAATAGGCTTCAGGCTGAGTCCTCTACTTTCAGATAAGACCATAAATATTTATAGTATAAATGTAAGTGATAATGTAAGACATATACTATGATAAAATAATAATAGCTTCCTAATATACACCATATTCTAGTGAGCATAAGAATTTCCAATTATTTTATTCAGTTCTCTTAACAAACACGGAAGGTAGAAATTACTATATCCCTTTTATAGATGAGACTTAGCAACTTGCATAATACAACCTACCGGCTCAGTGATAACGGCCTGGAGCTGCAGCTAGCCTGAGCTCAGAGCCTTGGTCTACACCATAACCTTCTTCTGCTAAATGCTTGCTAGACTCTGCCAACGACACAAAAGAAAGGCGAGATTTGAGATCTGTTCTTGCTTTTAAGGACCTTGTAATCTTATTAGGGACACGTGTTTCGCGGACCAAATTAATTAGGAAATGGCACTAGTTAGTGAAATAATAAAATTCTAACATGAAATTCATGTGTCAAAGTATATGGTACAATGCACGTGCTATTACGGGATTGTCAAAGAGGAAAAGTCACGGTTGTCTGCAGTTAGTAGAGAAAAGTTTCAAGAAATATGTGGGATTTGAAATAGAAATGTACACACTGATAGGATTCAGATAACTCGAGGAAATAATGTTCAAGAGGAACATACCAGCTGAATCAAGCTTTGCTCTACGTATCCTATATAACTAGTGAGGAGGCTGAACCGTGGCAGGATTTGCTGAAGTAGAGAAAAGAGGTGAAAACCATTCTTCCTCTAAAGGTGTAATGATAGGAATAACTAACAGGAATAACTAGGGCATCTGAGGTGCAGCAGGAAGAGTCGAGGGGCAGCAAGAGTTATGGGAGGGACATTTGAACGGCTTAGGCCGTGTCGTAACCTTGGTTTGGACTTGGGCTGAGGAAAATGGAGAACCCCTGTGGTCTCCTTTCACGCCTGCAGGGATGGCGGAGAACATAACCTCCCTCACCTCTAAATTCCAGGGGGCTGTAAACAGTATCACAGAAGAGAGCATTTCCTACAATCTCACCCTAATCCATTTCTTCGTTTCCCAACCCCATAGGCAGGAAGATTTTGTTTTCATTCGACTGCAGTGTCTTTTATTGGAATTTGAGTCCGTTTCCTCTCTTGTCTTCCCTCCATGAAGGTGGAGACTCAGTTGCAATATTTTTCAATATCGTCATGGTTTTATTTTTTAATCTGCTCTTAATTTCTGGATGGCATCATTGGAAACCAGTCTAACTTATCTTATAATAGAAATCCTACCACCTGTCACCTTACCTCCTTTTCCTTTCTGAAGAAATTGAGCAACCAACCCCCCACATATCAATTTAATGAAAAAATATCTGCCAAACTGATTAAGCTTCCTGTGGATTGATTCAGTTGACTGAATTTTATACATTCCAGAAAGCAGTTATTTTGGTGACATGCAAATGCAGCCTTAATTCTGGTCTCAGAACTGCTGAGTTTGGGAAAGACTTCTGAAAGGCCTAGTCAAGCATTTGCTTTTAGCTGTTGAACTTATATGAGGATCTGTTTCAGATAAAACTAAGTGACAACGTGTTCAGAGTAATCCTGACACACATGAAGATGAAAAAATAATAGTCGATCTTCTGATTCCTGCTGTAACCTCCGTTCATTATGGGCTTGCGATTGGTCAGCATTAAACGGGCCCTTCCAAAGTGAACTGAGATTTAATGCGTTCCTCCAAACCGGACTTCTTAACATCAAGGTGGTCCTCAGGAACACGGTTCATATGTATAGATCGGTTTACATTCAGTGGGATGTTTGCATGTCAGGAATCGATAAGTACATGAATGTGTCAGCTGTTTCTCGCCCAGCAAAAAGGTACTGAAGAATTTCTGTCTTCCTGAATCTGGTTGGGTTTAGGAGAAAATGAATAATAGCATCCACTTAACATCTGATATGGCATTTTTGTATATACTGTTTTCTGATTTGGGAATTTGCATTTTTGTTTTGTTTTCTCCAACTTTTTTTTTACATTTTTTTTAATGTTTTTTATTTATTTCTAGGAGAGAGAGAGAGAGACAGCGTGAGCAGGGGAGGGTCAGAGAGAGAGGGAGTCACAGACTGAAACAGGCTCCAGGCTCTGAGCTGGCAGTCAGCACAGAGCCCGACGCGGGGCTCGAACCCGCGAACCGCGACATCATGACCTGAGCGAAAGTCGGACGCTTAGCCGACTAAGCCACCCGGGCGCCCCGTTTTCTCCAACTTGATAATGAGGCAAGCTCTCCCTGTCCTGCAACCCATGGCATCCGCAGAGGCCAGGCTGAAATGAAACAAAACTCATAAAGCCTTTCCACAGCGCTGCCGTAGCAAGTTGGGGGTCACTCACATTCTTTTTTCTTTAAATGTCAATATTGAACTTCCTTGACATTGAACCTCATATTGCGAGGTATTTTAAGTTGTTTATCTAGAATCTGACACACTTTAACCTGCATAGTTCTGGTGATAATTGCTGAATTTCCAAATTAATAGGAAAACTGGCACAATACTAGATAATATCAGAGTTTGTTATTTGTGAAGTGCCAATTTTCCGTAATTAGAGAAAATTGCTAATTATCACTGGAACTATTCATTAATATTTAAAGCAAGATAAAAATTAGTAGAAATGTTTTTTTAGTGGCTGAAGTTTTTAACAGCTACCTGCTGTCATCCTTTTGATGAACCTGCTCTTTGTACCCTATCAAACAACTGGGCAGTTGTGAGGAAAGCAGAAGTAGCATCATGTTTGTAATGTTGTGATGGAGGGCTTAAAAGGAAAGAGTTAGGCATCACTTACCTAATCCTGCCAGTATTCCAGAGCAAACGGGGTAAGCCTCAAATCTAATCGCTTATTACCAGTACCTTTTTATATGAGGTCCAAGTGACCTTGTTTTGCTAAATAAAGGGCACAGTCCTCAACACGTATTTAGTGTTATAAAAAGAGGTATTGCGCACAGCAATGTTAATTATCACTATTATACCACATAATTTTAGGAGTATCCCAATATGAGCAATAGCTCATTTTCCAAGCTCATAGAGTGTTTACCACAGCCTCTCAGGCCTTATTTCTAAACAAGTTCTTTGACCAAGAATAAAAATATGTACACAAGTAAATGATGTTTGAAAGCTCTTCATTTTTTTTAAGTTTCTATATTTATTTTGAAAGAGAGAGAAAAAGCATGAGTGGGAGAGGGGCAGAGAGGGAGGGAGAGAGAGAGAATCTCAAGGCTCCATACTGTCAGCATCAGCTTGGGGATCAATGAGGGGCTGGGTCGGGGGCTCCATGGGGGGCTCCATGGGGGGCTTAAACTCACAAACTGTGAGATCATGACCTGAGCCAAAGTTGAATCCTTAGCCAACCGAGACACCCAGGTACCCCATTAGTATTCTTTTTTTCTTTTTTGAGAAAAGTTTAAAATATGTGCTTACTAACCTACAGGAAATATCAGTAAAACGACAACGTTTTTTCTGAAGCCGATGGGTGTTTTAAAAAGTCATTATGACATAGTGAATTATTCATTTATTCCATCAAACATTTCCTGAGCCTCTATCCTGAGAAAAGTAATTGGGTAGCCATAGGAGACCACCAGCTTGTTGGAATAGACGGGCTGAAAAGGAAGAAAACAAAGTTGGCAAAGAAAACCTGGTGATCCGGGGTCAGGATGAAGCTGAAATGAGCTTATCTGCAGGGAATAGACCAAGAGGACAGAGTGATTAAAGCAATGCCGATGAACTTAGGGTCAGGAAGAAGGTGAGCACAGTCAGGCAACCAGTGAGGGTGATAAGCTGAGAAATTGGAAAAGGTGTCCTTGGCTGAATGGAGCCGGGGACATAATTCAGTTCGGCGCAGTGCAGGGCAGTATTGATTGAGTTCCTACCAGGTGTTGAATGTAGTCCATCCATAACTTTGAAAAACAAAGAAAGAAAAATTGGTGAACGCACATGACATTTTACCTGTGGTGTCAAAAATATTCTCTGTCTTTTATATTAGACAGTGGCGCTGATGATTACAAGTCATTGTTGACGGACAACAGACAGTGTTTTACAACTTACGTCCTTCCTACATGAATAACATCTTAACAGAGGGAAGGAGTCTTAGGTGTAACCTAATCTCACCTGTTAAACGGTGCAGAAATCCCTGAGCAGTTACTTCAGGAAAGGTAGCACTTAGGAGGATCACACTGGATTATGGAAACCTTCCGTTATTCTGTGTTATTTCAGCCTAGAAGCAGCAGCCTGGAGAAATAGCTTCAGCACCTTGCTTTTCTGTGGGTTTTCCAGTGCTGGGACCAAGTTCTACTTTGATAGTATCCATTCTACCACCTGGTACTCAGAAATTAATGCGATTTCCCGATATGCCCTGATCGGGAAGAGTCCAGGGAACCTCGTTTAGGTTATTTTACTCCAATTCATACTTTTTAAGATGTATGAAAGTGTCTGCTTCATCAAAATCCCAATGTGACCACTATATCAGCCAGTCAGTGTTCTCAGTCCCTGTGCCTGACGCATGGAAAGAAGAAATTTATTAAAAAGATATAAGGCAACTTACAAAATCTTCAGCAGTCAGAGAACTAGGCTTAGAATTTATACAGCCAGGGATGGAGGCCAAAGGCACGTTTCAAGGTGGAGGCTGATGGAGAGAAAGTGTTTACTGGGTCTTGAGCTTTACTTCTGATAGCACAGAACTGGGAGCCTGGAGCTGCCTCCCCAAAACAGCCACTACCTCCTGGGGGCTGCATGGCAGCTGCCTGATCTCTCCCGGTCGAGCCCTGGGTATGGCCATACGCTACACGGGCTGAGGGGTGGAGAATTCCACATTGTGCTAAATCATGGAGGCCTCTCTGGACGTAAGTGGAGAGTTCAGAAGCTGGGCCGTCAACAAGACTAGCAAAGTGACCACTCATCTTAACTCGTTACTCCATGCCTTTTCACTCTGAGTCTCAAGCAAGGCCCACACCTCTCAATCTGCTACTTTTCCAAGATGTTCTAGAATAGGTAGGGAGTCAAACGCTTTCATTTCGAAGTAATTCTTTTTTTTGCATGGGGGAGAGTAAGAATGTCAAGAACATAATTTTCCAAGATAAATAAGTGGCACCAACACCACACCATTTACTGAGTTTCGCCTCTGTGAATAACTGGAAGTCATTCTTTTGTTTCAAGTGCTCAGAAATCTTGGCATTAACAGAAGAGAATGCGGAATCATATGGTTGGTACAGCATTACATTGCAGGATAGGATTTATTTGGGAGACGAGAGTTCCAAACTTCTTCCCTTCAACCCCTGACCATGCACTGGACAAAATAATCATAAGAAATAAGGGATGTACTTGGTCATGCAGTTTCTCTGCAACACAATCGTTGTGAATTTTTCTTCTTTTTTAAGGTTTATTTATTTTTGAGAGAGAGAAAGAGACAGACAGACAGAGTACGAGCAGGGGAGGGGCAGAGAGAGAGGGAGACACAGAATCCAGAGCAGGCTCCAGGCTCTGAGCTGTCAGTACAGAGCCAGATGCGGGGCTCCAACCCAGGAATGAGAGATCATGGCCTGAGCCAAAGACAGACGCTTAACTGACTGAGCCACTCAGACACCCTGAGTGAGAGATTGGTATTATTATTTTAAGTGTTTATTTATTTTTGAGAGAGAGAGCCCCAGCAAGGGAGGAGCAGAAAGAGAGGGGGAGAGGGAGGGAAGAGAGAGGGGGAAGAGAGATTGAATCCCAAGCAGGCTCCATGCTGTCAGCACAGAGCCTAGTACGAGACTTAAACCCATGAACCACGAAATCATGACCTGAGCTGAAATCAAGAGTCACTTAACCAACTGAGCAGCCCAGGCACCCCAACCATCACAGATTTGTAATGATGGACCTAGATAATAGTCAAAATACAAAATTCATCTAGTACTCCCTGGGCTTCAAGGCAGCATTCTGAGTGCTTTACCTGAATTAACTCAACAATCTTCACAACAGCCCTAGGAAGAGGGGCTGTTATTCCATTTTACATATGAGGACATTGAGGGAGAGCAGTTACCCACCCACATTTCCACGTTTCATACGTGGCCAGAACTAGGCTGGAAGCCAGGGACACTGACCCCAAAGCACACAGTCTGACCCCTTCAGCCCAGCTGCCTGTTAGAAAATTGGACACAGTGATTATATCAAGTTTCTCTATGGTGGATCGGAAGTGGCTTCCCCGCAGTAAGGGTGCTCTGGCTCTGGTGTTTCCCACTTCTCCAGCTGAAATGAGAAGCCATTTTACTGCTACTAGTACTGAAAAATACATTGACCTTTTTTTTCCCCCTTTTCGTACAATCCCAATTACAGAGAGTCACTGGGTGGCTCAGTGACTATCCAGTGTGAAAAATATTCCAAGCATCTCAGCTGATAAATTCTAATGGGGCTCTGATGCCTTTTGTGACTTTGTTCAAATTCGTTTAGTACACCAAGCATAAACTGCTTAAATCTTTTACATACAACCATTCTATTGCCTATTAATTAGAACTGTCTTTTAATTGCACTGGTGCTTCAGAATTAAGTCAATATAGTTACAGGGATAAGATCCCCTGGGGGAAAAATTCTTTATAGGAAGCAAGCGATGTTAAAAACAACAGAAGCAACAAACAATAAAACTCCCAATAACGTCTACCAAACACCCCCTCAAAAATCTTCCTAAATCATTTAGGATAAAACTCCATTTTCTTAGCTGCAGATTAAAATACACTTGATGCTAAGCCTCTTTCCACACCCCCGCTGTGTGTTGCGATGTCGCTGAAGTTTCCGTTCTGTGTCTTCAGCTCCCTCTTCTTTAAAACTTATTTCTTCTTTCCTCTATGCGAGGTTGCCGGTACCCTTCTCCTGTTTGCAGATTGTCTCCTCAGTCAAAACAGGAAAAGATCACACATCAGTCTTTTCCATTTGATGGATCGGTCTATTTTTTTATTTCACTGATTAACCATTACCTCAGCCAAGCATTTGCATTTTGGGTCATGTTAGCTCTCAGTGACTAAAGGAATGTCAGCTACTGACAGAGGTTGGGGAAATCTGAGCCAAGGCAGGAAGGACTGAAATCATTCAAAGATCCTGAAGGTCAACTTGACCTAACATTTTCGGGTGATATCTGAATCGGGCAGTGGAAAGGTTGACACCCTTTTCCCCTGGGGTCTCTTTCAATTCCCTTGGGGTAAAAGGAGACAGTAGGCAGAGATTGACAAAGACTTGGTCCTCTTCCTGGGTTGCGGGGGGGGGGGGGGGGGGGGGGGGGGGTGCATGGGACCTCAGGAGCTCCCGCCCTCGCTGGCCTCCCCCAGACCTCCTCCTTCCGATGGCCCAGCCTCCTTTCCCTGCCTGAGTCTGGCTCCCAGCCACCCCTGTCTCAGCTCCCTCCCTCTCCCCAGAAGTGCCCCGGAAGTATATATGCTGATTGTCATTAAAAGCTATCTTGGTTTATGTTATGAAATTTGACACATATTCATTAGTGGATGTATGACTATATTCAGGGCTGCTTTGGATAATGCTGCCTTGAAAAAATAATCCTACAAGCATCCTAATACTGCAATCTGTGTCCTATATTTCAGTAGTATTAGCTCCTTACTCTCTGGAGCTCTGAGTCAGGCTTTTTATAGTTCACATAACCTAGATTTGTGAGTCACTATGTACAATAAATAGCATTTCACTGCTACCACGAGTCTTGGAATCCGTGCCAGGTGTCGTGGCTGTTGACGCCCTGCCTGCTGACGGCAAATGTGTTCGAGAAGCACCTTCTTCTGGGTTCTCAGTTTCCTCATCTCTAAAATGAGAGGGTTAGATGGCTTGGTAGTTTGCTACCATTTACTTGTCATTTGTGGCATGTCTTTTGGTTATCTTTTATTCCAAATGAAAGCTTTGAAAGAACTTAAATATTCTCTTACACCACTAATACTGGAGTTTGCTCTATTTTGTTTCCGGATGAATCTCACACTGGATTGGAAAAGAGGAAAGATCAAAGGATACAAAGCTGGTGGGAAATATGGGACCATGTGCTCTATCTTGTGGGCAGAGCAAAGGGGCAAAGAAAGAAAGATCTATTTGCTCACATTGTACTCCTGTCTCTGAAGCATGTTGATAAAGCCCTGGAGACATCATTAATTTCTCTTGCTAGTTTCCTCAAGCCTGAGTGGCCAGCCTTGAAAAGATGTGGCACTCTGTTACTACCATAGCGCCCATATTGGCCTGGAAGAAATTGAAAGTGAAGTTAATACCCAAGGAACAAATGAAAGCTTGCCTGTCTGTGGCAGAATGTTCCATCAGAGCAAGGGCGACTGCTGGGAGAGTACGTGGTCCAAGGTTAGGCAGGCTGACATTGAAGAGCCCTTGTTTCTGTGATTCTCTGATAGTCAACAAAGCACAACACATATTTTATAGCTACATTTTCTTGTTTGCTTTGTTTAATCTGGTCTCCCTTGCCTCTCCTTTTCCCTTATCTTGGCTCCAGGCTTTAAGGATCAATTTGTTGTACGTACCTTCTTTTCCATCGCTTCAACTTCCATTCAGCTCATTTGTTTTCCCATTTCTCTTTCTTTCTTCTTCTAGCTATAAAGGAACCTGTCATATGTCAGCCCCCAGGGACCCAAGTGCAGCTCCTTCAATTCATGGAATGCCTAATTTTACCCGCCTCTTTGGAGATGGGGCTAGGTTTCCTTTAAAAAAAAAAAAAATCCCTAGTTCTGCCTGTTTCTATCCCTAAGGCTCAGATAATTAAAAAGCACACTGTTTGAGGAAAGATGGTCCCTAATGAGCAATACACAAGGAAGAAAACTTGATTTTCCCGGGTGAGATTCCCAACAAACCATGAACTCTATGGAAAGAAGACCATTTCTCTGTGATGACCGAGATACTGTGTCCCTAGAAGCTGACATCACAGAAAAACCTTTGTGCATAAATAAACTGTATGTTAATAAAACAATATTTATGATTCAGCCTCCCCCCCTTTTAAGGATCAAGCTATACCCCAGAGGAACAAAAATAAAAGAAGTTGATGTCTACAATATAACTATTAAGGGGAAATTTGCTCCACTGTTATTTGGATGTAATTGGTACTGAGCATCACAATGCACTTGTAATTGGGTCTGTACTTGTTCACTTCAAGGGTTCCATGCTATTTCTACTTGAACCCATTTTTTTGATACCGTTCAGCTCAGCAGTGCCAGCGAACTCTTGTTATGCAGTTGAAAAACTGTGGCCATTAAAAATAGGATACGGTGTGATTTTGTTTTGCAGCACTGCATGGGAAATCAGTTGCTGTTCATAACAGCTCTGTGGTTGGTTGATTTAAAGCAGGGGGGTGACTTGGAATTGACAAGCAGACAGTTTGTGAAAAGGGATATTGTATCTTTAAGGCTTTCTGACTGATTGTGTTTAACTGTGCCACGCAGCAGGCAGTAATTAGGCTGTAGCTTCACCGAGAGGCTTAAAGCACGGGTTCTGGTTCTCAGTTCTCCAGATTTTTTTTTTTTTAAGCACAAACATTTTTTGGATTTGAATACATGGTCATTTTCTTTAAACTGTGAGTGGAGTGTGTGAGTGAGCAAATGGAAAGCTGAGCCCAGAGGCGTGCTGCGCAGACTGTCTTTGAAGACCACCCTGTGCTGAGACGGGCTCTGGGGACACCAGGCAGCCGCCCTGGGGAGCAGTGAGAACCGTGAGAGGCCTACACGTTGCGACTCCTGGAGAAGGTCAAGGTGCTCTTGAAACGAAAGGAAGGCAGCTCTTAAAATGTGACATGGTTTCTTCTGGCCCAGTTCACAGTGTTAATGAGACCGGTTGAAGTATGCTTCTAAGATTAATAGACAACATGCCTGATAATTTGTATTTCGGAGAAAGAGAAAACTTTTCTGTACCTAGGCTACTAGGTAGAAAAGAGACTAGATTGTAGAAAGAAATCGAACAAGCCATTAGCTTAAGGAATGTTTTCCATTCACCGCTCTGCCTCCCTATTACCTCCCCGCACCCCTGAAACACCCCATTGCTGTTTTAGGAAGTAGTGAACATTGCCAATTTTGTTCTTATTTGGTAAAAGACTGAGTTTTAAGTTTTCCAGGCATTTGTTATCACAGTGGAGCAGTTGACAGATTTTACACTGACCTTATAACAAACGAACGTCCAATTGCTGTTGGATTGACCACGGCGACACTCTTCATTATCAATCAGGCCCACGGTGACTAGGTACCAACTGTGTGCAAGATGCTATGCTAGGTGCTGTGAGAGATAAAAATTGTCCTGGAATAGTAACTGAGATCTTTCCTGACACTACACACAAACTTTTTCTTCCTTTCACTAATTGTTTTTTTTTTTTTTAATTTTTTTTTTTTTTTATTTCTAGGAGAGAGAGAGAGAGAGCGTGAGCAGAGGAGGGTCAGAGAGAGAGGGAGTCACAGACTGAAACAGGCTCCAGGCTCTGAGCTGGCAGTCAGCACAGAGCCCGACGCGGGGCTCGAACCCACGAACCGTGAGATCATGACCTAAGCGAAAGTCGGACGCTCAACCGACTAAGCCACCCAGGCGCCCCTCTTCCTTTCACTAATTGTATGGGCAAGTTATTCCATATAGAATTGCATACTATTTAATCCCTAGATTGTTAGGCTCTTCTTTTTTCTTAGTAAGTGAATAGCTTTTTAAAGAAGCTTTCTTACTTTATTATTGATACCTACAAAATACCTTTGCTTATCCACTTGAACCCTCCTGTAGTGTGCAAATATGTACAAATTACAGACATTTTTGGTTTTAAATAGTAACTCCTCATATTTGTGAATCACCTCTTGTGTTTTCCCTCATATTATGTCATTCGGGTCTCCCTGCCCCATTCTGAGGGTGGCAGGCCGGTGACATTCTCACTTATAGAAGCTCAGGGGTTGGGCAGGGAAAGAGGCTGGAGTTAGGAATCAGGTTTGTTGGATCTCTCCTCTTCTCACCATAACATGATTCTATATTCAATCCCAGAATGAAGTATCTTCTAATTTAGGAGTTATGGAAACATTTTGGAATAACTTTACCATATTAAAACATGGATTAAAAGTCAAAGACAAGCTACCAGAAGGGGATTCTGTTTTTTAAAAGTTGTTCTTATCAGTTTTAAGCCAATGTCTGTCCTTTCTCTATGGAGTTTCAAGCATTCAGAAGCACTCTTTACTCTTAGTTTTGATTTTTCTTTTTTTTGGACTGCCTTGAAGATAAATTACTTTAATCTGTAGGCTAAGTTGCATTGATGTATTTATCTTTCTCAACATGCGTTGTCCTAAGGTCAGTACTTCTTTGAAAGATTTGATCTAAATAAATTATAAATGTGTATCAAAATCTATTTGATATTAGCGTAAACACATTCAAAATATATTCCATCATGGCTTTGAAAGAAACAAAGATGAATTCTATTTTATAATTCAAATTCCAACCAAATGTGTGTGTGTACTTTTATATATGTCTATGCCTAAATGTCGAGGTCAATATTTCTATAAATTCCTAAGCTTGGTTCATTTTGTGGTGTTGATAAATGCTCCTTGGAATTAGGATGTACAGAAGATCAAAGATTAAATTGCAATTTTTTTTCCAAAGTGACAATGAGCCTAATTCACTGTCAGTTAATGCCAGGTGTTTCTCTCCCTAGTATTAAGTTCTTCAAAACAGTGGCTGCACAGGACACCATTCACAGAGGCTTAGCGCTAGGGAGAAAATGATTACATTAAATCGAATGATATGAATAATTCATGACATCACATTTTGTAATCCTGGTGTTAAGCATAAAACCAGTGGTTTATTTTTCAGCAAAATGTTTTTGTATCATTTTAGATAGTGCATAATGCAAAACAATAACTGCATACATAATGCAGGAAGGATGGTGGTGAATAGGGTCCTTAATAGTGCTTGCAGCATCATCTGGGGTGTGATCACAATAAACACATTTTGAACCAATGCCCATGGGTGCCCAACGCTTGCTGGAATCTTCTGAGTCCAATAGAACGGCTGCCTTTTAATTTGTTTTTGAATATTACACCTGACCTTTACCATGGATCTGAAAGTCAGCCCTTGTATATTGCTAAAACTACAAATCCTTTGGTCCCTTTCCCTTTCAGTTTACGAGGAGGGCGATTCTATTGGGGGTAAGTAACTGATTTTTAAAATGACGTTTGGCTTTCCAATATGGAGTTGGAAAGACTAGGAAAATCCGCAGAGTCTGAACTTGCATTCTTTCATAAAGAACATTAAATATTCTTGGATAAAATGCCAGTTATTTAACAATTCAGCCAGGTACCTTTTGGGGATGTCATTTATATCTATCTGTGAGACTCCATCAATGGTTCCTGTCTTATTTGAATTTTCTCCTTATTTTTCAGAGAAATCATCTTTTTAAAAATAATTATCAAAGGAGATTGGAATTGGCCCTGCAACCTTCATGAGGCAGTTTCCAGGTCATGGACACTGTAGCAATACTCTAACTTGAGTGATTATTCTGCTGCATTTCGGGCTGAAATAATTGTGTACCTGGACCATCTGCGGCTGCCTTTTCCAGCACCTTCCTGTGGACAGCTCCAGGGCACTCTCTGGAAGCCAGAATGGACTCCTGCTGATTCGCCCACATATTTGTCTTGAATGAAAGAATGGCGTATGCCAGTGGATTTCAAAGCTTTTCACAAAACATCTCCACATCTGAAGTCTCAAGAGTTTATTCAAGCATTTGTATTACTTACAACTAATTAAATATACCATCCGTGTTTTACAACACGAATGCATCTGCTGATAATGTTGTAGCTTATATTATTATTTATTTGAAATAATACATCAGAAATCAGGTTGGTCAGTACCCTTGAAATCCTGACTTATTTATAATAGATATTATCACATGTATAGAAAATAGTTTGCTTTTAAACATTATTTCACATAAAGACAATTAAAAGCATGTTCAAGTGTTTTGTTTCAATATATTTCCTCTATGATGTCAAGAGCATTGTTTAAATTCCAATTTTAAGATTTTAAGCAGACTGCCAAAATGAGTAGATTATGATAATGTTAGAGAAAAATCAAGAAATGTAACATTTACAAGTAAACTATAATGTTTTGTTGAGAATGTTAAGTGGAAAAAAACAAAAAACTTGATGACCCGATTAAAAGGAGTGGAAATGAGAACACTACATTGGATTTGAATATAGAAATACTGCGATTCCTGATACATGGTAGCTTGAGATCTACTCTTCCTCTCTGAAGCAGGTAAATTACCTAGATCTTACTGAACATGGAAATCAAACTCCATAAAGGAATTGATATCCTCCCAAGCAGTGCAAATTCTATGTTAAAGATACAATAAAGAGTCTTATTGAATACTAAGCCATACTTGGCTGGTGACAGAAGTTGATTCCTTGCCTCCCTTTTTATTTCAATAATCCTCACTAAAGTTACCAATGGTTTGATGATTGATTGGTAGAGATGACACAAACACTTCATCACCAAAGACCTGCTCATCAAGTTTCTACCTTTCCTAATGCTCTATCTAGTGCAGCTGCTCTGTGAGCAGCTCAGGATCTCAGAGATCTCCCTTCCCCTCTTTCATGCCTGGTTTATGGAAACAGTAAGTTCTTTCTGGTATAGCCTATCAAGAACAAGAGAATAATTACGCATAGTATAATTCTAATTCTGAATACAGAGAATGATAAAAGTATTGCTAAAACTAAATTAAATTAAAAATCTATTTATCAAAATGGCAACTATTTCTATTTTTTCTCTTTGATACACATAACTATGCTATACTGGATGAAACAGAACTCAAGTTCCAGTGCCAATATGGGCACTTCTTAGCTGTGTGAATTTGGGAAAATCAATGGATGACTCAGATGACCTTATCTGTCTTCTGTGTAACATGGACTAGAGAAGCTATGTTGGGTTTCCTATGAAAAAAATAAATGAAAATGCATCGGACAATATTTTGTAATAAGTCACCATGAAAGTGATAATTATTTTTACCTATTTAAGGAATTCCTTTCTGTGTCAGTTAATAAGTAATTAAAGATTTACTTTAAAAATTAAATTTGTTCCAAACGAAAAAAACCCCAAACCCATTAGGAAGTTCATGCATATCTTTAAACAATCTTTTAAGCAAGCCAAATCAGTGATGTGGGCTTTCATGTGTGTCTTGCTTTCCCACACTTAAATGCATAACCTTGAAAGAAATAAAACTTGCTGAGTTGGCTATTTCCCTGCTTCCCCAGAACATATGTCAACTGAGCAACAGAGAATTAGCTGTAGCAAAAAGAAAGATAGTTCAGTGGAAGCTTGTTCAATAATTAATCCGCTGAGTAACTGTATGAATATTTGATAAATATTTAGTCAACTATGTGTATCATGCAGCATTGATTGCATACCAAAGGATTTGCAAAGGTAAAAACTGCCGGTCACAGGCATCAAAGATCTGGAGATTTCAAGCTCACAAGCCAGAGATGTGCAAATTATTCTACATAACATAAATCCAGAAATATAAATCCATGATTATCCACACGATGCTACTCTGGGAAGGTGAGAGGAGGCCATTACCTTATTCTCTACAGTTCTTTTAAAAGTGTATTTGGCATCACATGTTAATTTAATAGCTGCTCGCCAGCCCATGTGTGTGAGGTAAAATATTCTGATGCATATATGAAATGGAATTGTAAAATAACAACTCTGTGTCCCCTCGAAATTCGTACTATGGTGCTGGGAAAGTATTGGTGGGTGATCCACGGCTATACGCTAAATGGAAATAGAATTTGCTTCAGCTTCTAGAGACCAGGCATTTGAATTCAACTTAATAAACATTTATTAGTTCCCTAGGATGCTCATGCACTGTGCATAAAGAGAGGAGAAGCTAACGTGTGTGAATCCTTCAAGAGCAGGAAATGTAAAGATTAAACCTGTGTGGGAAAAATCAGTAAATAAAAATAAGAAGATGACCTCTGATTTCTGGAAAGATCACATTTTGCAGTTAGAATTACAAAGTTTCAATTTTCCTATCTAGGTAATCACTCCTAAATTTTGTTCTGACATAAATTCTTAGTGAAATCCTCACAAATTCTTGAAAACCTCTCCTGAGGGTTCGGGATCTCTTTTTGTAGAAGTGCATGCGCCACCTTTCAGTTAGCCCCGGTTCCTCAGCCTTCCTGGGGGTGGGTATGAATAGTTACAAACAGAAGGTGGGAGTGGCTCCTCTTCTTGGCACCCCCTGCTGGCCAGAGTAGCACTAATGATGGCTCCAGAGAGGCCTCATCTTTTCTTTCCCAGCCCATACGAACTGTTGCCATGGCAGCCAGAGCAATAAAAGGGAAGGGATCCCAGGGCTGCAGCATGTGGAAGAAAGAGAGATGACCCCAAGTGAGGCTCTGGGATGGAATGCCTCTAAGATTTCCCCTCAAACACAAAAAAATTGACATTGCAGGGAACTGTTCTACCTGGATATTTTCACAGAAACCATGTTCTATTCCTTAATCATGGCTCTTTGTCCATACCGCTGTATTTTGACTATTTCCCTATTATATGCCCCTTTACACATGACCAATAAAGTGAAAATACACTGAACAAAAGCAAACAAAGCAAGAATGAGAAATGTCTTTTACAATATTAGAGGCAGTTTACGGATCAGAAAATTTAATATTGTTAAGATAGCAATGCTCCCAAATTGATTTATAGATCCACTGCAATCTCTATTAGAATCCCAATTGGTTTCTTTGAAGAAATTCGCAAACCGGTTCTAAAATGGAAGAGATTCGAAGTAGCTAAAACAATCTTGAAAACGAATACCATTGAAAGACTCACTTTCTGATTTCAAAACTTAACTACAAAGCAACAGTAATCAAGACACTGTGCTGCTTACAAGGCCAGGCATATAAATTGATGGACTGGTTGAGAGTCTTGAAATAATTCCTGTGTCCATGGTCAACTGATTTTCAGCAAAGGCACTAAAACCATTGAATGACCAAAAATAATCTTTTGAACAAATGGATAGCCACATGAGAAAGAATGAAGTTGGACCCTTACCTCACACCATATATAAAAATTAATTCATAATAGATCAAAAGCTCAAATGCAAGAGCTAAAACTATAAAAATCTTGAATTAAATATAGGAGTTAATATTCATGACCTTGAATTTGTTGATGAACTCCTAGATATGACACTAAACCATGACCAACAACCGAAAAATGAAGATAAATTGGACAGCACCCATATGAAAAACATTTGTGCTTCAAAGGACACTATCAACAATCCAAAAATGGATATCCAAAATATCAAAACTCCAAAAAAAGGCAATCCAAAATATGGGAGAAAATATTTACAAATCATACATATAATATTAGATTTGTATGTAGAATATATAAATAACTTTACAACTCAATAAGAAAACAACCCAATTAATAGTGGGCAAAGGGCTTGAATAGATATTTCTCCAAAGAAGATATAAAAATGGGCATTAAGCACATAAAGAGATGCTTGACACCACTAGTAATAAGGGAATTACAAATCAAAATGGCAATGAGATGTCATTTCACACTCACCAAGATGGCCAGACTTGAAACCAAAAAAAAAAAGTCAGATAACCAGTGTTGGGGAGAATATGTAGAAATCAGAACCTACATATGCTGTTTATAGAAATTTAAAATGATGCAAACACTTTGGAAGACATTCCGGCACTTCCTTAAATGGTTGATACAGAGTTATCATAAGACCTAGAAAATCCACTCCCAGGTATATTCCCAAGAGAAAAGGAAATATATGTCCACACAAGAACTTGTACACAAATGTTTTTGGCAACCTTATTCAGTAGTAGCCTAAAGATAGAAACATCCAGATCTCCATCAACAAATGAACAGAAAAACAAAATGTAGTGTATCCATGCAATGAAATATTATTCACTTGTAAAAACGAATGGGGTGCCTGATATGCTCTACAGCATGGATGAGCCTTGAAACCATTGTGCTAAGTGAAAGAAGCCAGTAACAAAAGGCTACATCTATGATTCCATTTAAATGAAATGTCCAGAGGGGCGCCTGGGTGGCTCAGTCGATTAAGTGTCCTACTTGGGCTCAGGTCATGATCTCGAGGTTCGTGGGTTCAAGCCCCGCATCGGGCTCTGTGCTGACAGCTCAGAGCCTAGAGCCTGTCTTCGGATTCTGTGTCTCCCTCTCTCTCTGACCCTCCCCTGCTCATGCTGTCTCTCTCTCAGAAATAAATTTAAAAGAAATTAAAGAAATTTAAAAAATAAATGAAATGTCCTGAATAAGCACCTCTACAGAGTTACAAAGTAGCTTAGTGTTTGCTTACAGGTGAAGGGGTTGGGGGATAGGCAGGTGATGTTATAGCATTTCTTTGGAGAGGATAGAAATGTTCCAAAGTTAGCTGTGGTGATGTTTGCACATATCTATGAAAATGCTAAAATCATTGAAATGTACATTTTAAATGTGTGAATTATATGGCATTTAAATTACATCTCAATAAAGCTGTTAAAAAGTGAAATGACTTTTACAATATTAGAATCAGTTTACATGGAGAGAGGGCCAAGTCTCACATAAACTGTCTTCATGTTTCCATGATCTTTCCTCAGACCTCTTCTTTGGAGTTTCATTGTTTACGAACAGCTGTCTTCCGACTCCCCATCACCAGGGCTGGAATCCTTAGCCCCTTTTGGTGTTTCCAGATGCAGAGAGCTATCATTTGCATTCAACCTCTTCTTCTTGTCTAAAAACACCCGGCTTCCTTGGTCGGAAGCTCTGTGCTTTCCAAGAAAACAGTCAGCTTCTTTAATAAACTAATCTGAATGAACAGAAGAGAAAAGGCTAGTGCTCTTTATGGTTCATATTCCCTCACAAATGCAGTATATTTTAAATATGGTTTCCATAGATGGTGCGACTAGAACCAGAAGTTATCTCCCATGCCTGTTTCTAAAGACGCAAGAAAAGCTAAGTTGAAGTCCCCCTTGCAGTTAGGGATGATCAGGTTCCACGGTTGACAGGAGACAGTAAGCGCAAGTGAGCTGAAGCTTCAGCTGAAGACGGCCTGTTAGTGGAAGAGCAGACACAACTTGCACAGGCAGTCTTTTCTTTTTTATCCTGCCTTGAATGTAGATGTGAGAGATGGTGCTGTGGCATCCATCTTCTCACCACCTTGGCGCTCTGCTCATGAAAATTACAGATGTCCTGGGTTTGACGTCTGTGAGCCAGTGAGCCAATATTAATAGCCACTTGTCTTTGGACTTCTTGGAAGGAAACTTTGCTTAAGCTTCTCTTAGTCAGATTCTCTGTAACTGGAAGATAATAATAATCCTTACTGAAGCATCGTTGTTTCATATTTCATGTCTATTTCAAAAGGGTAGTGGGAATTTCAGGCTTTATATTGGAAAGAGAATTAGAATAGACAGAATAGCAGGAAAATGTTTGGGGGCATATGGAGCCATATATAAAGTAAATAAAGTAATACACTTCATATTTGCAAGGTGATCCAGGGTTTAAAATAGCTTTCTCTTTAATAATTATAGCTACATAAATAAAGTGTACAGATACATAAATATGAGTGTAAAGAGAAGAAAGAAAACCAAACCCAGAATTGAATGGCTAGATTTAAATCTTGGCTCTACTTATTAACCTCTGTCACTTTCTCCTTACTATATCCCTAGCCTCAGAATAGTGCTTAAAAATAGTGGATATATATTACTGAAATATAAAAAATAGTAGAAAATAGTTTTTTAACTTATGAATATTATGTGTAATATATATGCATATATATACATATATATATGCAACTAAATTTAGATTTAAAAACCTGTTACCCATACCAATCCCAGAATCATAAACTCTTGGCTAGAAGAGAAAGTTACTGGCGAGAAAACCAGGAATTTGAAAATATAAGATAACTGACATATTGTTGGCTCTTATTGTCCAATGTAAATGCTAATAAAAAGATAAACTGACTTTGAGGAAATCAGGGAAAAGCAGAGGGATGAAAGACAATTGAATTGTCTTCGATTCAGCTCGATGGAGAAAAGTGGTTCACAGTGGTGACTGCTCATTAGTATCACCCAGGAAGATTGCTCAGCACACAGACACTCTGATTTGTTTTGTGATGAGGCCCAGGCATTGATATGTTCTGAGACTTCACACCAGTGAGTGCCACTAGCAAAGGGGAAAAAGACACAGACTTTGACGAAAGACACAGCTATGTTTGAATCAGTGACTGCTCACCTACTCTTTCAGTCACTGGCTCGGCAGTTACTTATTGTCTTTTAGCTTTAGTATCCTTACCTGTAAAATGGGGATGATAATATCTGCTCCACAAAGATGTGAAATTTAAATGAGATGACGTATCATTCCTAATACAGTGGTCATTTAATATGGAACTACGGTAGGGCACCATTTCACTGGGTTCCCGTTGCTGCGTTGTTGCAGATCATAACGCAACTGACAGGTTGGACTTGATAAGAGAGGGAAGCTGGGCAACAACGGCCCACTTGTTTTCTCCTTGGCTCGTGGCAGGGCCATAGTATCATTAGTAGTATCACCTTGGCTTGTCTAATCTTCAATTTTCAATTTTGTTTCATTTTCTTTGTTGGAAATGCAGAGTTCGTCTCAGCAAATATGGAAAAGAATTCAGGGATCATCTGGATCCCATTGCATGGCATCTTGAGTCATTCTGGTCAGAGGATGCTATTTTTAGAGTTTTAGGAAACTAGCACTAATTTTATTTTCATTTTTTTGCAAGCTTCCAGGTACTAGAATACCATTAAAAATTGTCCTGCTAATAGCTAATATCATGCCTGGCATGTAATCAATGCTCAAGTAATATATGTCTAATTGAACTGAGTTTTAAGATGGTCCTTTTTTGCTGACAGTTTTTTTGTCTCACTGTTCCCACTTGGTAGTCTTCCAAGATTGTCAGATGAAAGCTTTGCTTAGCAGTAAAAATCCAGGTGGCTATTGTTCATGTTAGCAATACTGGGTCCTTGCCCCTTCTCTCTTCAGTACTAATTTTTTGGCCTCATTCAGTTCGTTCTATTAAGCCTGGTTTACGCACCCATTTTGTTTCTAGTTTGAGAGCATCTGGCATATATTCCTTCTTGTTCCCTACTTAGTTCCTTATGTATACATTCTCTTTAAACCTCGGAATATCTCTGGGCCATCACCTATTTTCTCTTCTTTCCTTTTCAAAAGAGCACAGCCTCTCCCCTGACCCTCTGCCACACACACGCACACACACACACACACACCAACTTTTCCAAAGTCCAAGGTCCAAAGTCCTCCTGAGATGCTCCCAACATTGCCCCTTATGCATTCACCTCTGGAAACATCACCTAATGCTTCTTGCTGTGGAACATTTAATCTGTCCTTTTCCATGAGTGTCCCCTGTTGTACCTTCAGATATATTTGGTTTTCTCTTACTTTACACACACACACACACACACACACACACACACACGTTCATTATCACTAAAACTTCTCCCTGTCTTGACACCCACCTTAAGTTATTGTATTTTCACCCTTGTTGATATCTTATTGTCTTTGTTCTCCTTTTTCTTTGTGATTCCTTCTATGTTCTCTCTCCCCTTATTTTACTTCTTCCTTTGTTCACAGATGGAATAAAATCATAAGGTTCAATTCTTATTTATTTACTCTCTCCAATCTTCTTATAGATTTTATTCATTCTTATGATATCAAATATCATATCACATGTACAATTCAATTTCTTTTTTTAAGTTTTTTTTAATGTTTTATTTATTTCTGTGAGAGAGACAGCATGAGCAGGGGAGGGTCAGAGAGAGAGGGAGATACAGAATCTGAAACAGGCTCCAGGCTCCGAGCTGTCGGCACAGAGCCCGACGCGGGGCTGGAACCCACGAACCGTGAGATCATGACCTGAGCTGAATGAAGTTGGATGCTTAACCGACTGAGCCCCCCAGGTGTCCCCAATTTCTTTAATTCATTCATATCTATTTACCTACTGGCCTATTTGAAACACAAAACGGTAACCGTATGCATGATCATGAGAGTGAAAATTAATGACTTCTTTCTTATGATAACTTTCTGAACCAAAATCCTGCTGCCTGCTGGACTTCACCACAGTTTCTAACAAGATGTGAAACATCACGTTGGGTCTCGTACCCCTAAACCTACGTCTACCAATGCATCAACATTCTCTTGGTTTCTTTGCTTCCGTTGCTCAGACTCACCTTTACCTCTTCCTCTCCTGACGTAATGTGTATGTCTTATATCTCTCACGACGTTCATTTCTTTTTCGTCTCCCCATGAATACTGTTTTGTATAACTCCTGTCTGTAGTAGCATAAAAGTGTCTAACTGATTTTTTTAACCAAAGTCTTTGCTCATTTTAGTCTTCTGGCTCATGATTTTCGACTTAATCTCCCTCAAAACACAAGCTCTATATTCCATTCAAAAACATTGTTAATGATTTTCTATTACAATACAAATACTCGTTGATTAACCAATCAGTTAGCATTCTCTGCTCTCCCTGCTTTTTCTCCACCTTCATAAAGTATCCACTTCAAGACATCCTATCTTCCAGATTTGTCAAATATATTTCTGTATCTCCCAACCATGAGCTATACCCACCCTTCATTGTAGTCCAGGTTCAAGTTTCTGGTAGTCCCAACTGTCACTAAGCACCCCAGCCTTACCTGAGTCACAGAGCACTTGACACCGGCACACTGGTGTTCAGGAAGCACCTGATAAAGTTAATGGTTTAGTATATGTGTCTTGCCTGTAGGATGGAATGTAAGCCACTTGGTGGGGACGCATGTGAGCCCACACATGCTCTAGGTAGATTATCCAAGGAGTTCTCTCTATTGGATAGCCAGACAGTGAGGATCAAACAAATATTTGTAGATCTTAGTGATTTTTCATTTTTAAACTCCAAGTAGCATAAAAACTAAACATAAATTGTGACTATTGCTGATTAGTCTCTTGAAATAACTGTTTTCCTGAGTGAATAATCATGAGTGTTCTGCTGGTGCGCTGATAAAGTAAAAGAAAGAGTGACAGAGCTAGAGAGAGGGAGCCAGAGAAAGAGAGAAAAGCAAGAGAAAATGAGAGAGAGAAAGAGAGAATGATATTCTTTCTTACATCATTTAAATAGAAGAAGCTAAAGTATTTGAATTATTTTGCATTCCTCAAATATAAGCAATATAGTATTTTGCTGAAATAACACACAGGCCACAGAAAAAATAAACATATTAAAACACTTTGATCTCCTCTTGTGTAGAGATCACATTTTATGTACTGTAGGAGAGACTGTCTTATCACTTTATTTTTGTAGCCCAGTCCTGCCTAGAGCCGTAGTGCTTATATAGGCATTACAGGCAATGGAAATTATAGACCATTGTGCTTATGTAGGCAATTGACAGTTACATGGCACACATTCACCTAGGTTAAATTCACAAAAAAGAAAATCAGCAACAAAGGGTATTACAATGAATAAGGTAGGTGGGTACTTTTTGCCTATGACAGCTGCTTAGCAGTCTCTCCTGGTCTTTCTCTTCCTACACTTCCCTCCCCAGAACATCCACCTCCCTTGGACCAGAATTCACTTTCTTTTATCTAGCCCCACTCTGGTACTCTTCTTGGCTATTTCCTAATCTGGGAGCAAGCCATCTATTTCCTTTTCTGATTCTTCATAATTAAACTGGGAAAAGATCCATGGCGCCAGGGCCCCTGAATAAAACCCACAGAAACAACATTATCTTTCTACTTCACCGTTGACACTCCAAGGAGGGGACCCTGGCCCAGCCCTCTGTCAAGTGCATGGCCAGAGCTGTACTGGGGAACTGACCCCTGGGGCTGGGAACCGTGCCTGGGGCCCACTGTGCGGGGCTGCGAGCCTCCCTCCGCCACTGGCCAGCCTTCTCCAGATGAACCTGTTCTCTGCTGAAGGAAATCACAACCCACTAATGTCTTTTCACTCTTCTATTAAGCATCCAAAAAACAAGAATTTATACATTCTCTAGTTGACTAGACATTTTCCTCTGTGGCAAAGTGATGCAAATAAATATGAATCCTAAAACATTTCAGTTTGATGGATAGTGACGGTACAGCTCCCGGATTTTTGTCACCAGGAGCTGCTTTTATTGGCTGTCTCCTCTGGGATTTTAACATCCAACCGTGAATGATAACTCATCTTTCCCCCATCACCCAAAAAGAAAATTTGAGCACTTTATGCTCACTGGGGGTGGGCAGAATATAATTAATTCATGGTTTTACCATGCAGCGACCTAACTCAACTCTATCTCTAGGAAATAAATGACATCCCAGGTGGTAATATGCTTGCTGCTTGAACGACTTACTTTCTCTGTGTTCTTTGCCTAATCACCCTGGTGACCTCGGTTTCTGACCCCCATCTCACCGCAACCCCCCCCCCCAGGATTCACTAACTTAACAGTGATCTTTAGGTGTTCTCAAAAAGCACACACCGGATTATGCTCGCTTTCAGAAGCTTTTATTGTTGCTCTTAAATCTTATTAATCGAGTATATGGAATCTTGGCCCTTGTATCACTGTTTTTCTCATGTAGTCCTTTGACTCATCTAGAAATAGTCACAGTGTCTGCATGTTTATATATTTTGTTAGATTGTTTTCAAGGTATGTATATTTTTGCTTAGTTTAAACTGTATAAAAATGATCTGTAGATTTTTGGAGTACGCTAGTGAATTAGGTGGAGCAACTGATTATCATGGGAAGGAAAGTATGAAGAAAATGAAAAATAAGATATTTATTATTAAAGGTTAGTTTAATTTCTATGGCAAGTGAAAACATGCAGATATAGTTCAATGATTCTGGATAATCAATACCTAGAAACAGGAGGAGACGTATTTTAATGTGAATTAGATATAATCAATTTCAGATGATACACATACATGTGGTAATATATGCATGTACTGATGAATGGAGTTTTTAAACTATCTGGTTTAATTTACTCTTAATCTACTTTAGTTCTCTGTTTAGCGGTAAATCTATTTTTCTCTGATGCTAATGGCAATGTAAGAATTGGGAACAAAAGGCTTTAGTTGGTTCTCTGTTTTTTAAAAAGAGTTTGAACTTCAACATGCAAATGACCATATCTTTTGTTGCTTATCCAATCTGATTTATGCCTAATTGGTGAGGAGC
Organism: Hyaena hyaena; assembly: GCF_003009895.1. NCBI lineage: Eukaryota > Metazoa > Chordata > Mammalia > Carnivora > Hyaenidae > Hyaena > Hyaena hyaena. The sequence continues at coordinate 342,226 of NW_024081127.1, read as the reverse complement.
TCCTCTGGACATTGGTGGTTTGGGCTTGTAATATGAAAAAAATGGTTACCCAACCTGTGCTGTTGTTTTTTAATGCGGGCAGACATTTAAAATTCTTATGGCTTTCCCTCTCCTCCCCCCACCTCAAAAAGCGAAATGCATTTAGCTCTTAGCCGAAGAAAGCCGCGGCTGGAGCAAGCGTCTCCTAGATCACACAAGCATTAACATCCACAGTCATTTTTGCTGCTGCTTCCCACTGCAGCTTTATATAATAAAACAAGCCGCGCCAAATAGGCAAGGCTGTAATATTAGGTAAAATCTAATTTCAGTTTGGTTATCATATAGTGTTCATTTCCCTAAGGGAGGGGAAAAAATTAAATTTGTAAGCTTAGGATTCCAGCTGAAGTAGTAGAAGGTATGAAAGGCTTCCCTCTGCCTTTTATTATTCACTTTATGAATTAGCCTTAGTTTACTTGTTTCGATCGGTGTCGACATATTTCTGAATACTATTAGCATAGCAATCAGGGCTGTTCTCAGGTTATTGAATGGTGTGTTGACTTCCGAAATAAATAGATATGCAGTGTGAAGGGCGAGCTGTCACTTTAGGAGAGCTTTCCTGATCTAAATTAAAAGGCACTTCTAATTGAAACTATAATAGCAGGAAGGTTAGAGAGACAATGAAACTGCTCAGTCCCTTTCAATTTTCACAGGGTTCTGTTAGCGACTATAGAAGAAAAAGTAAAATGAAAATATTAAATTACAAATTGCAATTTAAGTAGCAATATTAAATTATACCTAAATAGCCATATTGCTGTGAAGCAATTTTAGATGCTTGATTTAAAGACTCTCAGTGCATTTGAGTTCTTGCCATTATATTGTGATCTATCTACGTTATCCCTTAACATATAATTCTATGTTTACACCAATAACTGTGTCTTTATCTATGAACTAAGAAATCGGTCTGGAAAGACTTTTGATTTTGCACTTTGTGCTCACTAATTCAGTGTTGCAGTAGTGTTTTTGTATGTTTTATCACACCTGAAGGTATACGTCAGGAAAAGGGAAACTCAGTCAGGACAATTTTATAAAATCTGAGATAATTATTTAAGAGTTGTCTAAGTGAAGTCTTTTCAGGAATTAATAACAGCAAACCAATTATGAATTTAAGTTATAGATGAAATTATTAGCTATTCAGTTATGTGAATAGCTACCAGCTGTCTGCGTCTATATATTTTGGTCCTTTAAGGGTTAACAATTGAGGCCTGTCTATAGCTCATTTCTATAGTAACAGCAAGACTGAGACTTTTTATGGGCACCTAATAATTAGAAAGTGCTAGAAGGTATAACAATATAATGAATCAAAACTGATAGACTTGTGGGTTACCATAGAAACATGTATAATTATGATAATCGGTCCCTGGCGTACCCTCAGAATCGTATACATTCAGTTAAATGCAATAAACATTAGGCACTATTTAGTGAGCTGTGATGCAGATTAACAGTGTGAGATACAGGGAAGCTATGAATAAAATTGCTGTACAGTTTATCTCAAACTAATTTCCCAGATTGCTTTAATAGATGTAGTGTGTGGATGTGAAAAATTGGAAGTGTATTTTTGTTAGTGGTAAAGCTAACAAAGATAATATTTCATAAAGTGGCTGACTGATTGTTAATTTCAGTGCAGATCAAAATGGGCCATGGCACATTATTCAGTGTGGGATCCCAGGGCCCTCCGAGCAAATGGCAGATTGGGCCTCCCTTTGCTGATTTATTTCAAAAGTAAATTATAAATCTTTTTATGGCTGTCCATTTTTCTTTAACCTTTTCTTTCCCTTCTCCTACCTCCCCATTTTAGGGGTACTTTTCACAGCCCTGGAGAGAGGAAATCACATAAGTGAATGTTGTCTCTAGGTCCGATCCAGGAAAAGGCAATAGTTTCCTTCTGGCTACCCTGCGTATCTAGCTTTTATTTTTCCGTCAGCCTCCAGATTCCAAACATCGTGGGCCTTAGCACCAGCAAAGGCCCGTGAAACCTCCGGAATTCGTCTGTAAGGTGGGGCAAATAACCGTGGGTGCATTGGCCACGGGCACGTGCGGGGCGCAGGGCGGGGAGGCCGCGTTAGAGGGTGTTCTGTCTTTTATTGGACTTTTCCAATCTCCTTACTGAGAAAGTAACACACCAGCTTGGAAGACCCAGACTCTTCTTGGAGGAATAAACGGGACGGGATACGGTGATGTGGGATGGCAGCAAGATCAGAATATTCTGGCCCATGAAGCAAATGAAAAGGAACAGAGATGCTTCCAAGCTTGTGTGCGCGCGCGCGCGCGCGCGTGTGTGTGTGTGTGTGTGCGCGCGCGTGTGTGTGTGGTGTGTGTGCGTGCACACACAGGTCTAGAGGCTCAGTACTGCCTTCCTCTGCCAGTGTGCGTGGTGAGTTTCCCCCGGGTGGGTGGGATGAGAAGCCAGATTCGCGTGCATGAGATCTGAGGGCCCTTTCCTCAAGAGCCGAGCTTCAGGATGAAATTACACAAATGTGCTGCATTATCTCTCGTACTAACTTTAAAAAATAAAATAAATGAAAGGCGTTCGGGGGAGAAATGTGTTTGCTCGCCAGCTTCAGAGCTTCTGTTAGACATGACAGTGTAGCTGGGTAGGTCTTTTCTTCTGACTTAGTGCTGCCACGGCCGCCCTCAGAGGGGGGCCTTTTAGAGTCCTGGCCTGCAGATCAAGCCTTTCTTCTCTCCTTTGTGAGTGTGTTACTTTCTGATACTATAATGGTGCTCTACAAAAGATTCCAGTTCCTGCCTGGCAAGAATTGAAGTGCGAGGGTGTGGGGGAGGGGGGCTGGCCACATTCTCTCTACAAGCATGACTTTTCACCCCTGATTTCCAGCATCCTCTCCCATAGATCCCTGGAAAGCATTTTCATTTCTCTCTCTCCCTCACCTATGGCAAATGTATGTACATATGAGGAGGATGGTAAATACATACATGGTATATAACCTTCTGTCTCTTAAGTTCATCTCACACCATTTATCTTTTATTTTAATCAAATTTCAACATTCCTCTTCCTTCACAATTCAATCCAGTGACATTTGGCAATTACCATTTATCCCAACATTTATGGTATCGTTCCACAATGTCTAAACATTTTTTTATAGCTTGTTTTATATACACATATGTGAATATATTAATGAATTATTCAACAAATAGACAGCCAGGATCCACTTAACAAGCACATACACATATGCACACATAACACACCTAAACATTTATGACATTATATTTGTGGGTTTGTACATGTATGAATGACAACTCAATCTGTTAAGAAACAAAATTCAATGAAGTAAATTTGAAGATCTAATTGGCTTTATTTAATGATTCATGAATCGGGCAGCATCCCATCTTAGTAGATAGAAAGGAACTCCAAGAAGCTGTACAAAATGGAAGACTGCTCAAAGGGGCAGAGTGTGGGGAAAAGTTTAAGAAGTTTCCAGTGGAGAGTGGGGTGTTACAGGCAAAGTCACCTTCCTTTGGAGGAAGTCAGTGGTCTGTTAGGCAGAGCACCTCACTAGTGGTGACCAAGTAATTCTGGATCAATGGGTTAAAGGTTACATTCCTAAAAAGCAACATTCCCGGGAGAGGTTGAAATTGCAATTACATTAAGTGTTAAGTCTTTGTTTGACATAGGGCGTAGCACAAGTGACTCCATTTTACACTGGGTTTGGTTTTTTTCCTTTTTTAACAATCCTTCCCTTTGGATCAGACTCTCAGCTTAACTGAGAGGTGTGATGAAAATTTAAGGAATTAGCACCACCCCCAGCTGTAGTTCTTATAGCTTTTACTGATCTTCTGTGTCATATTCATAGGTTAGGTCATGACATTTTTTGCTGAATGTCTGTCATGTTCACTGGTCATGACTTCAGGTTTACTTTTTTTTTTTTTTTAGTCAATCACTCTCTTAATTCATTTTTTGACATTTCTGTCTTAAGGGAATCATTTGCTTCGTAGATAGTGATGAAACATCCATTTAAAGCTTATGAAAAACTAGAGTGCACCTGGGAGATCACTATGATTATAATAAGGGAGATAATTCCCAATGTCTGGAGTGCACTTTGGAGTCATGGTCCCCAAGACCTAAACAAATCAAAATCATGTAAGTCAAAGAAAAACCATCTTGAAGAACCCACTTTTTTAAGCCAAGTGGCTTGCTCAGTGATCTTGTGTAATTGAGTTTCAAGTTTCCCAGAAGTGTTATTTTTAAATAGCCTCTTACCTTCTGCCTTTTTTTTTTTCTTCCTTAGCAATAGCCTACCTAAAGCTTACTTTTTAAGGAGATGACCTGGATGAAAAGCTCAGAGTTCCTTGGGAAGACCAGGTAGAACATTTACATCTTAAAGGCACAGGGAAAGAATACAAATTCCTCCAACAAGGACTTTTGTTCCCTAAGGCCAGAGGTTTTACCGTACACCAGCCTTCTGAGATGAATAAGTGAAGTTAATTTTTAAAAAGGATAGATTTTGACTTGTTTCTAGAGCTGCATTTGTTGCCTTACAAGGATCTGTAGGATTAGGGTAAGTGCTTCTAATTCCTCAGACAATTGGGTTGTAGCCTGGTTGATATCAAAGGGCTGACACACCCATATAATTATGTTGGAATATTTTTCTTTCCCTTTGAGTACACTTAGCTTAGGAGACAGGGTTTAATAAAATTTCCTCTTAGGGTCTGAATATCAGCTTCCAATTTGGCCAAATATCTGATCATAGAATTATTAAATCCTTTCAAATATCCTTCTAGGTTTCAGCTGGGAAAATAGTAAATATTTTCTGCAGTTATTAAACAACCCCATGGACCCAAGAGGCATCTGCAAAGAGGGTGGAAAGTCTGCTATCTTCATAATGTCTAAAGCCCCTCCCAAAGGTCAATAACTAATGGCCTGGATTTGGAAAGGTCTGGACAATGTGAAATTTTATGTTTCTCTCTCGACCGGCCAGGTATAGACAGAGATCTTGAGAAGCTGACTCTGGTGAGAATTCACCATCAGCTAACTTCTGATGGTTTTTTCTAGCATCTCATCTATAGGTTCTGAGTGAGGTTTAAGTTAAAGAGTATAGCTGTGGTATCTCCCAGTATTTGGCCAATTTTTGTTTTTTTATTAGTATCTACCAGAATTTGGTGAATTTTCTTTTAATATTAATTTTGATTTTAGTTTTTCCTTTGCTGTTTTAAGGGAGTAACTGGTAGCAGTTTCCTGGAAAAGGCCTTAAAGTCCCCTCAACTCCAGGCAGTGCCTATTACAGGGGCTCTCTTTGGGTACAGACATGAGGACCTTCCTGTTAATGTTGAAAATTTGCATAAGCCCTTTGAAGACAGACTTTTCCAGTGTCCCAGTTTATTATAGCTGAGACATCAACCTGTGGTCAGTGTTTTATGGTGGCCCCCTAGGAGAGTGTGTGGGGGCAGCTGTTATTTTAAGTGCCTAGTCTTGGAGCTGTCATAGGTATAACACTAATGGTTTGGCTGACTTTTGTTTACAAGCTTGTGTCTTTAAAGTTTCATTAGCCTATTGTAACAAATTTTTAAACTTACCTATTTTGGAATTTTGAAAACTTTTGAAAGTTTCTGTATACCAACAAAAGTATGTGTCCTACCTGGTTTGTTTCACTTGGGAACACTTGCTTTTAAATACAATTCTTTAATAAGCGATCTTGTCTAATTGGAACATTCCCCATAATGGCCATTGTAATTCTAAGTTTTTAGTAAGATTTTGCCATTTTTGTAGATATCTACACTTTCTGGTACTGCAGCTCTTAGACGTAAAATAAGCAGGGGTGCCTGGGTGGCTCAGTCGGTTAAGCATCCAACTTCAGTTCAGGTCATGATCTCATGGTTTTTGAGTTTGTGCCTCGCATCGGGCTCTATGCTGACAGCTCAGAGCCTGAATCCTGCCTCAGATTCTGTGTCTCCCTCTCTCTCTGCTCCTTGCCTGCTCATGCTCTGACTCTCAAAAGTGAATAAACATTTAAGAAAAATTTTTAAGAGGCAGGTGTGTCAGAAGGTGTGGCATATTCAATGCTTTGGGATTTAAATATATTTATTTATTTGTTTATATGCTAGGACTTTGGGTTTCTCAGAGCCAAACTAACACCCAACAGGGATGTGCCACTGGGTTGGGAACTGAGTGATGTTTTACAGTGTATCTCATTGCAAGGAAATTTTCTTGAGCTTGGTCAGTGTGACCTAGTGTCAATCTAATCTATTCTATGACCAGCTTATTCTTAGAGGGGAGATTCTGGGTTAGGTGGCAGCCCTTAAATGCTCAATTCATGCCCACCAACTTTGGTGGCTTTTGGCTTCTGAGATTCCCATTAGCAATAGCCTTTACCTAGTATGTACATTAACAGAAACCAATAGTAATTAAAGAAATAGAACTGTGGATATCAGTACCAACCAGAGAGACGTTACTGGGGACTGGCCAACAGAAAGCCGTATGTGCATTACCAGCGTTTTCCAACACAAAACTGGGGATTGGGAAAAAGAGTGAACCAAGAGACCCCCAAGAATGGGTAATATGGACTGATTACACACAAACAAGGATTTGCAAACTAAAGACTGAACTGCTAACTATCTCCAGTGTGAAATCTGGGGACAGGAGGAAAGGATGAGGTTCCCAATCAAATGAGGGTTGTGGCCTAAACTACCAGCTAGAGGCTTGAGTTCTGTGTGAAGCTGTCCGATAGCTCACACTGACCTGCCTGGGACAGGAAAGGCAGTCAGACTGGAAGCCTTGACAAGAATTCAGAACCGAGAGGGATTTCCTCAAAGCCCTCAGAAACAGGCAGAAAGGGAAAGGTTTTGCTGATACCATGCCTGTGTTTTTCATGATCCCCAAAGCTGTTAGAAGTCTCATTTGGTTCAGCTACTGCCACCGAGTTCTGTTCAAAACCAAAAGTCAACTGAGTAAATGTGAAGATCTAATTGCCTTTTTTTTTTTTGGATTGATTCATAAATCAGGCAGCATCCCATCTGGTGAATAGAAAGGAGTCCTGAAGGGCTGTACAAAATGGAAGACATTTGTAGGGCAGAAGTGGGAACACAGCAAACGGTTTAAGAAGTTTCTAACAGAGAGTGGATTGTTTCTGGCAAGGTCACTTTCTTTTGAAGGAAGGGTCTAGAAGGCAAATCACCAGGTAATTCCAGATAGACTGGTTAAAGGTTGCATTCCTGGCAGAGGTTGAAACTGCAATTAAGTAAAGTATTAAGTCTTTGCTGACATGAACTTGGAACAAGTGACTCCATTTTGAGACTGTTTCTTCTTTTTTAGCAAATTCCATATTATTGGGTTTTCTTGTTTTTGTTTTGTTTTGTTTGTTGTTTTTTACAAGACTCCTGAAGTATTTGCTATGGTAAATTGTGAATATACATTACTATGAAATATATGATCATGGTATTTTATCTTCAGAAAAACCCCATTAATTTCTCTGTACAAAAATAAGAAATCATATTTTTCTGCTATCTGAAAACATGCTCATGCATATATATTGGTTGACTAAGAAACCCATATTAGCACACTTAACGAATATTGATTAAATGTTGATTATAGTCACGGCACTATTAATCTTATGGGGAGCTGCGAAAGTATGCATTGTGATACTATCTATTCATGTACATATTAATTTACCAATAGTTCAGTGTATTGTTGCCAACTCTTTCAATAAGAAATACCAGAAACAGCTTTAAATGAAGCAAATTTATAAATCACTTATTTTTTATTTCAACAAATATATATGAAATGTCCTCTATATAAGGAATACATTTTGGTGGTGGAGATTCACAAAGGAACAAAACTCTTGCCCTTTTGTAGCTGGTATTCCAATGGCAGAAAGTAGAAAAAAATAGGCAAATATTTATCAAGTGATGATAAATGTCATAAAGTAAAATAAAACAGGGAAAACTATGAGAAAAACATAGATGAACCAAAGGAAGACTTTGAACTTGCCTTGTAAAACTGAAAACGCCCAAATCCTAAAGTATATTTTAAATAGATACCTCGGATACACTAGGTATCTGAGGAGTCATTTCCCCTCCCCTCAGTGGGTCATTTTCTGCTCATATCTGCCCTGAAAAGTAGGCAAATATTACTATCTATAATTTACAAGGAAAGAAGAAGGGGAAATTCAGTTGCTAGGCCAAGGTCACACAGCTGACATGCTGGTATTTAAACCCAGAGCATCTCATCCCAAAACCCATGCTCTATGAGAAGCACCAGGCCTCCGTATATTAAGAACAAAGAATAATTAGCATTTTCAGCACTGCACAGATATTTATCTAGCTTTCTTTATTCTTTTTATAGCTCAAGAATTCTATTTCTCTGAGAGAAGAAGGGAATAATAACTTCACTGAGTACATTCTAACCCAACCACACACTGTTTCATGAAGGGTTGTTTTCTCCCACTATACCACACATAGCCATTATCCTAAGCTTTCTTATTCAAGCCCTTGGGAATTTGTAAGGTAGAAACTCTTCCACATGGTTGAATCTCTGCTGCTTATTTTTAGTTGAGTACTGTTGTTGTGAAGATACCCTCACATTTTCTGTTACATTGTGTATTATGCTTTTAAAACGAAATTGTTTCCATCCTGTAAAACCTATGAAGACTTCTAGAGTATTGTCTGTTTCTAGAGGATCCTGGCTCCATTGATTCAGTTGAACTTACCAGTGATTTTGATCAAAGAAAAGGAGTTTGATTTTTCTGAATGTATTTACTATTTGTTTACTAATTGTCTGGTTTACCTGAATGGTCAGTATTAGCAATATTATGTAGCAAGATTTTATGGAGAAGAGTCTGAAGTTTGTTCATAAGGATTTTGGAAATGAGAGAGGATAGTCTGTCGCAATACTATAGATAGATCAGCATTTTTCTTCCAAACATGAAGATATATGTGCATTTAAAATGAATAAAGCAATTATACTGTATACATACAGCACATATTCATATTTTACATAATAATCCTCATCCCTGGGGACTTGATCTGACCAATACCTATGACCTATGAGAATACTGCTAGATTTAACTGATATTGTTGGTTTACTCGATTAAAAAATATTGAATGGTTTAATAAAAAAATGCAGTAAAGTGTAAAACTTGTATAGCATATACCTACATAAACACACATACCTCCTCTTTCTTTGAATTTTCATCGTATCATCACTAATGGCCAATGTGATGATGCACTTAAAATTAACTAATGTTTTGATAAACTTGACTAAAGCCCCTGTTGAGTTTGATACCCTGGCCATCTAGATGCTTTAGAAAAGCATAGGCTTCTTTATAAGAATGGGTGGCTTCAGATGTATATAAGGAATAAATGAATCTTATTCAAGAAAGCATTTTTTTTTAACGTTTTATTTATTTCTAGGAGAGAGAGAGAGAGACAGCGTGAGCAGGGGAGGGTCAGAGAGAGAGGGAGTCACAGACTGAAACAGGCTCCAGGCTCCGAGCTGTCAGCACAGAGCCCGACGCGGGGCCCGAACCCACGAACCGCGAGATCATGACCTAAGCGAAAGTCGGTCGCTTAACCGACTAAGCCACCCAGGCGCCCCATCAAGAAAGCATTCTTAATGTGAGCTTCCTGCTTTGAGTTTTAATTCTTTTCTAAATGACTAAGCAAGGGGAAAAGTAAGGATTTCTGCTTTGTTTGCTTGTGATTTCCTCTGTTGCTGTATGCAATTCACATTGTCTTATATCTTTTTATTTTTCCATTTACAGAACTTAGAAACAAAAAGCTTTTTCATACAGTTGCAGTAAAGAGCAATTAATTCCAATGATTACTATGAATTTGCATATAGACATTTGTGAAATCGTTTTTGATTATAAAATGCCATGTATCCCTTTTATTATTGTTTGGTAAATTAGTAAATGACAACACTGTTGTGTAGGAAAGAGGACATACAGACCATTCTGGTTTTGCCAAGGTTGGCAACTGTGGGTCAAAACTGCTGTTATTTTGTCACGCTTTTTTCGGTGAGTTCTACTTTTAATAATTCAGTCAGTGACAGCTGGGCTAGTTTAGTATTGTCGATGCTGTTAGATGCAAACACTGTGACAGATCTCTTGATTCTCTGGTTGAAGATGAGTTAGTTATGATGGTCGCACACTACTCTCAAATGCATGTGAATACGGCTCTCCATTTCCAAAAACCTATTATTGAAAAAGCGTTAGAAAATGGCCACTCATATAATTCAAATAGCCTATAATATGTTGGCTAAACATTGGTATAGCCATTCAGTGGAATGTTAAGAGACATATTACAGAAACATTGTTATGACTTGGTAAGATGTACATGTTATATTGTTGAAGAGTAGATTAAAATAGGATGTAGAGTATTAGCACATATACATATAAGGAGACACAAATATATGGAAAGTAGAATTACAAATGTTTAAAAAAATTTCCCCCAAATTTTCTAAATTTCCTACTGTAAGCATCTATTATTTTTAAATGTTTATTTATTTTTGAGAGATAGAGCAGGAGAGGGGCAGAGAGAGAGGGAGACAGAAGATCTGAAGAGGCTCTGTGTTGACAGTAGACAGCATAATTCAGGGCTTGAACTCACAAACTGTGAGATCGTGACCTGATTTGATGTCAGACGCTTAGCAACTGAACTACCCAGGTGCCCCTTATTATTTTTATATTAAAATACAATTTTAAAAGCAACCAAAATGTTTTCATATATTGTAACATTATGTATATTATTTATATATGTAACATACCTGTGCAATAAAAAAATATTAACGAAGCTTATCTCTGGATTGTGAAATTATGTTTGGTTTCTTTATTCTTTATTGTAAGCTCTAGGTTTTCTCCAATGCATGCCTTTTATAATGAGAATAAACAAATTATTCAAAAAAGCAAAAGAAAAATGGCATATTTTCTAATGGTCTAAGCAATTTGTCCCACTATATGTCCCAGAATATGATGATCCACCTAATGAAGACCCTATGATACTCATGTACTAAATCATGTGTTGCCATTAGGTCATGAAGCAACTTTGTGTAGTCCCTTAAATCTGTTGGCAGCTGCATTTGTATGAGTAAATATCATTTCCATTTTTAAAAATCATGATACAGCAATTTCATGTTCTCTAAGACTGCTGGGAATTTCCTTTCCCGACCATGGGGGGCTGTCTCTTCACTGGCTCCTCGGCTCATCTTTCCCCTTTGCTGGTGTCATCGGTCTTGTGTTGGCACAAGATTGTTTCTAATCATGGCTGCTGATGTCAGGTGCAGTTACTAATCTGAAGCACTAGCTTTTCTAAACTACAAACTCTAGTTTTCCTTTGTGTCACTGAAAGGCTATATGAAAACCATTCCCCTCATACACACAAAAAAGTATAAAAACTTAACAGACAGAGCCAATTGAAAAATGAAGAAAGAAAAAGGGGCCCAGTTTTAGAGGGTCCAAGCAAGCCAAAGCATAACGGTTCACTAACTAACTCTTGTATTCTCAGTGTAATCAGATCACTAGTCATCATCCGGTTTCAGAGTTAGGACGCACTAACTCTTTGTAGGAATTCTTGATATGGCTTAAAAAAATAAGGATGGGGCACCTGGGTGGCTCAGTCGGTTAAGCATCAGACGTCAGCTCAGGTCACGATCTTGCAGTTTGTGAGTTCGAGCCCCGCATCAGGCTCTGTGCTGACAGGTCAGAACCTGGAACCTGCTTCAGATTCTATGTCTCCCTCTCTCTCTCTGACCCTCCCCCATTCACCCTCTGTGTCTCTCAAAAATAAATAAATATTTTAAAAAATAATAAAAAAATAAGGATGAAGTAATGAGTCAGTGTTTTTGAACTAACAATTGTTCTGACACTTGGACCTCCTCTCATAGACCAAAAAGAAAAAAAAAAAAAGAATAAAGACAACACTTGAGAGAAAAGAACTCCCGAATTTAATTTATTATTTGGTAATAATAATAAAAACAACTAAGCATATATATAGACTCTTAGTGTAGACACAACTTAAAAATAGTCTCTCTAAGAACTATATGTATCTCTATCTTATAAAAAAGCTAATGTGCTCCCTGTTTTCCCCTTATATGACAAAACTAATATTTTTGCATACCCTCCCTTTAAGTGTACAAGTCACCGTACATTACATACAAGTTACTGTATGGAGAAGGAGAATGAGTCCAAAGAGGAAGTGAATGGCGAGCCCCAAAAACGTCACTGCTCCTTCCGGCTTTACGAGTTGGTTTTGTGACTATAGTTCCCACTTGTACTCAGACCAGAGGCCACGCCTCCTTGATGTAATGGGATAGCAAACTGTAGTCTATTTGATGTGTTTAAGGTATGGTAATTATTACTAATTTCATCTTGCTCAGCTATCAACAACTGGTGTCTGTGAAGCTATGTTCCTGCATTCCATCAACACTGTGGCTGCAGGGGGTGGGGGTGGGGTGTTATGTGGTGGATATTTCATATTTGGATCCCCAAAAAGACACTAATACACTGGAAGGTAAACCAGTAGAGATGAAATGAACGCTAGATTTCCACTTTACAAAGTTTTTATTTGTTTGTTTGTTTGTTTCACGTATTGATTCAGGAATTTATTTTGCACACTGACTAAAACTGCTTGAAAGATTTTCTCTTCTGAACTGTCTCAAATCAATATTTTTTTACATTAAAAAAGTTAAGTTTATTTATATATTGTGAGAGAAAGAGTGCATGGGCTGGGTAGGGGCAGAGAGAGAGGGGGAGACGAAGAATCCCAAGCAGGCTCTGAGCTGTCAGAGCCGAGCCCTAAGTGGGGCTTGAACTCATGAACCCTGAGATCATGACCTGAACGAGCTCAAGAGTCAGACACTGAACAGCCTGAGCCACACAAGTTCTTCAGTATTTTTTTCTTACTTTTAACCATTTGTCCCATTTTCCCCCCATTTCCTTTATTTATTTTCTTCTTAGTTTTCAATGCCTTTTATCCTGGAAGGAAGATTCTAGCATCCTATGCAAGTTAAGTAACATAATACTAGGGTCATTACTACTGGTAATACTGGTAATAATAACTATAACAATGTGTAATTACTATGATGTACTGGACACTCCTTTAAGAATTTTTAATTATACAATCATTCAATTCTGACATCAAATCTATAAGATAGATCCTATCCCCAACTTCATACTGTGGGCACGGAGGGTCGGAGAAGTTAAGGCACAAAGCTGGCAAGTGAAAGCTGTAATAGCAACTTGGCAGTCAGGCTCTTGAATCAATACTTTTCATGATTCCATACCATGTCTCAAGGTTAAAGTCTCAGACATAGTGCCTTGTATAGAATTACTGCTTAACAGCAGTGGATTGGATCTAATTATCCACATGATTACAAAGAGTCTCACTACCTGTAGTGATAAATTCTGAAGGTCCTTATATGCACAGTTCTGGATCGTCATTCACATACTTGAGTTTGGAGTAATTTTGCTCGCCCCTTTTTCACCGACAATGGTAAATAAGACTGCCATTTATGGAAACATAGATTGGCTTCTCTTGTTTTCTACTTAGAGAGCAAGAAGCAGCAAGGGGAAGAGATGACATTGCATAGGTAAACTTATCCAACATCTTACTCTCCTAGTACAGCTCATAAACATCCATCTTAATTGTTTTCAATTAATCACTTGAGCAAGGAAAACATATGTTTGGTTGTTCCTTTCGATTTCCTCCCACACCAAAGGCCCAAGAACCCCCGGGGGTGGAGCTGGAGGCTCCTGCTGAAGCAGAACTGCCCCGACTTGAGCACCCACCTGGCCTCACAGGGCCTGAGCTGCAGCACTGTTGTCGCCTGTGCTGCCACGTGGGGTCATTTTTGTAGACTGCGGTGGCTGAAGGGCGCCAGTCTACTCTGCCAAGTCGCCCGCCGTGCTCAGATCTCTGCCAGTGTTGCAAGACTGCCCACACCCCGGCTCTGTCTAATTCACACTCACAGGCTGGGCCATCACTCCCCAAGCTCCAGCTACTGTGCCAGCGTCGCTGGATCAGTAGAAGCTTCCAGAATCTGGCATTACCAGTAGCAAATGAACAAACATACCCAAACTCTGTCTAATGAACACTTAATCCTTTGTTGAGACAGCAGAACATTAACCTAGATCCTTCCTTTCCCCCCGATGATTGAATTTTAGGACCATTACTGTTCTTCCTTGCCACTGGACCCTAAAGGGAGCATCCAAGGTCACTCTAGTGCTCTCCTTATATCTGAAGATTCTGAGGGTCCTTTGTAAATTGGTCAGAGTTCCCAGTTCCCTGTATATCAAAGGGGGTATGGAAATTTGGGTATGGAATTCTAAAAAAAACAACTACATTCTTGAACATCCTTATTCCATTGTCCTTGCACTATCAGAGATAGCTATTCACTCCTTCTATTTACATAATTGAGAAAAAAATTAAGAAAACTCCCTCTAATAAGCTTGTTCCTTGTGATCAGAGCTTTCCATGCATAAAACCTAAGAGGCCTTAGCGTTTCAATTAATAATTCACTTGAATTCTATTTGAATATGACAACCCTCCACCCTTAGTCCCTTTGATAAAGCAGGAAATAACTAAAAGAGCAGCAAATAACACAGGCACCCCGAAAGACGAGTGAGCTAACATGTGTCTCATACCTAATGACGTGCAGGATGTTGTTTTGGGCAACTGACATATCTCACAAGATGCCCTACATCGCTCTGCAGTGTGTATACGCATGCACACAAGAGTATATGCGTATATGTCTGCTACAGAGAGAGAAGTGCCGCAGAAAGAAGTAGTTGCTATTATAAGAAAGGCAGGTGCAAATGCCATGGACATAAGTGCAGCCACCCTTCAACTGGTGTGCTCTGAGTAAGACGGGGAAAGTCAGACCATTTCCAGGAAGCCGGCGAATCCAGAGTGTGGTAAAGGGATGTTGTCGGGACTCTGGGCCCATGAGATGACAGGTGCCTGACCCAGCTATGGCCTTACCCTCTGAAGCCATGTTTCTGCCCAAAGAGGGCTGTGCCAAACAAGAAGAAAGATGGTTGCCAGCCTCACTTTTAGAGGCCGATTTATACCATCCGCCAACTGTTCTTTTGATTAATAACAAGTTAGTGGCAGCGCTGTGAACGTAGGCCTCTCTGATCTTAAAACCCATGTCTGGTAATATAATAGAGGGACAGCAGTTCTAACTCAGGGTGTAATTCTGATCAATCGACAGCAGACTGCACCTAACACTGCGTGAGGATTCCGGGGTCACTCTCAGGGGCTGCTTCCAGCACGAGTCCGGATGCCGTATGTACACCGGGGAGGAGAGGCTAGAAGTCCTGCGCTGGACGTGTCCTCGGCAGTGCTCCTGGACACTTTCCAACCCAGACCAACTGATCAGGAGCAGCGGAACGCTCCCGTGCTGGCTGTCTTCCAAACAAATTAACCAGATTATCTCATGTCAGCAAGGTATAAAAAATGAAATCCAAATGTCATTTAGAGCAAAACTTACTTTTGACAATTTCTATTAAGAAACACGTTCACTTCAAGGCAATTAAAAAATAATAAGCCTGGTCTAATACATGTACACACATTGCACTTGAAGCTTTCCTGCTTTTTCGTTTCTCTCATTTTTTTGTTGAGAGGGAAATTTGCTAAAGGCAGAACGACCCCGACAGAGAGTTGTGTGTTCTGGATAATACCTTGTAATAGGCTGTAAGGGTACAGTAAGACAAATGCCTTTTAGGAAAACAAAGGCAATGGAACACAGTGAGGTGATCCATTTCAATTTGGGAGATATTCTGAAACAATTCTTATAAAATACGACAATTGCTGTGGGGTTGGGAAGCTGGAAATGCAGTTTCTCTCGCAAGAAGTGCAAGCAGTTGTCTGGAACCTCCCAGCAGAGATGTGTACAAGAAGCTGGGCTGAAGGAGACCGCACAGTGCAAGTTCTGAAAATAGGCAATAGGCAGGAAAGCACAGAAAAAAAACCAAACCCGTAAACATAATGAAACGTAATTCTTTTTCTGCCTTAGGAATCATAGGGCTCAAAATTAAAATTATTGGTGTTTTTCTGCTTTACTTTAAGTAGTGTTAAATAACAGGAAATTCACTGTTGCAGTACATCCTCAAGCTATTTAGACAGTTTGTACATAACCTTTTACTGCTTAAATCTCAGTGCTAGATTTGTATAGATATTCGGCAGAGGTTCTTAGGAGGTTACAGTCAAAACATTACACATTTGAGTTTATCGTATTATTCTAAATAGAATTCAAAACACAAGCAAAGAGGGTACTGAGGGATGAAAGAAAGGAAAAACCAGGAAATAAGGGATAAGGGAGAAGTACAGTCTGTACCTACTTATCTCCATTAGCAGGAAGAAAAAGGGGGAAGAGCAGAAAGAAGGAAGGAAGGAAGGAAGGAAGGAAGGAAGGAAGGAAGGATACATGGGAAGGCCAGAAGGAGGCAAGCGGAGGAATGAGAAAGAAAAATCGACACAGTTCAGGATGCTTTCTGTGATTGCTTCTAAAATTATGTTGAAGCAGGAGGTAGAGACCAGTGGAACTTGAGCTTATATCAGGGAAGGTTAAGAGCTATAAGACCCAACCCCAAATTCTCACTCTAATAAAGACAAGATACTTGCCCACGTTATAGCCCATGTGGGTGGGGATGCTCTCCTACCAACAGGAGACGGCGACTCGTGTTCTTTTCACCGTGTTGTTCTCATCTCTGCAGGCTGGAGGAGGGATGGCACAGTGAGGGTCTCACAGGGGGAGCCCCGGAAGTGGCAGATGTTGTCCAAAACAGAGTCATAGGGCCCCCACCTAATTAAAACCAGTCTTGGAAGTGTCGTTTAAGTCCAAGTCCTGAAATGGAAACAGATTTAGTGAACAGTTAGCCAGTCTGTTACAGTATGGTCACTCCAGTTTGAGGACGAACAGAAGCAAATGGTGGGGAGGGAGAGCTTTACTTTCTAGAGAAGTGGAAGTTTCTTTTATTAAACATTTTTGACTTGAATCCTCATAATAAACATGTCCATGTCTAATTATTTAAGGATAGCCATGGCCCAGAAACTGTTTAGATTTCTTCCTGGGCTCTTTACCATTCAATGGCATATTGCACTTCTCAGTGAATGTCAGTGAGCCCTTTTTGGTCATTTTTCCTTAGAAACTTCTTACTTTTCAGGGGTGATGAGCCCTTGCCTTTGTCTGAGGGCTACAGCTGCAGAAGTCTGCGTGCTTTTGTCCATGTCCACACTCAAGGAAATGGTGGAAAGACTTTTCTTGGAGATGACATAAAATAGTTTCTTTTTGGCTGGGTTATTTTGGGTTAGTATGTATTCTACATATTAAGACAACCTTTTTTTATGCTTACAGTTTGGTAATACTTACCTTTTCACAGTTTACTAACTATTCACTGGTCTTTTACAGGTAGATATATATTTTTCTTGAAAACATTTTGTGTTTTTCTGCTTTAAATAATCTTCCCTAATTCCCAATCATCTAATAATGGTAAAAAATAACAAATTTGAAGCTTTCATACTTCAAATCAAAAGTTGCACTTTCATATTCTTATAATTATGTGGAAGAGAAAAGAGAATGCAATTACTGGAGTAAATTTAGCTTTTGTGTGGAAGAAATCTATGGTAGAACTATAATTATTGTAATAGCATAGTAAATATATAGATCGTAACTTGCAGCTATTTTTCAGTATAATTATTATAGTGTTGCTATTACTAGAACCAATTTACTATAGTTTTACTAGGCAAAATATTAGTTACTCTATTTTTCATGTAATAACTACGGTGTGTTATGGTTTTACGACAAAACTAGAATGCTATTATAATGAATTTTATTACGTTGTACTTCTAAGTGGTAGAGAGGGACTTTTAGCTTATTTTCTAGCTTGGCTTTGCACTTATGTTATGACATAGAGTATATTTACTAGAGTTTTCTTCACATGTACTTTCCATTGTGGAAAATGCGATATTCATTTTAAAAATCCTATTAGAAAATATAATCTAACATGCAGTCGTCATTAATTGCAGTTAGATTCACTTCATGGATTAACTGAGGTGAAATATTAACCTTCACTTTCAAAGGAATGCTTTTCTTCACTACAAGTGAATTAAGTTATTCACAATAAAGAATATATTTGCTCTCGTAAATTAAATGATGAAAACTAGACCAAGTCCCAGGGGTCCTTTGTCTTCATTACTCTTTTACCACAAACTTTTTGTCTTGTGTCATCTCTCCGAGTTCAGTTTCCCCTCATGTGAATATCTGCATTAGTCATCAGGTCATCCTGAGATGTTAAGCTTCTGTGTGTTCTAAAGAAGGACAAAGCTATCCTTGGGACCATTTATGTTATTAACCACCCATTTCAAGGTACTGCTCCATTACTGGTTATAATCAACATTAGTTAAATAGCATGATTAAAAATAAAAGTGTCTAGTATCATGCAATACAAAAAAAGCTGTTACTGCTTTAATTGTCTTAGATTTTCCAATGGCTACATTTCCTTCTGGGAGTAAGTTAGTCACTTTAAGCTCCATTGATTTTTTTTTCTTTTGCATTCTAATAAATTATTACTCTAGAAAAACAAATAAAATAGTAGATTATTATAAGACCAGCTATATTCCATCCTTTCCAACAAATTTGGGACCATCAGGGAGAGAAGGTGGAGATGGAGAAATATCAAGATATCAGCTGTATTAGTGAAAAGTTTTATTGGGGGAATGGTTTGGATCCATGGCCAAGGCCCTCTAAGATTCATGTCGTAAATAACCTTCTCTCCGCTCCCAACACTAGTCCCAGGCAGAGCTTTAAAGTGTCCCTGGCTAGGCAGGCAATTCAAATACAGCAGGAAGATGAACATGAACTTTCTGAAGACAGGCTACTCTGTATAGATTAGGGAGACCGAGTCAGGCATGTCTGGGTACTTCTTTCAAATGTATCAATCAAATGTATTATTACAAAGAATAATGAAGTGAAAATAGGGCAACTGCCTCTCCATTATTTTGGAAAGGCCCAAGAAAGGAACAATCAGCCTGAAATAATTTGTAGAAAGAGAAAGGGTTTCAGAGTCAGAGTACTGAGATTTGAATTGTATCTCGCCCTCTTGTTTGGTATGCCATAGTAAGCAAGGTACTTAGTACATCCTATCTTCATTTATGAAGTGAGGATAGGAATATTCATCCCTCACAGAGAAAAAATGTAGCAAATATATGCAAATATGCAAGAGCCCTTTCTTTTTTCTCCTTGGCATCCAGGAAGACAATATTTCCCCATCACGTGACTGTATCCTGGCCAATGAAGTTTGGCAGAAATGAAGTTTGCCATTTTCAGGTCCGGCCCCTAAAACTTTCTGCACAACCCTTCATGCTCCAATTTCCTTGTGCTCCAGCCAGAACCAAAGGATCCAAGGTAGGAACTCAAAGGTCTGTAACTCAGTGTCGTAATGATATACAACTTTATAGTATGGCTTTTATAGAGTGGAATATGTCCCTTAAAAGGTACCTTATTTCTCATTACCCAAAAGCAATTTTTAGTAGATATCCATTGGAGTGAAAACAGGCAAGGGACAGTTCAATGAATAGGGGTTAGAACTAGGCAGAAATGGAGGGAATTGAAACAAATAAAGTAAAAGAGATCACAGATTAATACTATTATAATTTGTAGGAAACATGTAGTCAGAAAACGGTATATAACACTGTTCTAAGTTAGAACCAATCCTCTCCCCTTTAAAGGTTTCTATAAAATCTCAGCTTTGTGTAGTGATAATCTAGAGTGTTCATTAGTTACCTACGGAAAAATAAAGTTTGAATAACCTTCCAATAATTTTGATGAAAATATTTTTTGAAAACCTTGAATCACTAAAGATTTGGGGGTCCGGGGCTTGTAGTTCACTTAATCACGTATTTTACTAGCGCAGGGAAAACTGGACATGCAACATGGGGTCATAATTTTTAAAACTTCCCTTTTGTCCTGGTGAGCATCTCATGGGCCTGACACTTAAGCTCCTTGGAAACAGGAAGGTAACTTGCCTTGTTTGCTGCTGTATTTCTAATAGTTAGCACATAGAGAAAGTGAAGCAAGTATTTTTTAATAAAAATATAGCTAAAAGAATCTCTATGATATCTTTATTTAAAAGAGCAATGTAATTGAATTTTAATTTTTTGAAAAATTAATTAATAGTATATGTGCTCAAGGGACCAGTTTCCCTTCAGTGTAGAGGGTGGATTGAAGTAGTGGGGATTGATGGATGGCAGAGAGATGAGTTAGGAAGTCCTTAATAATCCAGGCACCTGATATTTAAGGCTTTAAATGATGTTGAGTCAGTGGAGAAACAAAAGAGTGCAAACTTAGGATGTTTTTGACCTTATTCAACTGAACATGAATGACGAAGAGGGAAAAGTAGAGTATATCCTTCAGATTTCTAATTTGAACAATGGCAGGAGTGGGTTAGTCCACCAAAATAGAGAATCGAGGTACTGAAGCCATGGAATTAGAGGAGGACAAAAATATTACTGTCAGACATGCTGCATTACATATAGTTGGGAATGAAGGGTAGCAATTGGAGATAAGACGTAGGAGTTTAGGACAGAGACTGGGAATCAGCAACTATCTTCATGCAACTTCATGTGGCTACAGAGCATTTGAAATACAGCAGGTCCAAAGTGGAGGTCCCGAAAGCGTAATATCCACAGTGAATTTTGAAGACTTAATGAGGAAAAAAATGCAAAATATCTCATTAATAATTTTTACGTTGATGATATGTTAAAATGAAAATATTTTGGCTACCTTGGGTTAAATAAAATATAGTAGTAATACGGTCCACTTTGTTTTTAGTGTGTTGATTTTTTAAATGTAATTACTAGAAATTAAAATTACGGATGTGGTTTTCATTATATTTCTATTAGGAAGTGCAGTGCTATTTTATTGACGGGAAAAAAATTGATAGTTTTCTATTCTATTTGATTCTCCTTCACTTCTCGTTTTGAGTATTTGGGGTGTTTTTTAAAGAATCTTAGAAGTGCATTTTGGTTAACTGAATAGCTGTAAAAACACAATATAAAATTGCTTTGCCAAGTAACAGTTACGTTATTTTGTGTTTCTGGGAGGGAGGGATGAGTTCTGTGCCACCTACAAAGTTCTTACAGTGAAAAGATGAGGGTTCTGGGCCCTATCTGCACCAAGCACAGGATATATGCATGTGAATGAGTGTATGCATATGAGGTTCCTGCAGAGACCTGAAATCTGCTATCTTCTTATGCTTTGTATGTACAACATTAGTTTTTCTTAGTTTCCCCCCAAAGTTGTGTGCATCCTTTTAAGAAAAATGAACCCAAATTACAGCAACAAAATTTTCTTCTGGCTTTCGACCAATGGAATGAGGAAATAATTATTCCAAGCATATCGCAGGGAGAAAATTGTTCATTTAAAAGCCTGGGAGTTAAATTATACAACATCCCTAGCACATGATAGAAGTATGATTGTTACTTAGTCTGTTGCCCTTACTCTCCTTTAAATTACATTTGTGTAGTAAAATAATCCAATACTTTTTACCCTTTCTCATCAAAACATCCAGAGAAGATTCAGATTGAATGTTACAGCATGGGTAAAATTCATTTCATCTCATAGAACTTCTTTACCCTTTCATTCCAGATGTCCTTGACAAAAGCCATTGTTTCATTCTACTGCCAGTATTGCCTTATGTCAGATTGTCTCTTGTTCTAATATGTTCTCACTGGCATACAGAAGATCATGAAAGAGAGAATTGAAAGCTACTTTATAAACGTCTTATAATATGATCTTTGGGACAGGAATAATGATGGCCTTTATAATTTTTCTTTATGGTTTCTTTAAAAAGGAAAAAGTTAATATTTCTTCCCCCCTTTTTTTTCAACATGGAAATTTTCTGTATTGTTGACAGGAAAGGGCACAATTTTAAAGTATACAACTAGCAGACGTGTTCGACAGTGACTTAACATTTTCAATAGATTTGACAGCAATAGACTTCATTAAAACATATTCAAAACACATTCATTAGCATCCTTGTCTTACAGAATTTTAGTGTGGAGTTGATCATACTAGTTAAGGATTTCTAAACCCAATTGCTAATGCAATATCTCTTAAACATGAGTTGTAGATCCATACCATTGAAGATTGTGGTAAAAAGTACAAATACTTGTTTATCTGCTTTTTGCTCCAGTGAACTTATTTCTCAGGGAGTAATGATCTATTGTTTTACTTTATTTCTTAATTGAAACAGCTAGAACTTGGTTAGGAAAGATTTATCATCCTATTTCACCCTTTTTTATCTTCTTTCCTAAATTAGAGAGGGTGGTAAAGTGGAAGGAGATGTTTTTCTAAGAATGTATTAAATATTTATGATTATTCCATGTCATAGATAAATGCCTATTAATGCTGAATTAAGAATCTTGGGGCGCCTGGGTGGCTTAGTTGGTTGAGCGTCCGACTTTCGCTTAGGTCATGATCTCACGGTTCGTGGGTTCGAGCCCCGCGTCGGGCTCTGTGCTGACTGCCAGCTCAGAGCCTGGAGCCTGTTTCAGAGTCTGTGTCTCCCTCTCTCTCTGACCCTCCCCTGCTCACGCTGTCTCTCTCTCTCTCTCCTAAAAATAAATAAAAAATATTAAAAAAAAAAAAAAGAATCTTAACTCATGCCACCTACAAGCAATTTTATATATCAATAGTTTTTAGATGTTTCCCAGCGTTGATCAAATCTGAACAGTAGTCAAGTTTATTTTTTTGTTTGCAGCTCCCATGAAAACCCAACTCTTCCATGGTTCTTTTAAGTTAAACCTTATTCAGTCATCCAAGAAATATATAACTTCAAACTTTTCAAAGCAAAAAAAAAAAAAAAAAAAAAAAAAAAAAAAAAAAAAAAAAAAAAAAAAAAAAAAAAAAAAAAAAAAAAAAAAAAAAAAAAAAAAAAACCCAAAACAACAATAAGCAAGACAGCAAAATAGAAAATATGACATTTGACCCTATACAAAGAACAACGACCTCAGTTCCACTGAGTAGTCCAAAGTGAGGAGGGGAGAGGCCCCTAGAAAGTTTAGTTCTGTGGGTTTGTCATGTTGTCACAAATAGCACTATATTTGAATTTGTAACATTTTAATCCAATACGATTATAAATATTCCCATTAAAATATGGAAAATATATAGCAAAACAGTACATTTTAAAACAGCTATTTTGGGGTCCCTGGAAGGCTCAGTTGATTTTGGCTCAGGTCATGATCTCGAAGTCATGTGATCAAGCCCTGTGTCAGATTCCACACTGAGCATGGGACTCGGTTAAGATTCTCTCTTTTCCTCTCTCTCTGCCCCTCCCCTGCTTATGCTCTCTCTCTCTCTCTCTCTCTCTCTCTCTCTCCTTCCCTTTCTCTCTCTTTCTCAAAGAAATATTTAAAATGACTATTTTATAACTTGAATGAATTTCCAAACAAATCTACTCTTAAAGTAGATCAAAGTCATGATACTTTTCGATTATTCCTTTTTAAGACTCAATTTTACCATGTTCTCCTGTAAGTACCAGTTGTCCTCTTAGCTCCATGCTTTTTAAAAAAGGAGCATAATAGTAATGAAGAGATTGAGTACTATTTTTCTAGTCTTTCAAACAGTTTATTTTCTTAAAGATGTCTATAAAAACAGAAATACTGAGAGATATTGGTATGCGAAATAAGTTCCTATTTCAATGCTTATTTACCTTTGAGAGACAGAGTGTGAGCAAGCGAGGGTCAGAGAGAAAGAGGAAGATACAGAATCTGAAGCAGCTCAGAATCTGAGCTGTCAGCACAGAGCCTGGTGCAGGGCTTGAACTCACAAATGTTGAGATCTTGACCTGGGCTGAAGTCAGACACTTAACCGACTGAGCCACCCAGGCACCGCTCTCAATGGTAATCAATACTTAATGTGGGGCTTCAGAAGGATGTGCTTGACAACGCTATGAATATTCCAAATGCTTTGGAAAACTAAACATTGTATATTTTGAACTTTCTGGTTGCCTGAACTAATTACAGGTGAAAAAAATGTATCTCAAGATGTAATACATACCATTTGAACTACTGATTTAACTTGGACGAGATATTTTTCTCAGTCCCTAAAGGCAGGTAAAAGTCTATTCCAATAACTCTCCACCATGGAATAATATAACCTTTTTAAAGGTTACTCTGAGAGGAACTGTTATACAAGACCCGGTGGATTTGTGTTTGTAAAAGTAAAAACATACAAATGACTTCACACTTCCTGTCAATTCAAATTTGCAGTCATTCATTGCCCTCTGATGCTCCTTGAGATGGTGCCTTTGGCCAGATACGTTTCAAAGGGCTTAATGTTAGATGGTGCTTGGATCTCCAGTTTGGCACTCCTTCACCCTCTATTACATGTTGAGCACGTACAGGCTAAAGTCTACGTCACAACCTTTCTCTTTCTACTTCCAGTAGAGTTGACTTGAACAATCCAAGGTAAGTGCGCTAACTTCTGTGCAGTTGAAAATCCACATATAACTTTAACTCTTCAAAAACTTAACTACTAATCGCCTACTGTTGACCAGAAGACATACTGATAACAAACAGTCGATTAGTATATATTGTATGTTATATGTATTATATATTGTATTTCGACAATAAAGTAAGCTAGAGAAAAGAAAATGTGACTAAGAAAATCATCAGGAGGAGAAAATACATTCACAGTACTGTACTGCATTTATGGAAAAAGCCTGTGCATAAGTGGACCCACATAGTTTAAACCCGTGTGGTTCAAGAGTCAAGTCCATCTACCGTTTCTCTGGTATTCATAGTAAAAGCAACTATTGCAGTAGAAGTTACACTGAGAAGATATGAGTGATGGTCTTCTCACAGAGGAATATATGCATCAGGTCATGCTAGTACTGTCATGATTTGAATCCTAGTGATCATTAGAGCAAGAAGGAGCCTTGGAAATCGAAGCTAACGATGGTTCTCTCATGCCTGGATTGTGAACAGATATGCCCTGGAGTAGATACAATGATATAGACATGCTATTGTCTTAGTGTATTTGCATGGTAAGTAATAAGCGCCTCAAACTTAACATATTCAAAACAAAACACTTTTTTTTCCATGTAAGAGAGGGGGCTCTGCCATTCATCAGGAACACATTAGTTTAGGTGCGGATCACCAATATCTCCAAGCTGGTTCCAACCATACAAATAGAGAGAAATACGAATGAACTATATTAGGAAAGACTCAGTTAGATTTCAATGAATGCAGGATGAACTATTTTCCATATTCCTTCCTCATCCTTTTTTTTTTTTTTTTTCGGGCTCTTTAACTTATATTTGCCTTGATTTATAGAATATCAGAGTTAGTGTTATGAACTGAAAAGGTGTATGAGCTTTTTTTTTTTTTAATTTTTTTTTTAATGTTTTATTTATTTCTAGGAGAGAGAGAGAGACAGCGTGAGCAGGGGAGGGTCAGAGAGAGAGGGAGACACAGAATCTGAAGCAGGCTCCAGGCTCTGAGCTGGCAGTCAGCA
>NW_024081127.1:219020-315776 GCF_003009895.1 Hyaena hyaena | reverse complement strand
AAAAAAAAAAAAAAAAAAAAAAAAAAAAACCCATAGCCTGTCCTGCAGCCACCATCTGAATGGTATTCTAGGCTTGTGCTCCAGAGATAGGTTGGAGAGGAAAAGATTGTGTGCTCTCTGTGTGAAAATTAAGTTCTTTACATTTATCCACCAAAAACCTTTTGTCATTCTTATTTATCTCAGTACATTATGTTTGGTTGCTCATGTCAGAGACTTTGGGTTATTTTTCATCTCTTCCCTTATCTAAGCCACCAGAAAATCCTGCTGTCTCAATCTACAAAAAATATATCAAATCTGACCACTATTAACGAATTCTACTGTTATTACCCTTGTCCAAACTACCATTACTTTTTACTTGAACCTCTGCAATATCACTTAGGCTTTCGATTGAGAACCAAGACCAAAGATTAATGTTCTAGGAGTAAGGTTACACTAGAAATAAATTTGCTCTTACAGGAACCAAAACCCAACTTTGAACAATCTAACAATACCCCGATTGTTTTAAGACGATCTGAGTTTGCTAATGTTACCAGCCACCTACTAGAAATACAGGTAAATCTGTTTGGTGGCTGATAAAATACGTTTGGCCTTTAAATTATCTCTGTTACTTTTCACATAGCATACTCAGCACTCAATTAAAAGTAACCAACCAAGTGAAGAAACCAAAACAGTTGATGAGAAATTAAGAAAAAACCCAAATAAAAGGAAAAAAAAACCCCACAGGACATTGGAATGACAAAATTATTAGACAATGCTTTTAAGCTAATTATGTTTACTATGATCATCGAAATGAAAACAACTTTGAGAATTTTACATAGAACTGAAAATAATAAATAAGAAACAAACTGAAATTCTCAAACTGAAAAATTCTTTAATCTAAATTAAGGATTCAATAGTGAGGAATAACAGCAAAAAAGACATATTTGAAGAGGGAATTAGTGAGTTAAGATAGGACAGAAGAAAATATGCACAATGTGGGGTGCCTGGGTGGCTCAGTCTGTTAAGTGACCAACTCTTGGTTTCGGCTCAGGTCATGGTCTCATGGTTCTTGGGTTTGAGCCCCACATTGAGCTCCCCACTGACAGCATGGGGTATGCTTAGGATTTTCTCTCTCTCCTCTCTCTGCTCCTCCTCTGCATACACACACACACACTCTGTCTCAAAATAAATAAATAAACATTAAAATACAAAAAAGAGGGGCGCCTGGATGGCTCAGTTGGTTAAGCGGGTCATAATCTCACAGTCCGTGGGTTCGAGCCCCATGTCTGGATCTGTGCTGACAGCTCAGAGCCTGGAGCCTGTTTCGGATTCTGTGACTCCCTCTCTCTCTGACCCTCGCCTGCTCACGTTGTCTCTCTCTCTCTCAGAAATAAATTAAAAAGAAAAAAGAAAATAGCCACAATGGAATACGGAGTGACAAAAGGAAGGAAAACACACAGAAAAGAAAACATAAAAAGCAACGACATCGAGCAAAAATGTCTTACATACAACTCATGGAAATCGCCACATAGAAAAGATATTTCAAGGTTAATGACTGAACATTTCTGAAGCTAAGGAAAGAAGCTAATTCAGCATTCAAGCTAATAAATTCAAGAAGCACCACGAATTCTACTGACTCAAACGTGATCAAGGCAAAGATAATTACAATTAGGTACACAGCAGAACAATCTCCGACAAGCAAACACAAGGACAAGTACCTTCACAACATCCAAAGGTAAAATGATGCATTAATTATCAAAGGAGCCACAATCCGACAGATAGTCCATTTCTCGACATAAAAAAGAAAAAACAAAGACAAAGTGATAGCAATGTGCTCAAAGACAATAATTTCTAGCATCAAATTCTATACACGATGTATATGTCCTTAAAAAAATAAAGGTGATATAAACACCTTTCCAGATGAAGAAAATCTAAGAGAATTTTTCACCAGAATATGCAATCTAAAGTAAATTCTTCAGGCTAAAGAAAATAAATTAAGATGAATATTTGGAGATACAAGAAGAAATAAAGGACAAACTAGCTATTATTTGGGCAATATAAATGAATATTTATAGTATACATAATAATGACTTATCAACCTTTATGATAGCAAAAGATTTGATTCATTGGAAACATCTAAATTCACATGTAGCTAATAATGTGGCTTTAAGTGATGAGTCCCAACTTTAAGAGAACTACAGAAAGAAGTACACATATTCATAATCACAGAGGGAAATTTTAATATACTTCTTTTTATAACTCATAAAACAATCACACACATTCTGTATGTATATAGATTTAAATAACATGGTTAGCAAAGTTGACATAATATGGTGTATATGGGATATTGCATCCTAAAACTAAAGAATTTCTTCGTTTCCAAATGTACATAAAAATTTTAAAAATTTAATCATATGCTGAACCACGAAGTAAATCTCACCGTATTTCAAGGATTGTAGTAATATGTTCTCTGATCACAGTGAAATTAAAAAAATAAATAAGAACACTAGAAAATCCCTATAGTTTGCAAATTTTAAACACCTCTATGTTACTAGTGGGTGAAAAGAGAAAATAGAATGGAAAATTTAAAAGTATTTTGAATTATTTCATATCCAAACATACCAGATGCAGCTAAAACCTTAAGTTTATTTATAAGAAAAGAAGGGAAGGGGTGCCTGGGTGACTCAGTCAGTTGAGCATCTGACTTAGGCTTGTGAGTTCAAACCCCCTGTCAGGCTTTGTGCTGACAGCTTGGAGTATGGAGCCTGCTTTGGATTCTGTGTCTCCCTCTCTCTCCCCTTCCCCTGCTTACGTTCTCTCTCCTCTCTCTCTCTCTCTCTCTCATTCTGTCAAAAATTAACATTAAAAATTAAAAAAAAGAAACAGAATTAAAAATCAATAATCCAAGCATAATGAATGATGAAGTGTTGAAAGTTTTCCCTGTAAGATCAGAACCAACATTAAGAATGACCCATTATCATCCTTCAACATTGTAGGAATGTCAACATTGACATCCTTCTTATCAACATTGTATGGAAGTTTTAGTTTGAAGAAGCAAGAAAACACTTACTAGGATAAGTATTAGAAACAAAGAAACAAAACTCTTCTGATTCTGAAACAACCTGAATGTTGATGTAGAAATTTTTACTACCTGTAGCTAAATTATTAGAATATGTGACTTTAGCAAGGTCTTCATTAATGAATAATTAGAAAATAGCACTGAAAAACTATACAACTATAAGAGCATCAAAATACATTAAATTCCTATGAGTAAATCTAACAAAATTTTGAAAAAGCTCTACACAGAAAACTATAAAACTTCACTGAGAGAAAGCAAAAGAGACTTAAAGAGATAGAGATATGTATTATGTTTATAAATGGGAAAACTCTGCATTAAAGAGAGGTTAGTTTCCAAATTGATCTATAAATTCTGTGAAATCCTCCTTAAAATGATAGCAGGTTCTATTTGTGTGTGCCCTCCGGCATGTGCATGTGTAAATTGACAACCTCGTTCTAAAATTTATATGGAAGTTCAATGGCCCAGAACGGTTAAGACATATTTGGAAAAAGAAAAGCCAAGTAGAAGACTATCAAGACTTACTAACAGGATTTTAAAGCACTACCATAAAGGGGAAAACTGATAAATTTGACTATGTAAAATCAAGATCATCTCGTCATCGAAAAACACCAAAAAGAAAGTGAAAGTGATAGACTCGGTGGGAGAAAATATTTGAACACATATAACTAAAAAGAGGCTCCTGTATGGAATATATAAAGGATCTCCTTCAAGTCAATAATAAGTCACTGGAATCTCTCAGTAGGAGTAAGCGGAAAAACTTGAGCAGATAGAGAGGATATCCAAATGGCCAGCAAACATGTGACAAGCAGCCTGCTTCATTAATTACCAAGGAAACGTGAATTGAAGTCATAGTGAGATACCACCACAAAACACCAAGTAGCTAAAATTAAAAAGACAACGCTCAGTGCTATAAAAATACAGAGCAATAGCTCTCATATGTTGATAGTGACGATGTAAAACATAAATATGAATAGTACAACTGCTTTGAAGAATAGAATAGCATTTATTAATGTGAGTAATTCCACTCATGGTCATGTAACTAATGCGCATATGCACATAAAAACATATACAAAGAACTTATGGCAGTATTATTCACAATTGCCAAAACTGGATATCAAGTACATTGCCATTTAACCAATCTATACGCAATGAAAAGAAATGAACTCTAGGTATAGGCATTAACAAGATAAATTTTATTAACATTATTTTTTAATGAATTGGCGAATTCTTAGGTTCATACTCTAAGATTCCAGTTCTGCATAGTTCACAAAAGGCCACACCAACTCGTGGTGTCGGAGGTCAGGATTAGCACTTTTGGTGCTGAGGAAAAAGACGTGATTGAGAGGGCAGAAAGAAGGATTCTGTGGGGCTGGTAATATTCTAATGCTCAGTGTCTAAACCTCAGTGATAGCCACAGAAGCGTGTGCTTTGGGACAATTCACTTTGGATTTGTGCATGTTTCTGTATGTGTATTTCAATAAAAATGTTATTAAACCAGGTTTCTTTTTTTTAACTTTTTAAAAAATATTTTTATTTATTTCTAGGAGAGAGAGAGACAGCGTGAGCAGGGGAGGGTCAGAGAGAGAGGGAGGTACAGACTCTGAAACAGGCTCCAGGCTCTGAGTTGTCAGCACAGAGCCCGATGCGGGGCTCAAACCCACAAACGGCGAGATCATGACCTGAGCGAAAGTCGGACGCTTAACCGACTAAGCCACCCAGGTGCCCCTAAACCAGGTTTCTTTGCATTGCTTTCCTCTCTTGATATACTATGTTATCTCCCGCCTTAACTTCATCATTAAATGTCTGGAAAGAATAATCTACACTTGATATCTCTCCCTCTCCCCCACCCCCTCTTCCCCCTCCCTCTCTCCCTTTCCCTCTCCCCCTTTGAAACCCACTCATTCTCCACCCATTACAATCTGGTTTCTGCCCTGCCGCTCTGAGAGTGCTTTCGCCAAGGTCACCAATGACCTCCTAATTGCCCATTGTCCATCATCAGTCTCCCTCGGCTTGGCCTCCCCATGCCTTGTGACACTCCTGACCGCCTTCATCTGTAATCCTCTCTTCTCTTGACCTCTTCTTCATTCTTCTCGTTCTCCATAGACCATTTCAATGGTGTCTCCCCTTTCCTCACTTGGCCTTCAAATACTAGTTTCCTCGTTTTCTGGCTCTCAGATGTGTCTTCCCGGTGTACTCGTTTAGGTTACTCAAAAGTAAAACTGACAAACTGATTATGGACACACATTCTGTTTTCCAAAGCATTTTTTAGCAAATTGTGAGTTATTTGTCATTGTATAAAAAAAACAGCAGATTTTATATAAAAATCCAGGCTTTTGGCATCAAAAAATGTAAAAGTTTGTTAACCCTGGATTCACTTTGTTGAGGGGGTAACAGTTTTCCAGAAGTGTATAGTGGCAGTTTTTTAGCCTAACACAGGACGCATACCATTTTCCTTTTTACAGCTTCCTTGTTCCCCCGAGGGCACTTAAATTTCTCATTACTATTACACATGTCTCTTTACAGCAAAGCTTCTCAAATGGTGCAAAAGAATCACCTGGCAATATGAGGCATATGGGATCAGATCCAGGAAAGGGTATGTTTTTAAAAATCTCAGGTGACTCTAATACAAGTTGTCCATGGAAGACACTATTTTAGGATATTTCTTTACCTCTTATGTCTTGAACTCCTTCAAGTACATTTTGTGGTCTTAAGTGCCTCATTGTCTGCTAGATGAGACAGATGTACCAAGAAGTACCCATAATAAATATGTCCAGTCATCTCTCCCAGGGCAGCAGAGATCTGAAGTTCCCATCCTTATGTAGGTCTACAGACTAAGTCAAGCTGAGATATTGACCTTTTGGATGTTGGGTCAAGGCATTGTCTTGCTAAAAACATGGAAGCTGTTCAACTGTTTACCAACAGAATCAGGCAGACCAGGGGTTCATCGCTTAATAGTGAGGCAGGAAGAAGCTGATTGACCAGAAATGAAAGTGCCAAGTAACTGGTAACAGGTGAGCAGGCATGAGAGGAAATGAAGTCTTGATGAAGGGAAGTTATGGTAAAAGAGGAAGCTTTTGGAGATTAAGATCTCAGAAACTAAGTTGTGTAGGGTAACGACGATATTCCAATAGGCGGCTACAAAGGAGTAGTTGAAGGTCTTTAGAATTGAGATTAGGAACCATAAAGCAAGGGACACTACATGTGTGACATAAATGTATCTCCGTCTATAAATATCAGAGGCAAGACGTTGTTTCTCTCTTTTCTAAAAATGGATACTGTCTCCTATCAATTGAATTATTGCACTTACACCCTCACTCACATTCATCCTCAATTTCTCAATTTGGTGACAATACTTCACATTTTTTATCCTTCTTTTTAATCAAACGTTTATCCCTTGAAAAGATCACTTTGTGCAGAGTAGTTCAGTCTAAATAAATAAATGATAGATATATATAACAACATATACTGTGGCATTCCATAGTTTTCAAAATACTTTTGCGTAAATCGTATCAGATATTAAAATGACTCATGAGATAGAAATGGGAAGAAATTATCATTTCCTTTTAATAGATAAAGAGCATGAGGAGATCAGCCTAAGGTAATAAGTTAATAAATGCCAGGAGCAACACTAACACCCATGTACCTCTGTTTTATTCTAAATACTTTATACACTTCATAAATTGATAAAGTTACTGGGGATGCATTTAATGTTGCTGCAGGTTTTTTTTGTTTTATAATTATCATTTTAACTTAGCATGCATTTCCCATTAATGCTCACTAGAAAATTTAGTTAGTCGAAATCATCAAATAGCTAATTAAATTTATCTTGTCATTAGCAAAAAAACAAAAAAACAAAAAGCAAAAAGCAAAACACCCAGGAAGACTAAGACTTCTTCTTGCTCAGTGTTGCACAGCTTGTTTGCAGTATATAAATAGTTAACTAATAGGATTTATGGGAATCTTGGTGCTTTTCACCTTTTTGGATTTTTGGCAATGATAACGTCATATGTAATTGGTGCATGTGTGTGTGTGTGTGTATGATTGTTTGAATTTTCATACACACATAGGATTCTAATTGTTTATATAAAACACAACCATCAAGAGCCAACGCTAACTTTTTCTAACTATATTTGATGTTCCAATCCTCATTTTTCTCTAGAGTTTAATGCAAGAGGGCTTTTCAGTAGCTGCTTCTGAAAGAAGGATTTTATGTGTAGGCGCAAGTGTCCAGAATGAATTACAAAGGGAGAAAAGTAAAAATACTTGAGATTTCTGTCCCTCCCTTGTTCCCAGCTTTATTTTCCATGGAATATATTCCAGAGGAACAAGATGTGGGAGAAGGACGCAAAATCTCTATTGTGGGCTCCAGTCTGTGTCGAGTATTTCTTAGCCTTATACCTGTAAGGGATATAGAAGCTTTATAGCCTTTGTGTTCAGTTTTCCCATCTATAAGGTGGATCACATAGTATGCGTTGGAAGCCTTTTGTAAGATATAAAGTGCTTTGCAAGTAAAGTGATACGAAAGAAAGCACATAGACTACAGAGGGAGATCTTCCTTAACCCAGATGTCCTTACTGTGATACCTTTAGCAAATGACTTAATGTCTCTGAATCTTAATTGCTCATCTGCAAAATGCAGAGAACACATTATGTCAGGCATTGTCTCAATAACCTGGAGATCGAAATATCAGACCACGTGTAGAATCTATTTTTCCATTTATAAATGATAAATTTTAACCTAGAGAACAAGGAACAAGATGCCTTGCACAGTGCCTTGGGCTTTCTTACAGACTAAAACACATTTTCACTCATATCAAATTCTGCTGGAACGCTAGGGTCACTAGGTATTTTTAAACATGCAATTGTGCACAAATAATGCACAATATCTGGCTGAATGTGTGCAAGGTATATAATGACCTTCTTACCAGATTTCTCTCCTGAAGAGGTTGATGGTTTTTGTCTTTAGTTATAAGTAACTTTTTAAAAGGAAACATATATTTCTTCTTGGTAAACATATAAATACTATTAGAACTGGATACGAAGATATCCAGAAGCTGGAACGTATTTTAACTTTGAACTAACCTTTGACCTGAAGGAAAGATAGGCCATGAAGTATAATCAGATATGGCTAATACATGACTCACTTATCAAGACTGGTTTGCATGGTTCTAAAAGAGACAGGAAAATCACCTTTTCTCCAGCCTACAAATAATTTCCATGGGCAGCGGTGGAGATGGCTGTTTCTAATTCCATCATAGCTGTGTCAGTTACTCCTTAATGTGTGAGATTGTCCCCCTTCCCACCCATTCTCCACGCTGCTTGTCAGAGTGATCTTTACCAAATGTATCCCCTTTTTAAAATCCTTCAATGGCCTTCCACTGCCCTCAGGACAAAATTCATATTTCATATCAGGGCTCCTGTCTTCCTTTCTACTTTCATCTTCTCTTGGGATTCTATTATTGTCCCTCCAGTCATAATAGCATACCAGCACCTTACCCACAGCTTTGTTCCTTTACACATGCTTCTCTCTCTACCAACCCGTCCTCGCCCTTGAAACTACTGAAAGTCCTTCCTTGACCTTTTTCTGCCTAAGTTTCATTCCTCTACATTCACATCATATTGTGTGCTTATCATGATCATGCAATTTATCTCCTCGTATCACATTTATTAGTTATTTTATCTACTAGGAAATAAATGTCTTAGGGACAGTTTATCCCTTTCATAGATCCTTGATGTCAAATGCAGTGTAGGAAACACACTAGGTGCTGGGTAAAAATTTGCTGAGTGAAGGCAATGGACATTAACCAAATACACACACTGAGATAGAATCTTTGGGGGGACTGATTGGGGGGATTGACCAGTTGTTTGTCAAATCCCCAGTTAATTATTTGGAAGTTTAGAAAGTGAATACAATATTCCCTTTGTAGAGGGGATTTAAAAAAAATGCAAGAGGGAGAATTAATGGGGGTTCTCATTCTACTCCTCTGTCTAAGGTTAGAGAGAAGCCTTGAGAGTTCGTCAAGGTCATAAACTTATACGGGAAAGAGATAACTCTAGGGTGAAGTCCCTGCCTGTCTTCCCTTTCAGCAAAACATAGATTTAGTTTTCCTATCTCTTCCTTCTCCCCAAGGCATTGACTAGCCCACCCCTGAGATTAAACCAAATACCAGGCGGCCTTGATGAAGCCCATGAGGAGATAAGCACAGCTTTTCAGGGACCGATGATTCATTTTCTCAAACTTTACCCATTTGTACGCTGAGGATAACAGTATAGCCTGCCTCATAGAGATGATGGGAAGATTAAGGAGCTCAGAGAGAGAATAAACATAAAAGAGCACGGAACAGCTGCTTTAGGATTCACTCTGAGAAGCAGAGGGGTATGCTCTGCAAATGCTCCTTCTCTCCAGACCACGTTCTGAATGTGTAGACTCTGAAGGGCAGATGGGAAAGGTGGCGTACAGGCTCTGGGACTTTACTTTCAGGCCAAACCTACCATATCATAGCCAATGTTTGTATTCCAGCCAATGACTTCCCAAACCCCAGCTGCCCTAGACCTCAACAGTCATACAGGCCAGATAAAGCAGCCCTAGAAGCTCGTCTCGAAACTTCTGTTGCACTGAAGAGGCCATGATAACCCCCATAGCAAAAGACGTGAAGCTGCTCACTTTTGATGATCTGAGTCAGGATTATCCATTGTGTGGACTTCTAGGGGCACATTTTAGAAATCAGAGAGCTTTGCACAGAATAGATGCTGGAAAAAAAATCACTGAATCAATTCAAATGGGGGCACCTGGGTGGCTCAGTTAGTTAAGAGTCCGATTTTGGCTCAGGTCATGATCTGATGGCCCATGAGTTCAAGCCCCGCATTAGGCTCTGTGCTGATGGCTTAGAGCCTGGAGCTTGCTTTGGACTCTGTGTCTCCCTCTCTCTGCCCTTCCCATGCTCGCTTTCTATCTCTCTCTCTCTTTCAAAAATAGATAAACATTAAAAAGTTTTCAAATAAAACTGAACTGAGGTCTTGTATCTTTCTTCAAATATCTAGACATTTTGGGTGCTCTTTTCCCACACTGTATATAGATACGTTTGCAGATGTTTGTTAATATCCATACTATTGCATTGTGGTAATAAATAGTGGCAAACAATGCTGTTCTAAGGAACAGCAAGGGCATCAAAGAAAAATCTGTTGGTGGTAGAAAATGTTTTTGGGAAGGTGAGGTTTTATAGCCTACTAAGTAGTTAGATAAGCTTCCATAGGAATAGTATATGTGATGTATTCTTATCTAGGTATAAAGACTAATGAATAGAATGAGAAAATGAAAAATGAAATTTCATTTAGAAAATGAAAAAAAAAACCCTCCTAATTTATTGATAAAGATTTGTATTTGTTTGTTTTTACATTGGAATATATTAATTCAGCCACCATGGTCTTCCCAAGAGTAAAAACTATAGTAACTATCTAGACACAACCACCGGACTCTTTGATGTACATTTTTGCGAAGGAAGCTTTTTCTTTTTTTGTGAATCAAAAAGCAATTTTTCTCAATGCTACTAATCACATAGTAAGACTTTAGGCTTTTCTCTTTGAGACAGAAGTCTTATAAAACTCTTATATTTTCGTTACTTGAAAACAAATTAAGTACAGTTTGCAATATGTTAGGCCCTCTAGTTGAGGCAATGCATTTGTACTTTGAGTAAGGATTTTCTCAATAAATCCGTGCTTACACAACCGGTAGTCTCCGGGTTAGCAAGACAGCCCGTTTCGTGCATGGAGTTAACTTATATTAATTATAATGTAAATCATATAAATATACAGAAATTATGTCATTAAATATTTTCATTAAACAAATGGAAAAACTGATAGTTAATTTGATTCCATTGATTTTCCTATTGCAGTCTGAATTATTTCATTCAGGATTCTATTGTCCTTGCTCGGAAAATATTTTACTGTATCTTTGCCTCACTGACTATTTTGGTTCAAAATATTTTTATTTTTAAAGGATTCATATATGTATAATTTTGTGAAACAAATTTTGCATTTCTCTTCTACTTTTCTAATATTTAACCACGGAGTCTCTTTACTTTTCAGTTTGTTTCCATAGTAGTTATTTTGCCATTCCTAGAGATAACTTGATCTTTCAGTTTCACAGGACTGTGTTGAATTTCAGAGTTATTTGGACCCAACAAGTGGCCCATTTCAACGATTTTGGTATCTTGATTTGAATGCAAGGTGACCCATGCTCTGTATTTTCTATGAGCAACTGTACACTTACTTTTTATTATAGTAATTCTACTTTTGATTTATACTTTTTTTTTTTTAGTAATTCTACTCCATATTTCTCTGCAATTCCATGTTGGGCTAAAGGCTAAATGGATACAATTTTGTAGCAACTACTCAAATGTGTTTCTAATCAGTATGTTACAGCACCTTTCCATTAAGCAGATATTTCCAATTTTATATTCTTTATTTGAAAGCTCATTATTTTGCATTTACCTATAGTGAACTATATTTGTCGTGTATTAGCACAGACACTTAAATGTTCTCAATCTTGATTTATCCCTCACAATATTACTCTTCTTTGCTTTCCTAGTCATTTAGAAATAATCTGGAAAAAGGCAGGGTAAAATGTGGTAAGTCTTATCTAGTTTCTCTCTCTTTCTCTTTATATATGTATATATAAAAACATATATCATACATTTGTATATTATATATTTATATATCTATATATACACACACATATACATGTACTCATATTTATGTGTACACACACACACACACACACACACGCACTGCAAAGGCAGATGATTCTGAAGACATTTAATAGAAGGAAAGGATATAGTGATAGGACTGACTTGATCTTGGCCCTATGGACCTAATACAAACACCAATGTTTTATACATCATGATAATAATGCAATAAAACAAAATTCATGACAGTAACTAATAGTAGTTGTCCATAGTGATCCTTCCAGTAAACATGTGATTATCAATTTACTGCCTCAAAAGTACAGGGAAATTATGCTTATTCACTTCAATAAATGGGTTCAAAGACTTTGATATGAATTAAAGGTGTGTGGATAGAAATGGAATATAGTAAATTACTGAATCAAATAATTGATTTAATTAAGGGAGTGACTGAAATTCTGAAAAATACCACTGAAGGAAAAGTATTTAGTGGGTTTTGAGTTACAAGGCATACTTTATTTGTATTAATTTGTAAATACGATCATAGAAATCTATGTAAGTGGTACTATGATTGTGGGATTTATTGTTATTGGTTGCTATTTTAGCTAAGAAATCTGGAATGGCTAAATCTTTCCATGCTGATAATCCTTAGAGGAATCACCCCAATAAAAAACAGAACAGAATAAGAATCAAGGTAACTTTTCATAGCTTTGTGTGTATGTAAAAATGTAACAAAAAGTTTTCATGAAAATTGGATTGGAGGGTGTTTCTTGAGCCTGATTTATATGGGGATTGTTAGAAAAGATATTTTATCTCCATATTCTGAATCTTGGAACTAATCTCTGGAAGCAGAGCAGGAGTGAGGGGGAAGAAAAGTAAGAGAAAAAATACTTTTTGTCTAAAAAGCCATCCCATTCTTTGGAGTGGAAGAGACAAAAGTTTTCTAAATGGCCTCCAGGAGCTAGTTCCTTCTATAGTCCACTTACCATATGGAGGTAGGAAAAGAGGAATTTTCAAGAGAGGTAAAAAAAAAAAAAAAAAAAAAAAAAAAAGAGTACATCAGTTATACATTTGTGTGTCTTTTTAAAATTTTTTTAATGTTTATTTTTGAGAGAGAGAGAGATAGATTGGGAGCAGGGGAGGGGCAGAAAGAGAGGAAGACAGAATCTGAAGCAGGCTCCAGGCACTGAGCTGTCAGCACAGATCTGGATGCGGGGCTCGAACTCACAAACCGCAACTTCATGACCTGAGTTGAGGTCGGACGCTTAACTGACTGAGTCCCCCCAGGCGCCCCAATCTTTGTGTGTTTTAAGACGTGATGACCCCATATGGACCGATGAATGTCCTGGAATTCAAAATAATTAAGTAAAATCTCCTTTGTCTCTTTCAAAAGAAGACTCAGAGTCAAAACTTCTTGGCGTGAAGTTGTGGTAGAAACGTCCTTATTTGATTGATGCATAGAAAATGGCACCTTATTCCATTTCTGGGAAGGGAAGGGAAGACAGTCAAAAGAAGTTAATGTTTGAGTTGTCTTGAAGGAGAAGTAAGACCTACCCAGATGATAAAAATGAGCAGTGGATATTTAAGAGCAAATGGACAGATGTAGAAAACTATCCATTCTTTCTCAGTCTGGAATTATAAGCAGCTTGATTTGGCTGCACCAGAGAGTGGAGAAACAGTGTCCCGACTGGTCTAGAGCTCTTCCTTTCAGACCGATTTTAGAACCCTCACAATGAGAGAATATACCCCTCTCAGAATTACTTGGAGGTTCCCAAAAATCTCACTATGCTGCTGTTTTTGAGGCATTTTCATCTTGGGTATAATTTGGGAAAGTTAGTGAAACTCTTCATGTCTCAGACACAACATACATAAACAGGGGAAATGTGATACCTACTTCACAGATTTGTGGGAACACATGTGAGAGCATAGCTGTGAAAAGTGCCTGTGCTTTATAACCTGGAAAGTGCAATACAAAAGCTATTATTAAGCCGAGCTTCCTGTCATGTCTTATATTTTATACCATATAGCAAAAACAAAATTTAAATATCCTCAAAGTGGGATACCCAAAAAACACAGATCATTTAATCTCACTGTGTGCAACTATTTTTTCATACCGTTCAACTCAATGCAAGTGATTATATTTAAGAAATCCTTAAAGCACAGATGATGAATATATAGCATATGGGACCTAATTCCTCACTTGTGTTCCCACCACAGGCATTACTTATTGGTAAAGCACTTTTTCCTCTGTGCCTGGATGGAGCCTCAAAATTCTTCTCAATGTTCCAAGCACCGAAAACCAATACTTAAGAGTTGACCCTTGAAATCTATTATTATTATTCTGATTGGATGCAAGCCAGAAGAGGGCAGACGGTATTTTCTTTCCTGCAAGCCATCATTGCAAGCAACTATTTTAATTCAGAGAAGAAAAGCTCAGTCTTTACACATTTTTAGGAATGAGAATATAAGATGTATGAATTGTGAAGTGGGTTTTCTTAGCAATGCAACAAGAGGAATACTTTGAAAAACTGGGTTACTTTTTAGTATCTCACATATTGATTGAATAATTTCTTTCATGTGTAACGTGGTTTCGTATCAATTGTGTCAGTTTTAAAATGATGATTACGAAATGAGTAGATTTACACCAACTAATAAATATAAACTCAAGTAAAAATATCCCTAAGTATATCAGAATGATTTTGTGAGTGGAATCTAGAATGCAGACAGATGCATTCAAATGCTATAACCATGTATACACACAGTTATCAAGTCATTGTCAGATACTATTTTCATGCATCATTTTGATGTGCTTAATGTAGGATATGCTGATAAGCTATTATTTGGTCTTTCCAAAAGTCCTCAGTAAATAACCTTCTGGCCAATTACACCTTTCCTAAGATTAAAAACTAAGCCCTTAAAGATTTATAATGGTTTTCCTCTAAATGTGTTGCAAAATTAAAAAAAATAAAATAAAATCTTACCTATAAACTGGTATTTGATGGCCGACATTCCTTCAATGGGTAAGTGGTACCAGGGGAAAGGAGACAGTGTGAGGAGGCGACTTCTTAGCTTTATACAGAGGTGCTGCGGTGAGGGGTTACGGTGAGGGTGGGAATACAGGGACGTGTCATTCTGACTTGGGGCCACCTTCCCGTACGACCAACACAAGTACGCCTGATGAGCAAACTGTTGTTTATAGTTTTGAGTGATGGGAAGCAACAGACATAAGCCCCTCCCTCACTCTCTCAGTCCCACTAAGTCCTGATCTCCTGGGATTTTCTCTTTCTTCATCCCACTCTGCTCTACCTTCTAAGGGATGGTTGCTTATGCTGTGCCAGGTGACAGAATTATGGCCTTAGCATGGAAAGAAAGAGGATGGTTTTAAGATCAACATAAAAACAAAATTCTACTTATTGCCATCTTGCGTGTGAACGCAGTTTGCCAAGAAGCTATATGTGTATGGCTGTGTGGGTGACCAGGGCTGTTCTGTCTGTGGTTTCAACCAATACGTGGCATAGCACTGGATTCGGATACATTCCATAATGAGGGGCACGTGTGAGATCTCCCTTCATCTATGGCTCAATAAATGCATACATTTGCTCCAATGACCTAGTTCTTTCATTTTTATTTATTTAATGTATGCAGTACAGACAATGAGAGACCTAACCCAGCAAGATGCTGGTTTTCTCTTGGCTAGACAGTAGGAAATAGACAGAGAAGTGAAAACTCGGCACACTCAGATGTCCTGGGGGGAGATGTCAGGTCCCATCAGATCTAAAAGGCAACCCGATAGAAACAGAAGAGAAAAGTACTCCTATCCCAACCTCTGTCCAGCATTCATCAGCTCTTTCAATCTCATAGCAGGTATACTGATGTATCTCACAAATGACCATTTATTATCTTAAACTATGTAAATAAATGAATAATAGGCAGCCATGGGCTCTGCAAGAAAATTTAAAGGTAAACTGCTTTGGGGAGTTTCATTTTTACCCTAGATAGTCATCTCCCTATGGTAACAAAAAGGGAAAGAAGAGAACGTTGCAGTAAACATTTGAGCATCAGAGATGAACAGGTAGACTTGACACAGTCCCCTTTCTTCCACTTCCTAGTTACATAATATCAAATTCTTCATCTAGAGAAAAAGAATAATAACAGGAACTATCTTACTGGCACTGCTGGGAAACACGTGAGGTAAATGCTTGCAGTGTATTAGGTTTCCATATTGGTACATTTTCTGAAAATATTTTATAGATAATGTAAAGTATGGTGGCTAATATTCATCTGTCTTTTAATCATTCAAACACACGCATTGGGTATATGCTATGTTCTATTTACTGTATTGTGCACAAGAAATGTTTTCTAACATCAGCAGACATCTGAACTCAGCTGTCTTATCAAGGCACTTAGAACACCAGCAGCTTGACTTCAATGAATAAAGAGTAATATATATAAACACTGACACAAGACGCTGACGCCATGAAGACTAGGTAACTCGAGCTCTCCGTACACAACCAGTAACGCGTCTAGTGTTCAAGGAGAAAGTAAGTTCACCAGGTGTCAGCTTCTTGCGGCTGTTGCTCCAAAGGAGGTCACTGCCCAGAGTAATGAGAACAGTTGGGAATCTCTCCCATTCTCTATTGCCTGAAGGTCAACAGCCATCTGGCCTAACTCATGCTGGCTTTCCAATTGAGAGTGAAAACAGATTTTCTATCATGTCCAAGAACAAAGGGCATGGCTGAATTGTGGAAAATGTAGATGACAGTTGCCTTCATCCATACAGAATTGTGCATCTCAATTTTCTGCAAATGCATTCTTGGCCAAAGTGTCCTTTGATTAAGAGACAGAACATAGGGGGCATGTTGCAAAGAGGGGAAAGATGAGCCATGCACCCAGAATCCCCATGGAACGATAAAGAAATTACAAAAATAAGAAGATTCTCTTTGGGTAATCCAAGGGCTCGCTTTCAAATACAGAGAATAAATCCAACTAGGTGCCTACTCATTGCAAATCATGAAACAGAAGCTATATATGTCACCACTATGTGTCATGAACCTTTTCTTTTGCATTTTCATAAAAAAAAAAAAAATCTGACATCCTGAATAGGGCACTGACCAACAGATTAAAATCACTTACTATGAATGTCCTTGTATTTTCTTGGCAGGCCACATGCTGATCTAGCAGTCATCCATCTTTTCCCTCTTGTCAGACCCTGGTTAACAAATATTACCTGGTGATAAAACTGTCCAATTTTCTTATAGCAAAAATTACAAACATCAGGAAAAATTGCTGAGCTGGGGCAAGATATCTTATCTGTGTTAAATATTTCAGGCCTATTGCAGAGCTTCATACAGTTGGTGAAATGTTTAAAATAAATATCCAAGTTCCAAATACCTTGTTCTTTCAAATTTATTTGAGGGATATTAAATATGTTACAATTAATTTCATATGCTGTATTAAGACATTCCATTTATATGCTTAAAACTACAGGGGTCTCCATAACAGCCCTAAGTAATTCCATTTTGTAGTACAAGGGACATTGTTAATGTTCAAAGATTAGAAAATGCTCCTTCTTTGATCTTTGCTCCTTACTGAAAGACAGCATTCAGATACCAGGAATGTATTTTTCTTCAAATAGTTCATTTCTCCGAAAGGAAGGCATGATTAAATAGAATACTCCAGATTTAATAAGGCAACAAAAGACCTGGCAATTTCTTTTTAGCTCTTCTCATTCTGTTTGCCTTGGGATTTAGAAACTGATCAAGAAGGAGTCGCTGACCCTGGAATCGAACAAGCACGTTAGCTATTTTGGTGATGCCAGCATTGAAATGG
Source organism: Hyaena hyaena (assembly GCF_003009895.1). Lineage (NCBI taxonomy): Eukaryota > Metazoa > Chordata > Mammalia > Carnivora > Hyaenidae > Hyaena > Hyaena hyaena. The sequence continues at coordinate 298,209 of NW_024081127.1, read as the reverse complement.
AGCATGAGCCAGAGGCAGGCACACTTTGCAGAGTAGGCGTTTGGTACAGTTTATTCTAACTGATGGCTCAGCATGTACATGTACAGATGCTTCAAAATGAAAGAAATTATTGGATGCTTGCGCGTGATGAAACTCGAGGTTTAGAGAGGAAAATGGCGTTCTCTGCTACTTCCCACATGCTTCTTAGAGTCGCTCATTGTTTGTAACCCTGCTTTGTAACCCTTGACTTATTTAGTCACTTATGCAGCAAATATCTGTTAACAGTGCCATTGCCAGGTGTAGTGGTAGGTACTAAAGTTTTGCTGATGCTCACAACCTCATTTAGTAGGGATTACAGTTCATTGATGAGGCTCCGTTAATAGATATTTAGAGCCCCGGGCAAAAGTCTCAACAAGTCCAGTTTATTATTCTCTTTAAAATAAGACTTTGCTAATTTCAAAACACATTCCTAATTATGCCCATGAGAAAAAGAGCCTGTAGCCAGGCTATGTCAAGTAGAGCTGGATCATCACAATAACTTCACCCCACGCTGCTTCCCAGCCCATCCTCCCCATGCTAGCTAGAGTGATTATAGCTCAGGAAATACTTGGCAGCTTCCCAGCACACTTAGACAGGATGGGTATCTCTAATGTGGGCCTCCAAGATGGGCATGATCCGGTCTGTGCGTGCCACTGCAGCGGTTTTGCAGCCTCATCGTCATCCAGCTACCCTCACTTTTCTCAGTTACTCCAATGTGGCAGGGCTGCTCCCTCTACCCTGAATTCTCCGTGCTGCTGTACAAGGCCTCCTGAAGTTCATAAAACAGCATTTTTATAATCTGTCTTGTATTCATTCCCAAGTGGCTCAGAATCTAAGCACGATATCAACAACTACAGATCCCCTCTGCCAAAGTTCTTCATTCTAGATTTCGTTCCGTGACTTGACGCTCTGAGTGGCACCATAGGATTGCCAAAAGCTGATCAATAATGTGAGTTTGTTGTTATGGGAACTTTATTCAGTAGAGAAAGCCTGCAAAGCTTTCATAACATATTAATCAAAAACTTTGGGTTTCAGAATGTATGTATCCTTTTTCCAGAATGTTTTCTTTGAGGCCATCTGTCAATCTAATTTAACAAATATTTATTGAAAAACTTCCTTAAATCAAGAAGCTCAGAAACTTTTTGGTAATGACCAGACTTTTTCTAGATGTTTTATTTTAACAGTATTTAGTTTAATTTGTGATTTCTTTCCATCATTGGCATCTACTAATAAATGGGAAGGACACACAATGAATAATATTTGTTCAACAAGTATTTATTGTATCCTAACCTGTGTTGGGACCATTATCTTGATTCTAAGAATTTAATACTGAGCTAGACGTGTTACCATGTGGAGTCAAAATCTAGCACAAGAGACACGCACTGAGTATTAATCACGCAAATTTGTAATCACATACTGTGGAAAATGCTATAAAGAAAAACATAAATTGTATGAAAGGACATAAGTAGTCCTGGGGGTAAGGCTGAAAAGAACATGGGAAGATTGCTCAGCCTCCTCTTGCCCAACACTCAGTGGAGGTGATGTTTGTACTAAGGAAGAAATAGGGCTGAACTCGGTGAAGTGGTGTGGGGAGGTGAAGATTTATTCAGAAGGAGAGAAACAGCATGTAAAAGTAATATTTAGCATCACATAGGCTTCAAAGGGTAGTTTTTCCTATATTTTTATTTACTTTTACTAACAATCGTTCTCAGTCTCCCTCTTTATAGTCCCTCATCACCTCCAAATAGTTTCCCTGTGCCTACAGCGTTGAGCCAGAGTCATGAGGATGACATAGGGCTGACAGCTCCTATATGGGGATTAGTGGTCACTTCTACATAATGAAATTTGAGATGCTGCATGAAGACCTTCAAAAGTTTTTCCCTAGGATTTCCCTAATATTATGGGTTTAACACATTTATTCTTCTGTTTCAAGCAATATTATCTGAAGAAATGTCAAGTCTTCAAAGAGTAATAAATGCATTGGGCCACCGTGATCATATATTACGGGCTAGTTCATGAAACCACTTACAAACTCAATGATATTAAGCCAGAGGAAGTCATCCTCATGAGAGAGATATAATAAATTTTTAAGAGGGGCCTTCTGCAGGGAGGTCCTTGTTTGGATGCATCTAGACTTGCCCATTTACTCATTCAAAAAATATTTATTGATCACTTACAATGTGCCAGGCATTATGCTTGCTAATTAGGATACATCAATGAACAAAACAGATGTATCAGTCTTCCACTGCCACAATAACATGTTTGCAACCGCAAAATCGGAGCACCATGAGTTGCAGGGTTCACCTGGTCTCGAATAGGCTTGGCCAGTCATGCCTGGGACACTCATGTGTCTGCAGGCACTTGTGGGTTCACTTGGTGGCCCTGTTGATCTTGGTTGGGTTTTCTCACACAGCTAAGGGGGCAGTTGGCTGTGGCTGATCTTAGATGGCCTTAGTGGTACAACTGGGAGATCTAGTTTTGTCCTATAGGTCTCATTCATTCTTCAACAGACCAATCTAGGCACACTCTCAGAGCCATGGCAGAAGGTCAAGGGTGAACAAAGCTAATCATACATGTACTTCTCAAACCTTTGTTTGTGTCATAGTTCCTAACATGCTGTTGACCAAAGCAAATCTCAAGGCCAAGCCCAGAGGCAGGGTGGGAGAGCACTACAAAGTTATACACAAAGTATGTGGATATATAGCATGTTATGAGCTGAATTGTGTCCCCCCACACATATATTGAAGCCCTAACCTCCACTTCCTCAGATGTGACTATATTCGGAGATAGAGCCATTAGAAAAGTAATGAATTTAGAATGAGACTGTTAGCGGTTCCTGGGTGGCTCATCAGTTAAGTGTCTGACTTTGGCTCAGGTCATGATCTCCCGGTTTGTGGGTTCGAGCCCCGCGTCAGGCTCTGTGCTGACAGCTCAGAGCCTGGAGCTGCTTCGGATTCTGTGTCCCCCTCTCTCTCTGACCCTCCCCTGCACCCACTGTGTCTCACCTGTCTTTCAAAAACTAATAAATGCAAAAAAAATTTTTTAAACGAGACTGTTAGGATGGTAGATTGTTAACCCAATCTGACTGGTATCCTTTTAAGAAAGGGAAATTTGGATACCACAAAGAGACACCAAGGATTCATGCACACAGAGGAAAGGCCATGTGAGAACACAGTAAAAAGGAAGTCATCTGCAAGCCAAGGAGAAAGGCCTTGAAAGAAACCAAACCTGCCAATACCTTGATTTTGGACTTCTGGCTTCTAGAACTACAAAAAAACCTAATTTCTGTTGCATAAGCCATCCAGTGTATGGTATTTTGTTATGTCAGCTCTAGCAAATTAATACAGGGAAGGACGAAAAATGGAGACTATTTGGGGGGTATCTATTACCACTGGTAAAAGTCCACTTTCATCTAGACCCTAAATTTCAGAGTGGAGAAATTTAGATAATATACATGATTAAAACAATACATTACATAATATATGGGAAAATGTAAACGCTGGGTAGAAATTTCAAAGATAAGCAGAGTTAAGGGATCAGTAGTGCTGAGGTAGAGGGTTTCCCTATTCGTTGGATGGTCAGGGTAAGCAGTGAGAAGGTAAAAAATGCTTGAACATTTGAGATGTGAAGGAATTCATCATGAGGATAGCCAAGGAAAGCATTCCAGGCAGAGATGAGAAAAGCCCAAAGGCTCTGAGACAGAACATGCCAGGATTATTGGAGGAGACCCAGCAAAAAGCCAGGTGGCTGAGAATAGTAAGAAATGAGTCCGAGGCATGATAGGCCAGGCTTGTGGAGCCTCACAGACCATGTAAAGACCCGGAACACTGCAAGGTTGTAAAGGACTTCCTGTGTGCTCAGCTTTTTCTCATTTCTCAATATCCATTTCTGTTGTTCGTCTTACAGAATCTCAGTTTCTGAAAACCAGCGACTGACCTGGTCCAAGATCGCAGCCTGACCTGGTCTCAACCAGACTTGAGATATTTAATGATATTCCTCATACTACTCAAATTCTACTCTTGATTCTGAAGTTTTTTGGGTTTTGGGTTTTGGTTTTTTTCTAACATCATCTTACCCTGCAACTACCTAACCTTTAGTTTTCTTTTTTTTTTTTTTTAATTTTTTTTTTTAATGTTTTATTTTTATTTCTAGGAGGGAGAGAGAGAGAGACAGACAGCGTGAGCAGGGGAGGGTCAGAGAGAGAGGGAGTCACAGACTGAAACAGGCTCCAGGCTCTGAGCTGGCAGTCAGCACAGAGCCCGACGTGGGGCTCGAACCCACGAACCGCGAGATCATGACCCAAGCGAAAGTCGGACGCTTAACCGACCAAGCCACCCAGGCGCCCCACCTTTAGTTTTCTTAAGTTGGGAAAACTAATATAAGTTTCTTCGTTAGATCCATTATAAAAATGCTTATTAATGCTTAGGTCACATTGAAAAAGGGATTCAATACGTGGGGCTATTGCTTATAAAGTGCTTAGAACTGAGTTTCTGGGATATAGTGATTGCTCAGTAAACACTCCCTATTATATCTTTAATTGTATTGCTTTTTATAGACCTAGTAAGTTGGTTGATGATCACCTTGTTAGCATCCAGGCTTTCTGGCTTTTTGTCTACTGTTTATTCTGTTTGAATGATCTTCTGCTGACTGATGTGTCTGTGTACTAATTGGGTACATATGTTCAAACTGAGTTTTTCTCAGATAGGTATTTAGAGATATAGGAATAGTTTTCTTATATAACCTTGTGCACACTATTGTTCAAATATGTATTTTGAGATCATTTTCCATTAAATCATGTCTCCCAAGTCACAAATTATAAATCAGAAATATTTCTCATTGATTTTTAAGTATAACTTATGATGTTTTCAAGGATATCTGTACATAATAAGGTAAGGCTACTATGGAAGAGTCTATTTCTGTGGCCATTCACTCTCTACTTTGTATCAAGTTTCAACTTCACATCATAATTTTTTGTAAAAGATTAAAAATACTCGTGGATTCTAGTGAAAGTGTTCACTAGAAACTTTTTCCTGTTAAAAATAAATAATTGTTAGTTCATTAGTTTCAGTAGCTAAATAAATTTTATTTGGATCGATAATTTTATATACTGTTCTTGAGAGCTAAAATTTTATACATTTTGTTAATATTCAGAAGGTATAGCTAAAACCCTTTGAATCAGGATAATTTAGAAATTAAAGGAGAGGTGGATTTTCATTATGTTGCATCATTCATCAGGTATTTACTGGGTGCTATGTTTCAGATACAAGAGATATGGCAGGGAAATAAACATATTAGAATTCTGTTCTCAAAGAACTTACATTTTAGTAGGAGAAACAGATAATAAATGAGTAGAGAAGTGAGTAGATCAATACGTTAGACTTTAGGTGGCAAGTACAATGAAGAAAATACTACAGAGCAATGAGATCAAGAGTGACCTTCAGAGATGCTAAGTAAGGTGATTGGAAGGTGTTCTTCAAGGAAGAACATTTGAGCTGAGACCTGAATAAGAAAGGACTTGTCATGCACAGATCTAAAGGAAGAAAGCTCTGGGCAGCAAAAAGGGTCAGTGCAAAGGAGCTGAAGGTGAGGAAAGTTTTAGGGGGAATGAACAGCGGCAGGGAGAGCACAGTGAGGGTGGGCAGTAGTCAGGAGTAGATGAAGATAGAAAGGTTGGCCGGAACAAGATCATATGGGACTGAATGGCTTCACAAGAATCTGCACATTATTTTGTTTCTCTGCAATAGAAAACCATTGAAGGGTTTTGAACAAAGAAAAAAATGTAAACTGATCTAAAGGGCAACACATAGACCTGTTAGGAAGCTAGTGAAGTAGCCTAATTAAGGAATGATGATGGTTGACTCAGACGGTGGCAGAAGACCTGAAAAGGAGGTGACTAATTTGGAATTATTCATAAGGAAGTGCTAATAGAACTTCCTGCTGAATGGGGGGGGGGGGGTGAAGGACATAAGGAGAACTCCTATGTCTTTGACTTTGCATGCCAATGGATGGTGGTGCTATTTACTGAAACAGGGAAGGTAGGGAATCCTGGCAATGATGTGATGATCAGGAAAAATGCATCTGGCAAGAGATTTTCTTACGATACTGGGAAGCTTCTGAATAAAGAGAGAAAAGCCTTCTGTAAAACTATTAAAATAACTTCTACCGGGAGAGGTGCCTGGGTGGCTCAGTTGGCAAAGCATCTGACTCTTGGTTTCAGCTCAAGTCATGATCTCGCAGTTTGTAAGTCTGAGCCCCACATCGGGCTTTGTGCTGACAGTGCAGAGCCTACCTGGGATTCTCTCTCTCCCTCTCTCAGTCTCTGCCTCCCCCTCCCCCACATTCATTCTCTCTTTTTCTCAAAATACATAAATAAACAAACAGAATTTCTACGGAGGAAGAGAACTGTGTCATAGAAAATACTAGTAAGAAATAATGTCCAATAAAGCTAAGGAGTAAACAGAAAGAAAGCATATTGGAAGGAACACATGTGTACTGATCACATCAGATTCATTGCCTTTCTTTTCTTCTGATACATACATAAAACAGTAAATGAGAAACAGAGTCCTCCTTAATTTCCAGAGGCATTCATAAACTCTTTCCTAGTTTGGCTTACAAAGTGAAGTTGAAAATGTGATCTAATAGCACAGCTAGGTAGATTCACAGTTGATTTAACATCAGAGAACATATATTCTTGTTACTCGAAGAGAAGTCTCTAGCAGCAGCCCAGACTTCCTTTCTTCATGTGGGCCTGTGTAAAATTTTACTGAGGACTTAGATTGAGTCATGAATCACATCCTGTCCGACTTTGTGACTGACTCAAAATCCCAGTTTAACAGCAAATACTAAAATAATAGAGCCAGGATTGAAAATGATAAGAACAGGCTAAAAGGAAGGCTTAACGGATGAAATAAATTGTAGCAGCGATAAGCATAATGTTCTGCAGTGAGCCTCGGCACGTCAGCTGCCCAGTGCAAACTGGGAAGGCCAGACTTCAAGCACTGCAAAGATCTGAGTGCAAAGACAACTCTAAGTCCGATGTGAAAATGTGGCCACATCTGATTTTCTACGGCACCAATGAAAGCAAACGGTTAATAAATGAAAACAGAGTCGACTGCGCTCTCGACTATGCAAATCACAACCATATCTAGAATACTGTACCCAGTTTGGGTGCCAAATTGGCTCAAGTAGGTCAACCAAGGATAATGGGTTCCCGAAGCTGTATCATGCGAGGAGAAAATGAAGCAAAATGTTTCGCTCATGAGAAGGGCAGGGCCACTGTGTTCAACATGTTTGAGGGCTGCTAAGTGGTAAGAAAAAGAAACGCATCTTCTATTTGGTTTCAGAGTACAATACCAGCAGAATTTTTTTAACGGCAGATACAAGATTATATAAAAAGCATCTTTCAAATGTTTGCAGCTGCCTCACAATGCCCTCGCTTGTCTCACAGAGTAGTGAGTGTCCCTTCCCTGGAATGTGTAAGCCTAAGTTGAATTTTCTGCTACTAAGTGGAATTCAACACTACTACAAGGGAACTACCTGTGTCGACCCCACCAGACGGGAGATCAGATGCAGAGTTCTCGAACTTTTCTTCCATCTCTGAGGGTCCACCATGCGATTTCTCGTCCCCACTGCAGAAATGCCACTTCCAGTTAAGCTGTAGCCACCATGTACCCACAAGGCAAAGCGCATGTGTGTGCGTGCCTGTCCGGGGGGTGTGTTTGTGAATGTGCAGGTGCACACGCAAGCAGGCACGCCTCTCAAGGAGCGATGCCACCCGCGGAGAAGGATCTCGGGGGGAGGGAACATGGTGCTCCCATCCCTGTCCCCTCTCTGACTTAGGGCACCTCTTCTCCACAGCTCTGGATCCAAAGCCACTGCCCATGGTGTCGGTGGAACTACTCTTCTGACCTTGTCTGACTACGTGCGGGAGAAAACCGAGCTTAACGACAGGGCGACACGGTAACAGAAGAGGAGACTAACCCTTGGAACCACAGAGCTAGCAAAACTGAACTTAAACCTAAATTGAAACTCTCCAAAATCTAAATTTTTCCCATGTAAATTTTTTTGCCAATAATATTTTTTTAAGAAGCAAAAAAAAAAAAAGTATTCTTTCAAAATATAAAACTGCTAGAAATAGGCATGTTCTGATATGGAGATTTCTGGCCATTGCTGCATTTTTAGCCAAGCAGTTTCACTGTGTCTTCCAGAGAGGGGAGGGGAGGGGGTGGAGAAAAAAGCCGCTTTCTTCCCCATAAAGCCACAAAATATTTTCACAAAAAGGAGCTCAGAAGGGAAGGATATTTCCACCATTTCCCATTTCTGTAGAATTTGCATGAGGTTTTTATCTTTTCTGATTTTGTCAGAGGTAAGAGTTTTTTTTTTTTTTATATAGCTGCAATTTCAACCTTCTGAACATTAAGCAGATATAAATTATCTACAAGGCTAAAAGTCTTTGATTAACAAGCTGGGGAATTGCAGGTATTAAAATTGCCCCCTAGAGGGAGGGCATATCGTTCCATGAATGCATTAGACATCTACTTTGAATTACAAAGAAAAATTAATTAAAAAGTATATGTTTATGAGTAATGTGTGCTCCCCCGAGTTCATTCTAAAAGCCACGTATATGCAGAATCTAATAAAAATTAAATTACATTAGCTGCATATTTTACTTCAGCAACATGAAGAAAAAGATAAAAGAAGGTGCTACCTAATGTTTCATTCTAGGGAACTTCCGGAGTGCCCCAAAGGGTCTGAATGGATTTTAGTGCTCTCTGCCCACTGGAAAATTCCGCGTGTGGCTGGGAAAAGAACTGTAGCTACCCCAGGAAGGGCGGTTCGGTGCCCCTGTGAAGAGCTCTGCTTTCAAGCTATCTGCCGAGCTCTGAATCAGTCCAGCCGGGCCCACAGCATTGTGCAGAGTTGGTGCGCGTAGACAGATTCAGCGGGCTCCATTTTCAAAGTGTCATCTACACTGGCTAATAGCAGGCAGCCCAGCCGGTGTTGGACATTTTAACCAGACCATCCTTAGGCACGGTCTCCTCCATGAGACAGGACGGCCTTTGTGTCTCCAGAAGTATGTGGGTCTAGAAACAATAAAAGTGCTAAGACATCCACCACTTGCCCATATTTTGTTTATTCCATAGATATCTCATTTCATTAGCTTTCTGTGCCTCTTCTCCCCTTCCCTGTGCTTTTTCCCTTTTGGTTACCATGGAAACAATTTCCCTGGTAGGGGAGGAGTCTAATGGCATCCAGGAGTGTGAAGAAAAGTCAATTTATATCATGGTTTGTGAAATACTGGGAGTTTGTAATGGTTGTTATCACCACATATGGTAAATCAATCTCTCTCAAGAGCAAATTTCTAAATATTGATATGAGTATGGGAGTGATAGAATTATATAGAATCAGGCATCTCAGCAATTTGCATGGCAACCTTTAAGATATACATTTCTATTTTATTTGGGTTGTACAAATAGAAAATGAAATACAAAAGATACAAAATATACTATTTATGTTTTTTAAAATCTATTTCAAGTTCTCCAAAGATAGTAACTGGCCTCTAACATAAAACTCAAGGTTGTTTTAATTACACAGACTTGAGAAGCCCTGTCCGATCGCTTATGAAGTTTATATACATGGATGTGTATGTAAATGTGTAGTTTTCTACAGAGAGCTTGTATGTGTAGCGTAGCAGCTCTGACATCTTCATTCTTCCTTTAAATCAACTGGTATTTGGACAAACATCAATTCAGGAAATGCAGCCTTTAAGAGTTTGTCCAAATACGTGCACTCCACACAGACGAAGTACGGTGATTACGTTTTCGGGCTTTAAAATAGACCGATTTGGCCCCCTCGTCAAAACCAAAATTTGTTTATTTGATTTCGCTTCTAGCTTGTTCTGCTTTCTGTTTTCTCTCAAAAAGACACGAGTGACGAGACGAGAAAATACTGGATTATTTGTGCTCTTGAAGCAAATGCCCCCTGAGTCGAGACAGGTATTTGAAGTACCATCTTCTGCAGTCACTTACCACTGATTTGAAAAATTTCAAGCCTGGGGTATATTCTTGATCGTTTACCACCAAAATGACTCACCTCTTGGGTATGAAGGGAGACCTGGGGATAAAATGGAAACACTGAACGCAGGCGCAAGGGGAGCCGTAAGAGAGAGGAGTTAGGACCTTCGCTGCAAGTGTGGCTGGCTCCAAACACTGATGTAAAACAACCCAGGAGACTGAGTATTTTTAATTTTTTTTTTCTGAAAGAGCGCCCTGTGTTCATTCTTAGGAACATAGAAATTATGGCTCAGCTGACATTTTTGAAAAACAACCGTTCTTAAACTATTTCCGCGTGGTATTCTTATACCTTGTCCTGTCGTGGAACGTGGTCAGACACTGACTGGACCTTTGAAATATTGTGTGATCTCATTCCCTTTTTCGATTTAGGGAAATGTTGACTACTTTATGATCCTTTGAGACAAAGTTTCTGTGGCTTAAAAAGGAAAGACATTTTAAAGTAAACATTCCTAAAGATGGTTGGAGATTCCTTTATAAAATTTGCACGGGAAATCAGAGAATGGGATTCGATGCAATTAAAAGACTGTGGGGGGGGGGAACCTGGAGGGAGGGGCTGAAAGAAAAGCCCAGGGCGGTTGCTGGACTTCCTCTCAGAAGCGCCTCTGATTTCAGCAGATATCCAAACAAGTCATTTTGGACACTGGCTATTGGAGTGTCTGCCCTTTCTCCTCTCCTTTGCACCCTTCTGCCCAGAGACGTGGTGTTGAAAGGAGCTCGGCCGTTTCTCCCGTGCTCTGTTTGTACCCCGCGAGCTGGTTTTGCAATGGCCTCTCACCAGGGTAAATTCAGTGATGGGTTTACCACGTCGGTAGGAAATAAAACCTGCCGAAGAGCAGGCTCAGGACAGCGCCTGCATCCCAATCAGGCTGAAGAAGTGAGTGCCCGGCAGAGAAGGCTGGTGGCTTCTCCAGGGAGGTGAGGAGCTTGACTGAGCAGCGCTGAGCAGAGGAAACACCTCTTCTTCTGAGATCAGCCGTCATGCAGTTCGAGGACTCTGTCGTCCAAGTCCGCTTCCCGAGAAGCCTGTTCCAGAGCAGCCGAGACGTTCAGTGTGAGCAGCTCTTCTCTCTGCACAATCATGGGAAAAATGGCACTCGTTTGGAGAACCTCAGTGCGAACCTTTGTTGGTGATGGCTGACGTCAGAGCACGGGTACTATTGCTCTGTATATTTTTATTGTTTTAAATAAAGCCAACGGAATCAGGATGCCTGTGCGGGATCCCCTCAGCCACACTGAAGGTGCTGCACATGGGGCCAGAGAGCAGGGCGTCAGCTTAGGGGGTGTCTGTATCCACTACTGAAGGCTAAGGAAAGAGACTAGAGCACTTATTTGTTTGTTTCTGAAGAGAAGCTTTCATGTTTGTAACAGGGTGACACTTAACTAGTTTACACTGGAAAATTCTCAAGTTCTGTCCTTATGCTTATTGGTTTTTTTGGTTTTGTTTTTGTTCTTTTTTGGTTTTTGTTTTTACCTTTGGTCTTGGTTGGAGGAAGAACGTGGATGATTTGAGGAGAAAGGAAGTAGTCGGTTGCCTGGTTCTGTGCAGAGCACAAGCCACTGACTCGTTCCAAAGTCCTTCTAAGCACGGAGACGGGAAATCCATGAAGAGCAAGCAGGCGGAAAATACCTCACTTTGTCAAATCTTCAGTTCAAATCTGAGTGACCTCCTTCTAATCGGTCAGCTTCGGGGTTCTCTAGCCCCGCCCCCAGGGCACACCGCTTCCCCCACTAGCTGTCGCTGGGGACCTTGCCCTCCCTGTGGCCAGGGGAACACGCATGGCCACAGTGAGGAAACAGGGGAAAGAGCTTGCTTATCCAGGAAATCAGTGAACGCCTAGAGACAGAGAAGGGTTTTAACCGGCAGAATGAAGAAACCATTTGAAATCATGAGGCCAGAAGCGAGGTGGGTCTGGGAAGCACAGGATGAGAGGCTTCGTGACCAGATGTCTGAGTCAAACACCTGCAGCTCTGCGAGGGGGTCAGGGATGCTTCAGAGAGGTGTTTGCTGGGCGTCACAGGGGTGGACCTGGTGGAGAACTGGCAGACTGACGGGGCCGGGCAGTGCCTCAGTCCCTGGGTGTCCTCATAATTTCCTATCTGACTTCCTTCTTAAAGAAAGTTTTACGTTTTGAGATAACTGTAAATGCACTCAAAGTTTTGCAGAAAGTGCCTTTTATGCAGCTTCCCCCAGTGATAACATCTTGCAAACCTATAAAACAATATCACTACCGAGATGGCGGCATTGGTAGTCAAGATGCAGAAGATTCCACCCTCACCAGAGGCCCCAGGCTGCCATCTTGTAGCCACGCAGTCTCCCCTGCTCGCTCTGTTCTTACCCTTTACTGATATAACCTGTCCTCTAGCTCAATAACTTTGTCCTTTCCAGTCTGGTATATAATGGAGCCCTACTGTGTGCAACCTTTGGGGATTGGCATTTTTCTCTCAATGTAATTCTCTGGAATCTCATCTAAGTTGTTGTACGTATCAATAGTGTGTCCCTTCTCATTCCCAAATGATATTCATGACGTGAACATACCACAGATTCTTTAATCATTCACCCATTGAAGGACATCTGGGTCGTTTACAGTTTTTGGCTATTCCAAATTAAGCCTCTATAAACATTCATGTACAGGTATTTGTGTGAACCTAAATCATCGCTCTTCTAGGATACGTGTGAGGTTGTATGGTAGCTGCATGTTGAGTTTAAGAACCTGATAAATTGTTTTCCAGAGTTTCATACCTTCCTACCAATAATGTAGGTACATCTTTATCAGCTTTTGGGGTAGTCACTATATATATTTTTAAGTTTTTGCCATGTCAGTAGGTGTGTCATGACAACTCATTGTGGTTTTAATTTGCATTTCATTACTAGCTGATAATGTTGATTATGTTTTCATGTGCTTGTTTCCAGTGAAATGTCTCCTCAGGTCTTTTGCTCATTTTCTAACTATACTATTTGTTTTTACCATTGAGTTTTGAGAGTTTTTTTTTTTTTTTAATGTATCCTAGGGGCTAGCCCTTTATCAGATATAGGACTTACAAATATCTAGGGGCGCCTGGGTGGCTCAGTCGGTTAAGCGTCCGACTTTGGCTCAGGTCATGATCTCGCAGTTAGTGGATTTGAGCCCCACATCAGGCTCTGTGCTGACAGTTTCATAGCCTGGAGCTGCTTCAGATTCTGTGTGTCTCTCTCTCTGCCCCTCCCTCTGCTCTCTCTCTGTCTCTCTCAAAATAAATAAACATTAAAAAATTAAAAAGAAACAAAAACAAATATTTTCTCCCACTATGTAGCTTGTCTCTTCATCCTCTAAACAAGGTCTTTCATGAGCAAAATTTTTCAACTTGTCAATGTTTCCTTTTATGGGTAATGGTTTCATTGTCAAAGCTACAAGCTCCATGTTTAGTGATGGATCCTGAGTTTTCTCCTATGTTTCTTTCTCAAAAAGGTTTATAGTGTTAACTTTTTGCATTTTTTAAAATTAGACCTGAGACTTAGATCAAAGTTTTTCCTGTTTTTCCTTTTTCTTTTCTTTCTCTTTCTTCTCTCCTCTCTTTGCTCTCCCCTCTCCCCCTTTCCTCCTCTTTCCTCCCTTTTCCTCTCTCTTCCTTTCTTCCCCTCCTCTCCCCTCCCCTCCCCTCCCCTCCCCTCTTCTCCCCTCCCCTCCTCTCCTGTCTCCACTCTTCCATTCCCCTCCCCTCCCCTCCCTTCCTCTCCTCTCCTCTCCCCTCCCCTCCGTTCTCTTCCCTTCTCTTCCTTTCTCTTCCCTTCTCTTCACTTCTCACCTATGGATGTATAATGATCCAGCACAATGTGTTAAAAAGGTTATCTTCTTTCCAATGGATTACTTTTACACCTTAGTCAAGACTCATTTGAGCATATCTGTATGGGTCTATTTCTGAGTTCTCTGCTCATCATCTTTTGCAGTTTTTACATAACGAATTCAATTTTCTTGATACTTGTATGGCTTCAAACGATGTATTTTGTGTTGGGTGAGTTGTGGTAGTTTTGTTGTTGTTGCTGCTGCTTTGTTTTGTTTTGTTTCTGGTTTTATTTATTTATTTTTTTTTCCCTACCAGCAAGTCTGTAGTGATATCACCTGTTTCATTTGTGGCATTCTTAACTTGTCTCTTCTCTCTTTTCTTCTTAGACTTGCTAAGTTATCAATTTCATTGATCCTTTAAAATAACTAGCTTTTTGTTTCAATCTTTCCTCTTGTTTTTTTGGCTTTCAATTTCATTGGTTTATCCTTTTGTATTTATTACTTTCTTCCTTCCACTTGCTTTGGGTTTATTTTACTCTACTTTTCCTGGTTTTTGATGTGGCTGCTAAGACTATTGATTTAGTAGTTTTCTCTTGTATTTATTGTCTGCATTTGTTTTGATACATTTCTCTCTTGCCACTGCTTTCTTTGCATTGCAACAATTTTGTTGTGTTTTTATGTTTTTTATGTTTATGTTGTGTTTTTAGTTTCACTCAGTTTGAAGTGTTTTGTTTTGTTTTTATTTCCCCTTAGACCAATTTCTTTTGACCAATGGACTATTTGAAAGGGTGTTGTTTAGTTTCCAGATGTTTGGAGAATTTCTTATTATCTTTCTATTACAGGTTTCTAGTTTGATTTCATTGGGTCAGAAAACATGCTGTGTATGGTTTCAACTTATTTAAAACTGTTGAGGTTTGTTTCATAGCATAGGAAGTAGTCTGTCTTGGTGTATGTTTTATGGGCACTTGAAAAGAGCATGTATTCTAAGGTTGTTGAATGGAGTGTTCAATAATGTCAATTAGCTCCTATTGGTGGATAGTGTTTTTGAGTCCTGTATCCTTGCTGATTTTCTGTCTGGTTGTCGTAGCACTTTTTTTGAGTGAGGAATGTTGAAGTATCCAATGACAACTCTAGCTGTGTTTATCTCTCCTTTTTATCTCTTTCAAGTGTTTTTGTAATTGTTCATTGAATCAGTTCCATCAGTGCTGCTTTAAAGTTTTGTCAGATTATTCTAACATCTCAGGCAACTAGATGTTGGCATCTATGTTTTACTTACATGTGTTTTTATTTTTTCCAGATTGATTGAAATATAATTAACATGTAACATTGTGTAGGTTTAAGGTCTACAGTGTGATTGCTAATTTGATGCACACACACACACACACACACACACACACATATATGTATATACAGGATAATATATAGGAAAATGATTACCACAATAAGGTTAATTAGCTGTTCTATCATCTTACATAATTACCTTTTTGTGTGTGTGATGAGGACATTTAAGTACTACTCTTTAAGCAATATAGGTATACAATATAGCATATATAATGCAAATTCACGTTACAGAGTTGTTAACTCTAGTTACTATCATATGCGTTAGATGTCCAGAAATTATCGTATAGCTGGAAGTCTGCACCCTTTGACCAACATCTTCCCCCTCCCCGATGCTCCCACCCCTGGCAACTGCCTGTCTTCATTACTATAAGTTCATTTGTTTGTTTGTTTTAGGTTTTACGTATAAGTGAGATCACATAGCCTTGGTCCTACTCTGTCTGACTTATTTCACTTAACATGATGCTTTCAAGGTCCATTTATGTTGCTGCAAAAGGGAGAATTTCTATCTTTTATGTGGTTAAATAATATTCTAATTTCTCTCTATATCACATTTTTCTTTTCATGGACACTTGGGTTTATCCCATGTCTCAGCTATTGTGAGTAATGCTTAAATGAACATGAAAGTGCGGCTGTCTCTTGAAGATAATCATCACATTCCCTTCAGAAATATACCTGGAAATGGGATTTCTGGGTCATATGGAAGTTCCGCTTTTAATTTGGGAGGAACCTCGACACTATTTTCCATAGTGGCTGCACCAGTTTACATCCCCAGATTTTGCAAGGGCTCCCTTTTGTCCACATTCTCTCCAACTTTTCTGCTTTTGATGGTAGCCATTCTAACAGGTGTAAAGTACTATCTCGTTTGTGGCTTGGATTGATATTTGCCTGATAATTAGTGATGTTGAGTATTTTTTCGTGTACCTGTTCATTTGTATGTCTTCTTTGGAAAGTGTCTGTTCAGGTCCATCGAGTCACCTCAGTGGTAAACAGAGAGGAGTGGAAACTCAGTTTCCTTCTGCTTCTGAGAAAGGAGGAGCATTTAGCTGAAAGGGGAAGTCTGGACACCAAAGCAAACTCACTGTCGCGAGAGGAAACACGAGAGCAGAATGAGGCATGAGTTTTGTATGCAAGTGTGGATACAGTCAAGTTTGGTTACGGATGGCTCAGCGAATGCCTGCATAGAACTCAGCACAAAGACCAAGGTATGGCAATTGAATACCTCAGTGAAAACCCACTAGTCAGTTGGTTAATCAAAACCAAGGAAGAAGTTAAAATTGTGCCTTTACTTTGTGTGTGACTTTGGGTGAGTTATTAACTTTACTTGCCTTGGTTTATCCATTGATAAAATGCAAATAATGATGTTGCTTACACTAGTATGGAATGATGATTAAATATAGTTCCCCAAACACAGTAAGAATTTTAAAAATATATAAAGTGAATATATATATTCACCTGATGTATGGAATATGTATATACATATTCTATCTCATTATGGAATCATTTTGTTTAGATATATCCTTCTGCCTTCAAAAAGGAAAGAACGTAAAAATTTTCAAAAGCAGGCATATCCTTTTTTCTCTGGACCCTTAGGAATTCAGACTAGGAGTCCTGGTGAACAAAGGCTTCTGGGAGGCAGGAGGAGAGAAGATGTGACTTGAATGTAGATGGTGTCCAGAAAAGTCAAATACCCAATTGTTCATAACTCAACCCAAATACAAGGTAGTTTTTCTTCATTTTTTTCATTCTTCTTTTCATTAAATTTTAGTATCTTGAAGTAAGTCCATTTACATCTTTGGAGTTAAGAACTGCTGTGCTTTTGTTGACATTAATGACAATTTATAGAATGAATAAGTTAGATGTAAGTCACTCACTTCTACACAAGTGTCAGCGTACTTATATATATGGAGTCGGTGCAAGATGGTGAAGCATGAAGTGGTGTTGGAAAAAGGTGGGCAAAATAAGGCCACTTGGGGGGTGCCTGCATGGCTCAGTCGGTTGAACGTCTGACTCTTGATCTCAGGTCAGGTCATGATCTCATGGTTCTTGAGTTTGAGTCTCACATCGGGCTGCAGTGGGTCTCTGCACTGACAGTGTGGAGACTGCATGGAACTCTCGCTCTTTCGAAATAGATGAAAAAACTTAAAAACAATTTTTTTAGGGGAGGGTAGTTGTGAGGGGCATATAACACCAATTCCAATCTCTGTAACCGTGGCATTTTGTATTTGGTGGGAATTTAAGGCTCATTTACATTTTTATAAAAGAGAAAAAGAGGCTACTTAATTATTTCAGTGCTTTCATTGGCGAATTAGTGTCAGAGAAATCTTTCTGTGTGATACTTCGCATATTTTTGTTGTTCTCTGCAGCCTATCAGTGTCTTTTAAGCCAATCATTTCTTTAAACTGTTAGGGAAAATTACTTATTTAAAGAAAAACATATCATTGCTTTAGGGCCCCCAATGATGTGTACAAAATACAAATTCAACAATTAAATTACATTAAATTAAATTAACGCTGGCAGCTGTAATTTCCCATAAAAAGCACAGCAGCGTATTGGGCATGAGGGTATGCTATGTGAAGCCTATTATATTTTTCTTATGGTTTTAGTTATTTAATTTTTTGATTCTCAAAAGAATTAAAATGCTCAAATATACTTTTTATGATTTAAATCTTTCATATTAATACATCTTCTTGATTTATCTACAAACTTTTCTGTTTGGCAGTGCCTTATAATAATTTGTTTATTTCAACTGAAACATAAAGACGTTCACAACATATTAGCAGTACCTTATAGCACTCTAGTTGTTATCACTATAGACTGATGACTACCACGAAAACAAGCTGACATCATATAATATTGATTATAGCTTCTCTAAAATATGTATTTTCCACATTTCTAATCTTATCTAATATTCACTTCACATTAGAAGCCCCTTACAGTCTGGAACTATTTAATTGTTGGTATCTAGCAGTGGCGGATATATCATATTTGTAGTTTAAGTTAACTTCAATGAGTACATGGTAGTAGAGATGGTGATCTCTCAGTTTTGTTCTCAAATGTGGTTTGAGTGTCATATTTAGGTATCCTTAGGATTCTTAGGATTCTTCTCTTCCTCCTCCTCTTTCTTCTTCTTCTTCAAGTGTATCTTATTTGTCTGAATTTCTGAATCTGACTTTTATACTTAACCAATATATGATGCAAATGGCCTCAAGACTTAAAAAGATTGTCTGACACTATTAAAGTTACACTAGAACACAATTCTGGCTCATATGTAGAGCGGTATACATACCAAAAGTCTTCATGTGATTTGATAGTTTGTTTGGATAATGATATTAAAAATGGGAGCCCAGGCAGCCTGGATTATATAGCCTTGGTTCTAGTATTAGTTCTCTTTCCAAACTTAGAAAATTCGCCTAATCCCTTTTTAGTTTAATTTGCTCACACGCAAAGTGGTGATAATATGACTGTCTCAAAGTAACTTAGCTGTGAGGTTTGAAATGAAATATATATGTATAGTACTTTCAAAGTAAGACCGTATATGTTAATTGTTTTGTCAAGATTATATATAAATCAGCTAATAAAACACATGGTTAAATTTATAATTTGAAACTTATGTTTTATTATGTAAAGATTACCACTAGTCTTCTAGAAACCTAAGAACAATTTAAAATACCATTTCATGCATATGATGCTCAATGTCTATGATACGAGGTCTTGAAAGATCTCAATCCTCTGTTTTATCAAATATCTAAACCAACCCAGGTGTTCTCTGCTTCCATAAGCTTGCAAAAGTAAGAATTCATTAGCCTTAAAAGGATTCAGTTCCTCAGTCACAAGGAATCTTGAAAGATTTGACTGATCTCTGAGGAAGTTTCCACCTCTTTCTATTGCCTTAAGACTGGAAGTTAATTTAGTCTTGTGAGGAGAAAATAATTGGTAATTTTTCCTTTTAGTGATGGTCTGTATGTGTGAGTGCATGTATGAGTGTGGATGTGAGAGTGTATGTGAGAGAGCGGCTCTGTGTGTGTGTGAGAGAGAGAGAGACAAAGTGTATTGTTGTGTGTGTGTGTGAGAGAGAGGGAGAGAGAGAACTATTAACACAAAAGTTTTACAGACTCTTTCTTTAAATACTTTCCCTATTATGCATTACAAGTTTGGTGGCTTGTTTAAAACAGAGTTTTGCTCATCACAGCAGTGAAGTTAAAATATATTTTAAAGGTAGCCTCGGATTATAGTTTTAAGACTGCGTAATGGCTTTGGCCTGTCTCAATGCAAGAATGTGCAGGACTTTCTGGAGAATTCTCTATTGTCCTTGTGCTTCTTATGCAATACTGCCGTGGCAAAGGGAGAACAATAGCTTTTCATTTTTCTGACATAAAGTGGTTTGTTTGTTTGTTTGTTTTTTGTTGACTGAACCATGAGCAGGTCTTTTGCTAATTTAGAGGAAAAATGCAATGTGTGCACGATAATTTCTATAAAGCTAAGAGATTTTTCTGAAGGCAGCCCTGTTTTGTGCAGGCTCTCAAAACAAACACCAGATAGTCTGGTCCACAAAATGTATTGATTTTGTGAGATACATCTTTGGGGGGGAAGGGGCGGGATTCAACTTTGGAAGCTATTATCAAGAATCTTTTCTAAGTAGCAGGAAAAAGCACAGGAGTCAGAGCGCTGATTCAGACCCCAGGTCAGCCACTTAGCAGGGTTATTTTTCTTCGGGGAGACCTCTGGTTAAATCTCACAAATATGAAGGGGAATGTTTTTTATATCTAAGTGTGTCAACTGTGATTGTCAGATTCCCTGAAAATAGAGTTTGATTTAATAACATTGATCTGGGTGACAGAATTTGGGAACGTTCTGGTCCCCTTGGCCTTTGATCACAGGACGTGAGGGCTGGGAAGGATGTAATGGGGCTCATGTCATAGGCCTGTTTGGGACTCTGAGCGTCTCTTGGCTGGGGAGAGGACAGTACTCTGAGGTCTCCTGTAACCTACAAATACTGGGGTAAGAGGTTGGGATCGTGTAGAGCAGTGGTTCTTAGACTTCAACGTGTGAATCACTTGGGGAACTTGGGACACATTTTCCTAAGCCCCACCCCCAGAGACTCTGATTCTGTGCTCAGGTGGGGCCATGAAAATGCCTTTCCAGTAAGCGTACTGTGCATCAGTGCTGTTGGCCTGAGAATTCCACTCGGAGAGACCCTCTGTTTCCGGGACATGAGCACATGATTTCTATGTGCCCAGAGCATCAGGGAATCATAGGAAAAAAGGCTCGTACAAAAAAAGGCTTTCTCCAAAGAAAAGAAAGAAGAAATAAAGAGAAACAAAAAAATAATAATAAAATAAAAAATAAAATTTAATTTAATTTAATTTAAAAAATAAAATAAAATAAAATAAAGAAGTAAAGTAAAATAAAATAAAATAAAATAAAATAAAATAAAAAACAGAAACAGCAAACATCATCCTTCAGGGCCGGCAGTCGGCATCTTACCGTCCTCTCGTCCATGTGGGCTTTGCACTAGTCTGTGAGAAAGGAAGCATTACCCGGATTTTGGCAGAGTAAGAAACCAGGTTTCAGAGAGAAAGAATAAACTCCACCCAAGTAACATGACTAAGCTGTAGGCCTGAGGTTCACAGTGAAACTCTGACCCTGTTTCCAGTGCTTTCCACCCTGAAGGGCATCTCTCATAGACCCCTTTGTTGAGCTCCTCATATTAAATTTTTAAAAATTTAGACTAAGAAACGGTGTTATTAGAATTCACCCCACTTATTAACAGGGTCATTACCCAATGTGCTTGACTTGGAGCAAGCTCAGGACGTCTGCTGAGAATGACAGCTGAATGAGGGTGGCCACTCGGCAGCCATCTTCCGTGAAGAGCTGGTCTCCCCCCTGTGAGCACTGATTCTCTCCAGTTTCCCCCCAGGAGTCAGACCCTCCCTTACTTAACTTTCCTGACGCATTTCACTCAGATGATGACTTTTAGGTCCTCTGACCTGAAGGAAAGAACAGTACTAGTCATTGGAAATGGAGAACCTCAGCCCCTCCCTCAGACCTACTGTGGAATCAAGTTTCATCTGAATAAAATTCCCAGGTGGTTCCTATGCACGTCCAAGTATCAGGAAGACCCGTGTAAGACATAACAAGAGTTAATTAAGAGCTGAGAGGGGGAAAAAGTGGTTTCACTCATTTCTGGCTTGGCTCTCATTTGCGTTTCTTGATAAGTTCGTGGAGGGCAGCAGACGGGCTCAGGATCCTTCAGAAGCATTTCTGGCCTGTATTTGAACGTACATTAAGTGGCAAATGACCACTTGTTGACTAAATGACTCCCTGAATCTCAACATCAGGCTCATTTCTCCTGAGTTCTAGAATCATGACTCCTGCCTAAATATTTCCCGATTTATTTTTTACAGGCCCCTCTAATTTGAAATGAACAAATTGATTTCTCGCTTATATTTGCTGCACCTCTTGTTTTCCTTCTCTCTGAGAATAGCACCCTGTTTCTTAAGTCAAATATAAGAAACTGCCCATTCGATCAATTATCGTCTCTTGACCCCTCACTAATTATGGAATCCATTCCATTCTTTCTAAGGCCATGGCTACCGATCTATTCTTTTTTGTTGTTTAGGCATTTCTTGCCTGATATGTTTATTTTTGAATTTTATAATATGATTTATTTGCTCTTCATGTATTCCTTGTAGATACGTTAGTACTATATGTAACTTACTATTAATTTTTCCGCCTTATTGAGGAATAATGGACAAATAACATTGTAAAATAGTGTACATCATGATGATTTGATATGTTTATATTGTGAAAGGATTCCTCTGCCAATCTAGCTTAATTAACACATCCACCACTTCAAGTATTTACCTTTTTTTTTTTAAGTTCTACTCTCTGAGCACATTTAAATTACATAATACAGTAGTTATCAACTGTATCTACTGTATCAATATTGTAGTTATCAACTACAGTCACCATGTTATGCATTACATGCTCAGACTTCATTTATTTTATAGCTGAAAGTCTATACCTTTTTACAAAGCTTTTCCTAGTTCCCCCACCTTCTAGCTCCTGAACACCACTTTTTTACTCTCTCTGAGTTTGGCTTTTTATTTAGATTCCATATTATAAGTGATACCATGCTGTACTGGTCTTTCTCTGTCTAGCTCATTTCACTTAGCATAATCTCCTCAGGGTCCATCCATGTTGTTACATGTGGCAGGATTTCCTTCCTTTTCATGGCTGAATCACATACACTAAGATTATCTATCATCTATCTATCTATCATCTATCTATCTATCTATCTATCATCTATCTATCTCACATCTTCTTTATTCATTCATCCACTCACAGACCCTTAGGTTGTTTCCATGTCTTGGCCATTGTGAATAATGCTGCAATGAACATGGGGGTGCAGATATCTCTTCAATATCCTGTTTTCATTTCCTTTGAACATATACCCAGAAGTCTTGCCTGATTTATTTTGATGACATCCTTTATTACCTCCTTGTCAATTGTTTTATGTTTCTCAAATCTATTCTTTACCCTGCTTCCAAAATGATTGCTCAAAATCTAAACCTGATTTAGTCACCTCTTTGTTTAAATAGCTTCTTGTGGCCTTCAGGATAGAATTTAAACTATAGCATATTTTCCAAGGTGCTTTATCTGGTTTCTGCCTGCTTCTCCTCTCTCATATTTTACCTCTTTCCTTGTGAACCTTATAATTCAGCCACACTCTGTGACCTGCATTTCTATAATAAACAAGTTTTGCTGCCTCTTGCATCCAGAATTGTCATCCTCTCGATACCTACTTATCTCGCAAACCTTTGCTTCCTTTCGTGACTCAGGCCGGTGCCTTTGCTGTTAAGAAAGCTTTGACGCTTCTGGTCTAAGTTAGGTGCCTCTTCGATTTGTTGCCACAGATCTTGTGCACTTTTCCAATGTGCCGCTTCTCATACCATTATCACAATGGTGTTTATTTTGTCAGATCCGCCTATGAGCTCTTTTAGAACAAGTACAAAGACTTGTATTTGTATGTCTTCATAGTGAAGCATAGTGCAGGAATCATTGTAGATCTTCATTACATACATTGTTTTCATTGATGAATGAATAAATTGGAAGCAGCAGTTCTCAAACAGGGGCTTCGAGAGAAGCTGAAGATTATAAATACCCCGTGAGAGCAGGGATCATTGCTTGTTTACCTGTGGGCTCTCAGAGCTTAGCACAATGCTTGGAATATGGTACGCACGCCATAAATATTTATCAAAGGAATGAAGGGACATATAGGATAATGAATGGATAGAAGCTGTCAATGGAAAGATTGCCGTAAAACGTTGATTTTCTGCCCTCTCTTGCATTTGTCTTAGCTTTATCTTCTTCTACTCCTTACAACTGGGTATGTTGGCAGACAGACCTGTAGGCTCAGGCCTGTGCCAGTTCTGAGCTGGGTATGACAGGGACAGAAATGATATCAATACCCTCAGTCCTACACTCCAGGGATTAGCTTTGTTGATTACCAAGCTGTGGTGCATCAGGAATAAGTTCGGGGACTGTGTCAGCAACTTATTAATGACAGCCTTGGGGAAGCAAGGTGCATTTGGCAGGGCTATTCCATCATCCGTCTACAGTTTTCAATTTCCCCTGCTCTATGCCCGGACATCCCACTTCCCAGACTTGACTTCCACCATAGACAGATTGTAGACATTTTTTGTTTGTTTGTTTCTTTCCATTATCACATCCTGCTACCTGTTCTGTTCCTGAATTATTAGAATTATCAGCTACTCAATCATCTCCGATACTAAATCTATACATATCTGTTTTACCCTTCTTCGGGCCTACATTTCATGAGGGCAGATACAGGCCTAGTGATGCTTTTTTGTTTTAAATCCAATGAGGCAGATCTAGTGGTTGTTGGAAGAGTTCTGGGAAGATCCATCACACAATCTATTCATGCTGAATACTTGTTCAAGCATATTTTTTAGACTTATTTTCTTCTACATAGGCATTGCCAATGTTTTCACATATAATTAGGAACATATTTTTTATGTTGGTGAATTCTTTGGAGAACTTCATGTATATCATCCTTGAAATAAATATCCATGGCTTCATATTCGTGTAGGCACAAAGTCAAATAAGTCAATAAATAAATAGAGGAGAAAGGAAATCTCTCCCTAACAAAAGAATTCCAATTAGTAAATGTGGAAGAAAAGAGGGAAGTTGAAATCATCAATGGCCAACCACTAGGGTAATAATTGTTGTAAGTAAGTTCTACTGATGCATACTAAAATTAGTGGGCAGAAGTTTAAGGGGAAACATGATATTAGCATAATCTCAAAATATATACCCCCGATACTTATTCAGTATTAGAAAAACAGTAACTTTACTGTAGAGAAACCTGCAGAAACTATCTTATCAAATGATCAAGACTAGCATCAGCCCCTGATAAAACTCACTGAGACCAGCATATCATTTCCATGGTATTATTGCTTAAAAAATGCATAATCTTAAAGTAGTCATAAGAGAACATCAAGAAAAAATTAGAGAATATTCTACAAACTACCTGACCAGTACTCTTCAAAAATGTCAAATTATAAGAGATAAGAAAAGATTGTCACAGACCAGACAGGGAAGGCAAGGAATTGTCACAGATTGAAGAAGACTCCAGAGGCACAATCACGGACTGCAGAAAAAAGGGCACAAGTGGACAAACTTGTAAAAATGTCCATTGTCTATAGTTTAGTTAATAGTACTACAGCCATGTTAATTTCAAGTGTCAATGCTCATGCTTTGATTATGCAAGATGCTGAAGCTAGGGCAAGCTGGGTCAAAGATATACAGGCATTCTCTGTATTATTTTCACAGCTTTTCTGAAAGTCTGTATTTATTTCAAAATAATGTTCTTAGGTTAAAAGAATGTAAATGGTTTAAAACAGGACATATAGTAAATGTCTAGTCATAACAGAGTCTAGTCTGTCATTGTCAATGTCACTGTCATTGACAATGTCATTAGTCTGTCCAGAGTCCTTGCCAGGCCACACTCAGTGTGTGCACAAACTTCCACATGGCACGTCTCTACACCCTGCCCCACATTTGAGCTTGTGCGACAAAGCCCGTGTCACCAACATATAGTAGTCTCCAGAAAAGACATGGAAAAATTGGACTTTAGTCTTCTGTCCCTAAAAGTTTAAGAAAATAAAACAGAAAAAGCTTATTGCTTGCTTTATCTGTCTTCTTTAAGAAACTGCTTGGATTTCTCTGGATGTAAATAGAAAATCCTAGAAAGATTGCTTCAGGAATGTCAAGATGGACTCACACATGGGAGACTGTATTTCTCTAATTGTCCGCAGCCCTTGGACAGCACCGCTGCCTCGATAGATAAGAAAAAAATTGTTTTCAAAAAACATTTGACAAGGTTTCACATCAGAGATTTATATCTGAGGCAGACCCAGGGAACAGGCAGTAAAATAGCATATTGCAGTGGAAAACTAATTTAAGAGCAGTAGACAAAAGGCAGTCATAGATGGCAAGTTCGGCTTCGAAGAGGGTTAGAAACAGCAAGCTTTCCAGAGCTCTGGGAATAAGGCCCACATATTTGGGGACATGTTCAGAGGAGAAAAGATCATTGAATTTGCTAGTGATACTAAAATTGAAGTCTTAGCAAATAATAAGGTGCAATATTAGCAGATTGAAAAGGATTTGAATTGTGGGTGATTAAAGCAGAGGATGCTAAATGCAGTTCAGGTACAAAGATACAAACTGGGAAGCACAGGATCAAGGAGCCAATTATGCAGAACATACACCCAGAAAAGGATTTGGAGGGTATTGTGGGAAAATCTGCAAAACCATCAGCATAGAGCAGAACTGCATTAAAGAAAGCAACCCGGATTTACTAGGTTATCTCATCAAAGGGGGAGGAGAGGAGAAGAGAGAGAGAGGGACTGCACTTTCCTAAGGCATTTGCTTGATTCCCACTTTGAATCGAGTGTCCACTGCTGGACTGAACAGAAAATGAAAGAGACGGGCTTGGGGGGGGGGGGGGGAGTAAAGGGAAGCATTTAATTGGGAACCTATTTCCACTTTAGCCTCATTGAAAATAGGGGATGTAACAGTGGAGGTTTGAGAAATCGAATATTCTTAGGAAAATTTTTGAAATACAGAAAATGGTGGACAAATCATTGTTTAAATGCATGCACTGTTCTGGGGCGCCTGGGTGGCTTAGTCGGTTAAGTGTCCGACTTTCGCTTAGGTCATGATCTCGCGGTTCGTGGGTTCGTGCCCCTTGTTGGGCTCTGTGCTGACTGTCAGCTCAGAGCCTGGAGCCTGTTTCAGTCTGTGCCTCCCTCTCTCTCTGACCCTCCCCTGCTCACGCTGTCTCTCTCTCTCTCCTAAAAATAAATAAAAACACTAAAAAAAATTTTTAAATGCATGCACTGTTCTAATAATAGACTCAAATCTTATTTAAAGGACTCGACAAAAAGTTTACTGTACTAGCGATGTGTTGGTATGTGTGTTAAGGCAAAATTCAACCCTGGGGTTACAGGGGAACCAGAGCAGAATTATTTGATGCTACGTACAAGAAAAAGCTGTCAGGAAAAGCTGGGAAAGTAAAAGTGCAAATGAATTGAAGAGACACTGAAACGTATTTTTGGTGAAGGAGGTGATTAAAAACCATTGCTAAAAAAAAAATCACAGGGGAAAGGAAGTGAGAACAAATTTTAAATGACCAGTTTTGACAAGCCAAGTTTTCCTAATTGCAATGTCTTCATACATATACTAGAACGTAGTTACATAAACAAGCCTTGAAGTCTTCCATTTATTTATATTTGTGTGCATTGCCTTTCTGATTCTGCCACAGGGCATGTGGATCCATTTTAATATAAGTACGGGGTATGCCAATTCCACAGAGCTCCGTCTAGCATTCTATTTAACATGGTTTACCAGACTCTGTATGAATGAAGCATGGAGTTCTGGCTGCATCGGCACACAGAGTAGAGTCAAAGCAAAAGCAATTTTACTGGTGATTCAGGATTAAAAAGTTATTTTCATCTGAAATATGCAGACAAGTGAAGCTAAGTATTGAGCCTGGTGTACCTTTTGATATAGCTATGTGGTTATCTCAGTTTCCCACTTTATTTTGCATGATAAAGAATCACAGCCACCGTCTAGCTAGAAGGGACCTTAAGAATCATCTACTACAATCCTCTTAGGTTCCAGATAAGGCAAATGAGAAACAGAAGGATTAAGAAATTTACCCAAACTTTCAAAGGTTCTTAGAAGCAAACCAGAAACTAGAGTTTTGATTCCTAATCCAGCATTCTAACATTCAAAGTTGTATTCTCTTAAATTGATAAGCCAAAATTTAAAATATTATCCTGAATTTCTGCAGTTATGTATAATCTCCATCTTTTTTTAAAAAAAAGTATTGTTCTTTCAAAGTAGGAAATCTAGAATTTCTTGTAGCATGACAATATAGAAGCCTGTTAGGCAGCAACGCAAAGGTCAAGAAGTGCATGTCCTCTCTAGGACAATGGTGACCCCTGACTACTAAGCTGGAGGGTATGTGCCAGCCCTCAGAAGCAACAGTCCTTTGTGAGAAACCACAGGCCAACCGGCACAACATTGACTTGGGAGTCAATACTATTTTGCATCTAGTGACAGCTTTACCACTACCTAATGCAACTTGGGGAAATCAAGTGTTCTTCTTATGTCTTGCTTCTCTCTAAATGAGAGATAGGATTAGATGATCTACAAAGTCCTTAAAGATTTAGGATTTTAACACATATGATCACAGTAAGGAATTTTTTTTTTTTTTTTTTTAGAGTGAGAGAGTGCACAAAATGGGGAGAGAGAGAGAGTGAAAGAGAGAGAGAATCCCAAGCAGGCTCCCACAGTCATCATGAAGCACCATGCAGGGCTCCATGTAACTCAAGGACCTTGAGATTCTGCCCTGAGCTGCTTAACCAACTGAGCCACCCAGGTGCCCCAAGGAGGCTTCTTAAGTAGAGGATGAGAAGGAGAAGATGTAGTGAAGGGAAAAAGCATAGAAGTGTAGAAAGTGTAGAGGGTAGAGAAGGTACTGAAGATGAATTTGAGATGTGGTCAAATTTGCACTTAATGTTCTTTAGGGGAGCACCGTGTTGGAAATCAACATGCAGTTTCTCAATAAATCCAGCACAGCAAGTTTTTCTTTCCAAAGTATACTACATGTTGGTGGGAGTGGGGGGGAGCATCATATTAAAAAAAGATGTTTCTCCTTTTGGGGCCATGATATGTGAGAAATATGTGCTAAGGTGTTTAAAATACTTGCATTCCATACAGCAGGATGCTCCCCCTGTTGAGAAAAATCCATGCTCCTGAGGCCAAGTGAAGGGGATGTATTTCATCTCATTCTCCCAGAACCTAGGAAGAGGAAGTATAGAATCCAATATACCTTACGGAGAGTGAACTATTTGTATAATTCTTAATTAGGAAAGGTTTTCTTTATCCTTCAAAAGTGCTTTTCTTTGACCCAAACCAATGGGTTTATGTTAAGCCTTGCTTACCTATTAATTTGTCATCATCTCCTGCCAAAGAGCCTCTGTCTTGTTAAAAATTTGGGATAGAATGTTAATGTCAACATAACATGGTATCAAATGTGGATTTACATAGTCATTCTTACCACAGAAGGACTCTATACCTATGAAAATCTTTTCATGCATATTCTTTAAACGTTATGCCAGAATTCTGCTTTTACTAATGAAGATCTGTTCAGTTATTCAAATAATATATTGGGTTACATGTTCAAAGCCTTGTGAGAGGAGTGGAGTCTTGCAAATGGCATTTGGTTACCTGGTACTGGAATGGAGCAGCCACCAGCCATACCTGACTGAATACCATAAGGTCTCCTTCAGAGTTGAGATTCCCTGCAATACCTACTTACTGAGTGTGATCTCAGTGCGTTGTGCTCTAATATTGAATTATTTTGTGCCCAGAACTTAGTAACAAGCATGTGACAGTGGTGCCACAATTTATCCGGTAACAATTTGCTAAAGGGTTTTTATAAAATGTTTGGCTCTTCTTTCTGCTTTCCAATGGGTATAATAAAAAAATTTTTTAATGATGTGGTAAAGCTCAAAAGAAACAGCTTTAATTGTTTTATTATCTAGTTTAAGAGTTTAGAAGCCAAAACTGTTAGACGTACCTGACATTAATGACAGCATATTGGTTGATATCTCCTTTATTTTCTTGCAATATTTTTCTTTTAATCTTTTCAGGAGTGATGTTTTGGTATTGGCTATGGGAAATTATTATTCACTTATATGTGACAGATTTGTATCACAAAGCTTCTGCTATGAAATAATTTTGGTGATTTAGTTAAATAGTATTTAATAACAAGCAAAGTCAGAAAATATTTTGATGATAATATACTTATAAAGAATTCCCTATGTTTAAATATGATATTTTAATAATTTAGCTATTTTTTGTACTTAGGATAGGTCCATAAATAAATATGATATTTATAAGATGCTTAAATCTAAAAGTAAATTTAGTTAATGTTAACTAAATGTAATGAAAAGACATCACTGATGTTTGAGTAACTATACATGGATACTTCATTAGTAATATTCTCATGTGGATCATTAATATGAAAGAGTAAATTTGACTAAAATCAATAACACTCAACTATTTAATATTAACCAGAAAATTTTTGTCACCTTTAAACGTTAGTAAAAATACAAACATCTGTGAAGTTAAAAGTAATGCAGTCTATCTATTTTCATCACTTTACACATTGAGACAATAGGTTTCCAAGACCATTAGTTGTGGGATTCCATTCAGTTCCAGATTGTCTCTCTGATCAGTGCTGAAATTAACCAGAACATGGGATTTAAA
Organism: Hyaena hyaena; assembly: GCF_003009895.1. Lineage (NCBI taxonomy): Eukaryota > Metazoa > Chordata > Mammalia > Carnivora > Hyaenidae > Hyaena > Hyaena hyaena. The sequence goes on along the minus strand of NW_024081127.1, from coordinate 268,151 downwards.
TGAAAAGTAGAAGTCCAACTTCAGAAGCAGTTCTAAAATATGTATTTGAGAAATAAAATAGGCTCCTAATGAACAGTGATGCCCAGATGATAAGAGGGAAAGGAAACGATGAAGATTCCAGCAGAAACTTTTCACTTAGCTAGACACCCCCACCCAATTCACTCCATATTATTTTACTAGAAACGGCCAGACCAAATATAACCCGCACACACAAAAAATAGTTTTGCTTCACTTGTTTCGCCTACAGTGCCAGGGGGATGGATTTAATGATCTTATAGGCCTTTTCAATCTCTCTAATATTTGTGAAATGGCAACTGTCAATGTGGAACGAGAAATTGCTGAAATAGCACAACTTTTTGACTTGGATAATATCTCATAGGACAAGAGCCCAGAAATGGGAAGAACAACCATAAACCTCACTGAAACTCATCTCAACAGGATGCCAACTTTACTCTTCAGCTAATAAAAACAACCAACTTTGAAACTGCTATCTGTCACTGAGTCAAAAATCCGCCATTTTGAAAATCTCAGTGCCAAGTATGGTGTATGCCAGAGAATGTTTCCTCTTTCTCAGTATGCTTGTTTTTCATTTTGAGTTTTGCTATTGCCTGACCAATAGGTTTCTATTTACATCCAATTGAGAAGTAAGGTCTTTTATGAATATCCTAAATGTAATTAAGTTTAGCATTAGCTACTGCTTAGACTCTGCCTATTTGTTCATAACCAAAACTATCCATTTTTGTGACAACATTTAAGTGGATTTCTATAGAAAACATTTAAACTAAAACACTTTCAAGTTCTTCTGGGTACATTAGACAGTCAAAAGCTCTCTCATTTTCCAACATAGAGTCTGAATTTTTAAACATTATCAATATTTGACTATTGATATATAAATAATTGTATATATAGGTATAGATACAGATGTAGATAGATATAGATCTAGATAGTGGTGGTTCTGAAGCTTAAGAAAAATATCCTTGAGAGAAAGAATGCACAGAGAAAGGAGTCCAAGATACTTTCATTTCCCCACAGAGGCATTTGATAAGGCATTTGATAAATTCTAATGTTGTGCAAGCTGGTAGGTAAAAGGGTCAAGCAAAAGCGATTGAACAGGAGCTGAGTTTTCAGTAGCCCTCAGAGTTTAAGGCCTGCAAATAAGAAGGATCACAGACAGTCAGTTAAGATCAAGAAGAGTCAAGCCTGAGAACAGGGGAGAACCAGAGGTAGACAGTGTCTTCTAAAACTGCAGCTCAGATGGTCCATTTCTTCATTAGATTAAGGTGAAGTGCTCCAACTTGGGCTGCCTACCAGAAGGTGAGGTACACATCCTCCAGAGTCTCCTCCATTTTTCTTGTCCAATATCTGTCATTAAGTGTAAAAATTTATAAGCATCCTGAAAGATCAAGAGAAAGAAAACTAATTCAAAATTTCCAGATGACCCAATCTTTGGAGTTATCAGATACAAACTTTAAAATAATGGCAATTATCATGTTCAAAAAGTATATGAAATATCTGTTGAATACTTCAGTGTACTTCATATATTCAAAATGAAATATTACATTAGAAAACTGACATCCATAAAAGGGATCTAATGGAAACTATAAAATCACCAAATGTGATAATAAAAATTAAATGGGTCTGACCCAGGCTGGATGCAGCAGAAGAATGGTTTTGTAAACTAGAAGATAGGATAGTAGAAAATATCTGACACAAATATGAAGATCAAGAAACATGGAAATTTTGTAAAAGGGTATAAGAAACATCAGAAATGTGAAAGGTCTAATATAACTAATTTCTTGTCAGAAACCGTAGATGCCAGTGGCAATAGCATGACAGTTTTAAAGAGAAGAAAAAATAGGTGATAATCTAAACTTTTATACTCTGGAAAATTATCTTTCAACAGTGCCAGTATAATATAGAGATCTCCAGATTTTTAAAAAAATACTGACACAATTTAATTTATTGTCAATAAATCTGATTTAAGGAAAAAATATAAAGGGACTTTTCAAGCAGAAGAAAAATTATTGTAGGCAGAGACATAAAATGACAGGAAGTGATGAAGAAACAAAATAAAAGTAAATATGTGGGTAAACATAAACATTGATTAAATTAAGCATAGGAATAATGTTCTACACCTAAAATACATATGGAATTAAGAGCATGATAACAATTTAAATATGTGCTGGTAAGGGAGCGGTAAATGTGCATATGAATGATTTATCAAAACTGATTATCTGCTGCACATAAAACCAATCCCCCAAACTTTTAAAGAATGAAACTAATTCAGAATATGTTTTCTGATCACAGTAGAATTCATATTGAAAGTAACAGCAAAAAGTTAGTCAAAAAAAACCCAAATGAAAATTAGAGGAAATAAAGTAGCAATTGACCAAAGCATCAAAGAAACTATTTTTATTATATAATAATAAATATAGATATGTCAAAACATGCACGATATAACTAAGCTGGTAATTAGAATATAATATGTAGTTTTAAATGCATTATATTGAAGTGTACAAAGGACGAAAAGTCAGTCATTTAAATTTTGTCTCAAAAATTAGAGAATGGGCAGCAAAGAAAATAGAAGGAAGGAACTAAAGACAATACAAAAACCAGGGAAATAGCAAATAAATGGAGAGAACTACTCACATGACAAGTCAGTTTCTTTGAAAACGTAACATAATTGAGGGGTGCCTGGGTGGCTCAGGCAGTTAAATGTCTGACTCTTGATTTCAGCTCAAGTCAACTCAGAGCCTGCATTTGGCTCTGCACTGACAGCACGGAGCCTTCTTGGGATTCTCTCCCACCCTCTCTCTGTGCCCCTCCTCTGCTTGTGCACACACGTGTGCATGCACACATGCTATTTCTCTATTTCTCTCTTTCTTGAAATAAATAAATCAACTTTAACAAACTAAAAAAAATAAAATTAGGGGCGCCTGGGCGGCTTAGTCGGTTGAGCGTCCGACTTTCGCTTAGGTCATGATCTCGCGGTTCGTGGGTTCGGGCCCCGCGTCGGGCTCTGTGCTGACTGCCGGCTCAGAGCCTGGAGCCTGCTTCAGAGTCTGTGACTCCCTCTCTCTCTGACCCTCCCCTGCTCACGCTGTCTCTCTCTCTCTCTCTCTCTCTCTCTCCTAGAAATAAATAAAAAACATTTTTTAAAAAGTTTAAAAAAATAAATAAAATTAAAATATAGCATAATTGAAAAACACATGGCAAGATTTATCCAGAAAATGATAGTACAAACTCCTGATCTCAGTGATGAAAAAGGAATCAGTAAAGATTCTTCAAATCATAAGAATATATTATAAAAACTTTAATCTGAAATTTTATTATTTATTTATTTCCACACTGAACAAACCAATTTATTTATTTACTTTTTAATTGACTTCCAAGTTAGTTAGCATATTGTGCAATAATGATTTCAGGAGTAGAGTCCAGTGATTCATCCCAACGAATGTCTTCCTTAATGCTCTTTGTCCATGTAGCCCCACCCCCACCCACAACTCCTCCAGCAACCCTCAGTTTGTTCTCTATATTTAAGAGTCTCTTATGTTTTGTTCCCATCCTTATTTTTATACTATTTTTGCTTCCCGTCCATTACGTTCAACTGTTTTGTATCTTAAATTCCATATATGAGTGAAATCATATGATATTTGTCTTTCTCTGACTAATTTCGCTTAGCATGATACCCCCCCAGTTCCATCCACATAGTTGCAAATGGCAAGATTTCATTTTTGATTGCCGAGTAATACTCCATTGTGTGTGTGTGTGTGTGTGTGTGTGTATAAAACACATCTTCTTTATCCATTCATCTGTCAGTGGACATTTGGGCTCTTTTCATACTTTGGCTATTGTCGGTAGTGCTGCTATAGGTATTAAGGTGCATGTGCCCCTTTGAAATAGCCCACCTGTATCCCTTGGAAAAATACCTAGTAGTGCAATTGCTGAGTCATAGGGTAGTTCTTTTTTTAACAGTTTGTGGAAGGCCCACACTGCTTTCCAGAGTGGCTGCACCAGTTTGCATTCCCACCAGCGGTGCAAAAGAGTTCCTCTTTTTCCACATCATCACCAACATCTGTCATTGCCTGAGTTGTAAATTTTAGCTATTCTAATAGTGTGGGGTGGTATCTCATTGTGGTTTTGATTTGTATTTCCCTGATGATGAGTGATGCTGAGCATCTTTTCATGTGTCTGTTAGCCATCTGGATGTCCTCTTTGGAAAAATGTCTATTCATGTCTTTTGCCCATTTCTTCCCTGGATTATTTGTTCTTTGGGTGTTGAGTTTGATAAGTTCTTTATAGATTTGAAATTTTAAATGTAAGTAAGAAATCTTCAGGAAACACTTAACCACAATTGATACAAGACATAATAAAACAAATTAAAAACTCTTTATCTAATAAATTGAATCCTAATTAAAAACCTTATAGAAAGAAAATTCCTGGCCTGGGTGATTTTATCAGGAAATTCTTTCAAACATTTAAGGAAGAAATAAAACCATTCTTACAGAAATTCTTTCAGAACATAAAAAAAGTAGAAGGGACCATTCCCAAACTGAATTAATTATGAGATCAAGTTCTGATAATACTATAACCTGGCAGGTATATAATAAGAAATGAAAATTATATTCGAATATTACTTATGAACATAGATATAAAACTCCTAAACAACATATTAGCAAATTGAATCCAACAATAAATAAATAATATTTCCTGACCTAGTTGAACGGATTTCAAGAATGCAAGGCTGATTAAAGTCTGAAAATCAATCAATGCAATTCACTACATTAACAGAATACTGTGGAAAATTTTATGATGATTTCATTAAAAGTAAAATAATTTTACAAAATTCAATACTTGTTAATAATTTTAACAAATAGTCAAAATAGAAATTTACTATCTGTTATATGACATCTGCGAAACAAATAAACAAAACTTCTAGTACACATCAGACTTAGAGCTGAAAGTTAAATGCCTCATCCCTTGTAATGAGAATCAGACAAAGATGTTAGATCCATCTTTGCTACTTTAAGAAAGGTTTGTAGATGTATAGCATCAGTCTCATGTGGGAGCTTCTTAAAAATGCAGAATCCTAGGCCCCACTCCAGACTTACGCAATTAGAATTTGCATTTTATTTATTTTTACTTTTTTAAATGTTTATTTATATTTGAGAGAGAGACAGAAAGAGAGAGAGAGAGAGCATGAGGGCTGAAGCAGGGGAGGGCAGAGAGAGAGGGAAACAGAATTTGAAGCAGGCTTCAGGCTCTGCGCTGTCAGCCCAGAGCCAGACGCGGGGTTCAAACTCATGAACTGCAAGATCTTGAACTGAGCAGAAGTCAGACACTGAGCCAGCTGAGCCACCCAGGGCCCCCTAGAATTTACATTTCAAAATCTCCAGGTGTTTCATATATGCTGAAATATGAGAAGGAATTCTTTAAACCACTTAGATTCTTCATGGTCCTACAGTCTATGTTAAGATAGGAGGGTTTATGCAATGAGGTAAGACAAATAAGTAACATGTGCAAGAGCTGCAAAGAAAGTAAGTCGTCATGATTCAGGAAAACAAGATAATGTATGTATATAATCTGAGGACTCTACAGATAAACTATTAGAATTAATAAGTGAAGTTAACAAAACTGCTAGATGCACATTTAAGATACAAAATAATTAAAACTGTTTCTATGAACTAGTGATAAGTGATAACAAATGGGTTTTTTAAGTAATACTTAGGAGAAAACTAAGAAAAATGTTCTGTGCACTGAAACCTACTAACCACTATTGAAAATAAATTACAAAAACTCTAACCAAATGTGAAGATATACATATTTTTATATTAGAAGATTCGATATTGTAAAGGTGCCAATTTTCTCCAAATTGATATACAAACGCATAAAAATTCCAATAAAAATTTCAAGAGATTTTTTTGCATGTAGAAAATAAGCTTCAAAATTAAGATTCAAAATTAGTAAGAAAATGAGAAGTTTCAAGAATACTAAAACAACATTTAAATAAAAAAGAACACGTTTGGAGGGCTTACACTGCTCGATATCGAGAATTATTAAAAAATCATTATAATTAAGACAGTGTGATAGGCACACTGGAAAGTTGATGGACCAACCTAATAGAACAGTCCAAAATGTGTGTAAAGTCCCCTAAGTTCTGCTGAAGTTACAGCACAATGTAGGGAAGAAAGGATTATCATTTCAGTAAATGCTGCTGGGTAAATTGGTAATCCATAAGGCAAGTGAACTTCAGCCTTACCTTACTTCAAAGGAAAAGTAAATTCCTAATGAATTATAGACCTAATTATAAAATCTAAAGTCATAAAGCTACTAGAAGATAACTTAGAATAGTAGGTTCATGACCTGGAGTGAGCAGAATTTCTTTTTTTTTTTTTTTTGGTTGTTATTTATTATTTATTTACTTATTTACTTATTTATTTATATATTTTTTGAGAGAGAGAGAGCACTTGATGGGGCGGAAAGAGAGGGAGAGAGAGAGAGAGAGAAAGAGAGAGAGAATCCCAAGCAGGCTCTGTACGGTCAGCTTAGAACTCTCCGTGGGGCGCAAACTCATGAACTGTAGAATCATGACCTGAGTTGAAGTCAAGAGTCAGGCGCTTAACTGACTGAGTCACCCAGGCTCCCCAGCGAATTTCTTAAACTGGGCAAAAAATATACTTGTCCATAAAAAAAAAAAAAAAAAGAATGGGAAAATTTTACTTCAATAAAAGTAAGAACATTTGTTCATCTAAAGAGCACTATTAGAAAACTAAAAATGTAAACCACAGAGTGAGAAGTATGTTAGGAATGCATATGTCCACCAAAGAGCTGCTATCCAGAGGCACCCCCTAGAGATTCCTAAGAAATAACCAAACATCTAATAAATAAAATAGAAAAAGCATTGGAACAGTCATTCACGAAAGTCAGTATCAAAATGGCCAAATATGAAAAGCGCTCAACCACTTTTAAATCAGTCAGAAAAGGCTGATTAATAGCAAAATATGAGACTAGTATAAAACTACTAAAATGTCTGAAGTTGAAAAGACTGTTAATGGCGATACCTTAATGAAGATACAGCACAAAAACTGTTGTCCATTGTTAGTGAGAGTAATAACTCACTTAACGACTTTAAAATCTGTTTGACAGGATCCACCAAAGTTGTAGATACGCGTACTCTCCATGATGGAGCAGTTTTCCCCCTAAATCTGTATTCTACAGCAATATCTACTGTGTATATCAAATGACATGCACCAGAATGTCGATGGCAATTTCTTCAACAGCCCCAAAGAGACAACTCCCATGATCCCCAGCAAATGGCTGTATCAGTTGGGGTATGTGTATACAATAGAATATTATCCAGTACTGAAAAATAGCAAATGTCTAATACATGCAAACAACAGAAATGAGTTCAAGCACTGTTTTAAATTAGAGAATCCAAATACAAAAGAGTTTATACTGTTGTATTTCATGTATGTAAAAGTAGCCAGGCAAAACTCAGCTTTTGTTAAAGTCAGAATACTGGTTACTTTTTGCATGGAATAGGGACCTGGGGCCTGTTGCAGGATTTAAGATGTGGCAATATTGTTGATGCTACACAGAAGTGTTTACCTTAAAATGTCTTCATTCATCAAGCTGGGCATTTATGATTGGTATATCTTTTTGGGCATGCTTTTCTTTACTTAAGAGAAGTTTACCTAAACAAACAAACAAACAAATAAATAAGACTCAAATGGGATAAGGTATTTGTCAGCACATAAAACTGACAAATGATTGGTATGCAGGCTATGTAGATGACTCTTACTAATCAAAAAGCAAAGAAGAAAACATGAAACAAGAGAGACACAAAACTAATATTTACATGTGTTTCATAGAGAATGAAACAGAAAAGACCATTAAATACAGGAAAGTCTTGGGGCTTTTGGGGGACCAGAGTCAAAATACCAGCCCTCCTCAATCTCTTCTAAATATTTGATACCCCTTGTCCTGGGATTTTCCTTGGTTGAGCATATGACTCTTGATTTCAGCTCAGGTCATGATCTCATAGCTCATGAGTTCAAGCCCCATATGGGGCTCTGTGCTGACAGAGCAAGGCCTGCTTGGGATTTTCTCTTTCTTTCTCCGCCCCTCCCATGTGCTCTCTTTCTTTCAAAAATAAATAAACAACAACTAAAATACACGAAAGTCTTCACTTGTAATCTAGGCAAAGAAAACTAAAATCACAATGAGGTATCATTACATTTGCCAGACTCACAAAAATTGTGGTCTGACAATATCAAATGAAGTTAAGGATGTGGATCAATGGTAGCTATTACTGGGAAATAAATTTAATTAAATATTTAATAAAAGTGAGAATGCATGATTTCACTATTAGTTATACAACCTGTATATATATATATAACCTAGAAAAATCAGAACTGAGGGTCTCTCTCTCTCTCTTTCTGTCTTACTACCCAGGTGATAAGTGTAAGAAAATTGATGACTGGGGCACCTGGGTGGCTCAGTCGATTGTGTCCAACCTCAACTCAGGTCATGATCTAAATATATTGTAATATACTTAAAAGACAGCATACTACAAAAATAAACCCCAGCAATTTGCATTAACATTTTGAAAACATGTTTTGAACAAAAATAGCGTGTAGAAAAATACGCCTATGTCACTATATATATAAAGCTTAAAAACACACAAAAATTATTTTTTATTTAGAGATACTGTACCTAAAATCATAATAGCACATAAGGAAAGTTACAGGATCAATAAACACAAAATTTAGGACCACGATCCCTTAGGGAGGATGGAGAGGGCTATACACTTATGCTGGGATATGCAAGGATGTCAGGAAATTTTGTATCTTAAGTTGTGCGGCTGGTAAATACTATGCTATGTTGTTAGATTTTTGCTGTATAGAATTTTATATATGCAACATATGCATGCAACATTTATAATAATTTTTGGAAACAAAATGTAACAAATCACTGAGTGCTTTGTGTATACAGGATACAAACTTGCACATTTAGAGCTGAATGGAGAGGCAGGATGGAAAGAAGGGAAGGGGAGAGGTAGAGAGAGAGGGCGGAGGAAGAGGGAGAGGGAGAGAGACATGATCGTGACTCTCAACTCTGTTTTGCTGTGTCTTATTTCTTCCTTTTCCTTGACAATCAAATCCATAGAAGGATAGTCTTACTGTGCACTCAATATGGTGACCACTGGCTACATGTGGCTACACAGGGCTTGATACGTGGCTAGGCCTGAAGTGAGATGTTTTTTATTGATGTAAAATATACACTAGATTTTAAAGAATTCATATGAAAAGGATACAAAATTCCTCTTGAACACTTTTAATATTGAAATGATACTATTTTGTATATATTGTGATAAATAAAATATGTTATTAAAACCAATTTCACCTGTTTGTTTTCACCTTTTTAATGTGGCTACTAGAACACATAAAATTACATATGTGGTTCACTTTATTGTTCTTTTGGCCTGTCCTGGTCTAGAAAGAATTCTTTTAAAATATCTCCTATTTAATAATTAATTCTTCAATTCACTTCCATCACATCACTGGAAAAGGTAATGAGTCATCTATTAAGTGTCAGAGTCAAATACCCCCCTCTCCATCTCTTCTAATACCACTTCTGATAGGCCTTCTCCTGGGATTAGGAGACAAAGATGCCACCCTCCTCTGTCTTCTCAACACTCTGACCCTCCTCCATTGCTTCTCATCTGTTTTATCCTTCAGGCTTTTCCCTCCTCTGTTAGGCATCTAAGTGTTAGTCATCTTTTATATTTGCCTCTTCTCTTTTCTGTTTACTTAACAAGTATTTATTGAGCACCTACTTAATGCCAGTGAAATTCTAGGTGCTTATCTTATACTGTCATTATACATCAAGAGCTCCCAAATCTAATCCTTAGTCCTAAACACATTTCTGGGCTCCAGAAAGATATACACAGCTCAGGCCTGGATATCTTTCCATAATGTTCAACAAGTACAGAACATCTCTTCCGTAACGCGCGGTTCTCAAAATGTAGTTCTGACACTAATGAAATCGGCATCACGTGGGAACTTGTTAGAGATGCAGATGCTCAGGTCCCACCCCAGACCTGGGAACCAGATGCTGGGAAAGGTTGTACAACCTTTGCTTTAACAAGCCCTCCGGGCATTCTGGTGCTCACTTAAATCCTAATTGCTATTGACTTGATTATTGTCTTTTTCTTTCCTTACCCGCAACTCATCAGGAACAAACTCCTATGGATTATTTCACCCACCGTGGCTTGGATGGATCTCAGGCTCATACCCCTGTGGTCCTGGGTGTCTTCGTCCCTGATACACTTTGCTGCAACAGTAACCTAACTGTTCTCTTTATCTCCACTGTCACTGGTCTTAGCCTCACATTTGAAAACAAATTGGATTATACTCCCTTCCTCAAAAACTAATAGTTTCTTATTTCTTACGAAGTTCCAACGCTCATCTATACCTTGTATCTGGCCTATCTCCAACTTTACCTTGAAGTTAAAATTTTAGTCAGGTAGACATCATTTTCTCCACCACCCCCAATTTGTAACACTTTTCAGTTTCTTGATTTTTAATATGTACGTATTTATTTTAAAATTTTTCTTAGTGACATATAGTGACATACAATGTTGTGACAGTTTCAGGTGTACAATATAGTGGTTCGACAACTCTGTATATTACTTAATGTTCACCATGGTAAGTGAGCTTACCATCTGTCACCATACAGTGAACACAATTTTTAATTTTAGCTATGTATTTTTACCACCTATTACCTTGTACATGTCCCCTGACCCCTTTGAGCCTCAGTTTCCCCTTTTATGGAGTAGCAGTCATGATAAATCTATTTCACGGGGCATTTGTAAGCACATAACCCTCTAGGTAGTGAGTAACATGTAACACTGGCATATCTAACCCTGGGCCACCTGCTCTGGCCTATAATAAAGTTAGCCTCCAAGTACGCCTCTTGTATTTTTTTTTTTTTTTGCATAATCTGCAAAGAAACTTTCTTGAAGTTACTTGACTAGCTGTTTCTCTCCTTCACACCTATTTCTTACTTAAGCTAAGACAGCTGCCTCTGTCAGGGAGGGGATCCCCATTCCTTCCCACTCAGAGCGTCCTACTAATTTCTCAGGACTGAATTTTTAGGGTCACCCTTCCTCTCATGTGTCTCCCTCTCTGTGTGAAATAAACCACTACTTCTTCTGTGTATCCACTGGGTCCTGATCATACTCCTCTCAGGGCTCATAGTACAACTTAGTGTACACCAAAATTGTTAAGAGTAGATATTTCTGGGTAGCCAGATATACGGTAATTTTTGTCTTATTCTTTCATTTTTTTCTGAGTTCTCCAATTAAAACATACTGCTTCTAGGGGTGCCTGAGTGGCTCAATTGGTTGGGTGTCCAACTTCATCTTGGGTTGTGATCTTGCTGTCTGTGGGTTCAGGCCCCATGTCAGGCTCTGTGCTGACAGCTCAGAGCCTGAAGCCTGCTTCTCTCTCTGTCCCTCCCCTGCTCATGCTCTGTCTTCTTCTGTCCCTCAAAAATAAATAAAGACATTTAAAAAAATTTACAAAGCATACTACTTCTATAGTCATGTAAACATTACATTAAAATCCTATATATTGTTATAGTGCCCAAGAAGTCCTGTGAAAAAGGATTCTTCAAAAAGTTGGGTTTTACTCACAAAACATCTATTTTAATGTTCATAAAACTAAAAAAAATTAAATTTTAATGTGTAATCATATACAAGAACATCTGGTGTACTTTAACTAAGTATCAAAATGGATTATTATCAACATAACTAAAATAACCAGTTATACTGGTATGGCCAAGCACTGAGATGGACCAATGTGTCCTCACCATGTTGAGTAATGGTGAAAGCAGTCTACTCGGAGCCCTTTAACCACAACTTCATCTCATAGCATATCTTTTCAGCAGGGAAGGTAACCTGTTACAAAGAACTCTTTGGTTTGATGAGATGAAGAACCACAACTTCGGAGGGAATCTGATTCTGATGAGTAACTCTATCCTCAGGGAAGTTGTAAGAGCACTAAGATTAAAGTAAGTGCCACTTCACCCACCCTGGCCATCACTGAAATAGGGCCATGGTGATCCACTATCCAGTAAGATCACATGATTCTTATCCATGGTCATTCCCAGAACCCACCCTCCTTTAAGAAACTCTAAACTTGTGTGACCCAGACATAAGCCTACACAGACTATATTTTTTGGTTAAAACATTGTTAACTAAAGAGAGGAGGTTATTGTTTATGGTAAGATTACTGTAATATGTTCTTATGGGTTTTGTTTCTTTAATCTAATTTGAATTCCTAAGGTACCAGTGTATCTATGCTATGGGAAATAGAATATGGATAAATCTGTGGCTCTTAGAGGTCCTGAAAGCATCTTAGCCTGCACACACACACACACACACACACACACACACACACACCCTCTCACATTTTTAAAAAATGATTCCAGGGTAGTAAGCAAAGTCATGTTATTAGGCTTATTATTTAGGAAAAGGGTGAAATATATATTATATATACTATAATAATACTATATATATACATATACATATATATGTATGTATATATATACATTCCCCCTAAGAGCCATGAGGTGTAATCTAGGCTAGTGGGGCAGCTCTGTTCTAATGAATAATTTAAGAATCCAAGTCCCTTTCATTTTGCCCTCCTCTACATAGTTAGTGCGGAGGGTGGTGGTCACCATCCTTTTTCAGTTTACAAGAAAAGGAAACAGTAGCAGTTTAGTGAAAGCTATTTTCTTCATAGCAAATAAATCTGATAAATTAATTTCAGGCCCAACCTTAACTGCAAGAAAGGCTGGAAAATGCAGTTTCTATCTGGATCATCATCGCTGTACTTTAACTCCATCACTGTGGACAAATGCGAGAAGGGAAACAGATTTTGGTAGACAACTAGAAGACTCTAGTACAGGCTTATGAATAACATGGTCAGCAGCTACCTAACAAACTACTGCAGGTTGAGGCGAAAATGTGGTAAAGTTGATGTGGCGATAACAGCCTTCCATTAGCGGAGCCTTTATCTCCTTCTCTCATTCCTCTTCAGTGGGAAAAACTTTAAAGAATTTAGTTGTAACTTTCTCTGACAGGCTTCCTCTTCCTTTCCCCAACAGCAGTATCTGTCATGAATTTAATGATATAGGAACTAATATTGAAATACAGTAGACTTTACTTAATTGAATGTTAAAGTAAATCCCTTTGGGATATAAAATCTTTTATAATGTGACTAACCACTCTCTAATATGGAGTACTCACAATGTCAAATTGTGCTACATTGGTATTGCTCAAAGTAATATTGTAAGTCTTTCCGAAACGGGGTGCTGTTACCAACATCAGCCTTTGGGGTCAAAGGAGTGTAATTAATGAGTTCGGATACAGAGATGGTAATTGGTCAGAGACGAATAAATAATTGAATCTGTCCACCAATTAGAATTGGGTTCCACTGATTGTAACAATGACCTCAAATAATTGTATCTTTAACAAGAAGAAATCTCCACCATATTTCAAGCATGAATTCTATTTTAGAGTCACATCGTGTTCACTAGATGGCTTCTCAAACATCAGCTCTCACATCTTCATTTTAGACAGGAGGAAAGGGAGAGGGAGAAAAGGCTGTGTCTTCCCTATGGAAGGTCCGAAAATCCCTGCCCAATAATTTCTCTTTACACCACATTGGCTATGTATCTGCAAGACAGACATGAAAACAGTATTTTTATTTTTGGTTGGGTATATCATTGCCCTGATATATAATGGATCTGACTGTGACAAGGGAGAATTAGTAGGAATCTGGGTCCATCCTATCTTTGGTCAACGACCTTTGCTATGAAAACTGTGATCTACAAATGTACACAGAGAAGAAAGTAAGACAGGTTAATACTTACTCACTACTTAGGGTGTTGACCCCCAGACCATGATCCAGTATACTGATAATATGGCCCGTTAGAGAGCTCCTTTCTTTTTTAAGTCTCGGCTCTTCTGAGTGCCCCAGAATGAAAGGAGGATGTGTTAGTTGCATCTTCTGAAGAGAGTCCAAGGTTAGATGTGAAAAGATTTACTGGGAAAAAGATAGGATGGAAGGATGGGAGGGAATTGGAGGGGGTAGGAAGACCCCCCTGTGGAGGAGAAAGAGAAGGTGAGATATGCAGACTGGCAGATTCTAATACGTTTTAAGGGTATTTTATGGGGTACCTGGGTGGCTCAATCAACTAAGCGTCTGACTCTTGATTTTGGCTCAAGTTGTGATCCCAGGGTCATGAGATTGAGCTCCATGTTGGGCTCTGTGCTGAGTGTGGAGCCCCCTTAAGACTCTCTCTCTCTCTCTCTCTCTCTCTCTGTCTCTCACCGTACCCCTCTCCCCTGATCTTTCTCTTTCTCTCTTTCTAAAATAAAATAAATCTTTATATGCCAATAGGAAGTTCTTGAGCCAAAGTTACCTATCAGAGAAATCTTCTGTCAGATAGATCCCTTATTTTGCAGGAATGGAATGGGCCCACTTTTGTATCCCTACCTTGTTCTATCTTTCAATGAGAGTAGCCATGAGAAGTTTGGGGTTAGTGATGAATTCAGGACACAGCATCTAAGGCTATCCATTAATTACCCTCCCTGAAGTATTAGATATAAATGGCATATTCTGATGGCCACAACTTCCGCTTTGACCTAAGGTGCTTTATATCTCACTCCCTCCTCCAACTGGGGTCAGATATTAGGAGAAACACTGGGAAAGGTAAGAGGTGCCTGGGTGGCTCAGTCACTCCAGCATCTGGCTCTTGATTTCATTTGGGGTCATGATCCCAGGGTTGTGGGACTGAGTCCTGATTGGAGTTCAGCTTGGAGACTGCTTAAGATGTTTTTTCTCTCTCACTCCTTCCCTGCGCCCTTGTCTTCTGCTTGTGAACTCTCTTTCTTTCTCTAAAATAAGTAAAGGAGGGGCGCCTGGGTGGCTTGGTCAGTTAAGCATCCAACTTCGGCTCAGATCACGATCTCACAGTCCGTGGGTTCAGGCCCTGCGTCGGGCTCTGTGCTGACAGCTCAGAACCTGGAGCTGCTTCAGATTCTGTGTCTCCCTCTCTCTCTGACCCTCCCCTGCTCATTCTCTCTCTCTCTCTCTCTCAGAAATAAATAAAACATTAAAAATTTTTAAATAAAATAAAAGAAAGAAAGGAGATGAAATATATTACACATCCCCCTCCCCCCCCCATTTTAATGGACTGGGAAAAAAACAGTACAAAGGTCACCAGGTCTTTTCAGGTGCAGGAAAGATCTCTTCTGCCAGGGCCGGGTAGGCTATATGCAGGCAGAGCCAAATGCAAGACACATGAGGAGTGTAACAAAGTAGCCCGGCTGGGCCAGGGAGGTCAGTGTCACAGCAGTTCCTCACTCTTTAAATGCAGAGAGACTGGAAGAGTGGCTGAGAGAGAAGAGAGTCGGATCACCTCCCCTTTGGGAGCAGTTCAGCATTGTTACCACTCAAGCGCAGTAGCAGCCGGTTAGTCCAAAAGAACACATGCGTGTACAATGCCTTCTCATTTCCATTTAATTAATTAACTAACTAATTTGTTTGCTTGTATTTTTAGTCTGGTAATTGTATTAGTCATCTATTGCTGCCTCACAAATGACTCCCAGATTTAGTAGTTTAAGCAACAAACAATTATTATTTCAAATTTTCTCCAGGTTTCTCAAGGTTGGGGAACTGGGAGGGGTTAGCTGGATGATTCTTACTCAGGTTTCTTACTAGGTGGGAGTCAGGTTGTTGACCTGGGGCGGGGGCTGCAGTTTCTTGAGTATGTGGTGAATCTTCTTTTAAGCTGCCTTCCCTTTCTGTGGAGAGAAGACGCTCCAGGTGACTCCACGCGGGCTTCTTATCATCCTCCTCACACCTCACGGCATCTGGCTTACTCCCCAGTGAGTGATTCCAGAAAGAGAAAGAGTGCTCAAGACAGAAGCTTCCGGCTTGTTATAACCCCATATTAGAAGTGACATCCCATTCTTCTGTCATATTTTAGTTGACAAAAGCAAATCACTAAGTCCATCTCACACTCGTAGGGAGGTGAATTAAGTACTGCCTCTTGAGGAGAGGAGTGTCAAAGAATTTGTAGACGTATATTTAAAGTCATGTTGGCCATACATTCATGTTACGCAACTGAAAACATATCAAAACCTCTCCGGGAACCCACTTCTGTTCCTTGGGGGTATCAGTCTCCTGTGTGTCGCAGAGGCAGTCTGTGAAGCTTCAGATACGGCCAACGGTGTAGTCCTTTGAAAGCGCGAACCTCAGTGACTGGAGCCCAGTCCATCTTCCTAGCTTTGATCAGTTAGAATCAGTGGTCCTGTGCGTGCAGGGTGTGAGGGAAGGAAGGAGAATGGCCTTCCCCATTCCTTTCTTCTAGAAACTCCTGCCAACTCCGGTCCACTTACAATTGTAGTGTATGCTTTTTAAACCATTAGTTTAACAAAAGCTATTTAATTGTAGCTGGTTTCCCCCCTTGGAACATTCTTTGTGGCTTTCTCTCACCATTAGCCAGTGCCTTAGGCAGTTGCTAGAAAGGGCTAAATTGAGTTGCTTTAGTTATTAGCTGTGGTTTGTGAGTCAGCTTACTGCTTCTAAAACAATTATAGGAGGAAGCTATTATTTTGAATAGAAATTTGAGTATATTTAGAAGAAAATGAACCATGTACGTTCTTCTGGCTGCCTCTGCT
This sequence comes from Hyaena hyaena, assembly GCF_003009895.1. NCBI lineage: Eukaryota > Metazoa > Chordata > Mammalia > Carnivora > Hyaenidae > Hyaena > Hyaena hyaena. The sequence goes on along the minus strand of NW_024081127.1, from coordinate 251,395 downwards.
TTCCGATCTCGTCTCGAAGATGAAAAGAGTAAAAAGATTGCAAAGAGGGAGGGAAGAAGAGAGGGACGGATTGAAAGTCTAAGAACCAGAGCTAAAGATTGGGAGAGAAGAGGAGGACTTGAAAGGAACTTGACGAGGCTCAAAGATTGGGAAAATGGCGCCCGAAATGTTGCAGAACATGCAGAGAAATCATCTTACTATCTTGAGATTTCCCCAAATGATAGGATTTGTGCTGACAGACTATGCCAATCCGTATTAGCCTAAAGAGATCAATTCTGAATAGCTTCACTCTTTGAAAGATATGTAATATGTTCTGTGACTATTCCTGGGGAAATAATGCAGTATAATAAAATCATTGTTTGCGTATGTGTTTGCCCCAGATATGTCACATATGGTTTTGATTCCCAGGGTTTTTTAAAAAATGAAATCTAAGTTGAAAATAAAACATAAAGCATGTTTTCTTTGACCTAATTCATATCTAGCTAATAAGAGATGGATTTTTTTTGAGCATGTGGATATGTCCCTTACATCACAAACAGTTCAGAAAGCTTTTGTGTAAGTAATACTAAGAAGACACCAGATTCTACATGCAATTTTGCTAAACTGTATTCTAATTTAAGCCCCTTACATCCTTTTTGGAAATAGGTATATTTAAATTGGTGATCAGTTAGTTTAGAAGTGAAGAGACTGTAGCAGTCAAGCTAAGAAAAATGGTCATCAGTTACATGTTTATGATAGAGTTTCAGAAATAATTTTATGTGTCCAATAAGTTTGAAGGCAAAAAGTATAGGCGGCATTCTTTTTGTTTAAGAAAAAAATGAAATCACCTCTTTCTTCATCTTTCACTCACATTTTTCCTCTGGTTCATTTTGGAAGAATTTTCAAAGTTAAAGTATAACTTTATACAATTAAGTACAATTAAACAATAGCTGTGGTCAAAATGCAAAGCTAAGCAGTTCTACTGAGAATTCTATCAGTGTGGAATGCCGGTCCATCACTAACATCCATTTTAGATTATTGTTTTCCTAAAGCACAGCCTTACTCATGAATACTCCAAGTTCAAAAACTCCCCGAAGTTCACCATTTACTTAGCTGCGCTGCAGGTTCTGATCTTGACCTATTTCTCCAGCCTCCGTTCCCATGTATCCCCCCCCCCCCTGCTCAGAGCCCCCACAGCCCAGGAAAAGTGTATTTCTTGGGTCCCCAGACATTGGTGGCCACAAAGAGAAAAGTGTTTTGCTGACCTCTTAGATATCATTGCTCTTTCGGGTTGTCTAATCCTGAATGCAGGGTAAAAAAATGCCTTGGAGAGGCTTTACTCTTTTGTTGTCTGGACCTCCGTTAGGATGTGTGCCTAACCACGGCGGTGGGGACACCTAAGATATCCTCAAATGAATGTTTGACTTGATTCTGATGCTAGATATGAGGGATTGGCATGATCTAGCCAGAGTGACAAATAACTGAATGATCCAAATGGAACTGCAGGTCTTTCTTGTGCTAGCAGTGGGTGACAAATGCCACAGCTACCTAGAGTTCACCAAAGGACCGTTAAGATTACCTGATGAGAACTCTTGAGAACCATCTCCAAATTAGAAGTTGAAGGTCAGAAGATCAGGTTCGCACTTTCTGTATCTCATTGAGATTAATTCTTATTATTACAGGAGGCATTTCAGCCGGAAAGAGATCATAATACATGGAGGATGACAGGTGTTAGCCTCTATATAAACTGTTACTATAACTTATTTCTTAAAGTGGTCTACTCCCACCCTGCTCTTCTCATAGTTCATAAATCTTTCCAAGACTCTGCAAGCCTGGAAAGACTTTGCCCTCATTCCATTAAGCAGTGTTTCCAGAACGCATAACTACCAAAAGGTTTTCCTGAGGATGCTCGGAGCTTGAAGAGCCTTTTAAGTTAGGCCTAGGCTGCTTGTCTCCCGGTCATTATTCAGCGCAAGCACTCAAAGAGCCTAAGGATATCGCATCTTCTCTGTGGCCCCTCCAGCTAAGGGGACAGCAGCCTTCTGGTATTGCTTCTCTCTGAATTACACCATGGTCATCCCTTCCTTGGGCTTGGCTTCTCAGTGTCTATCAACTCCAACTAATTCTTGGCATTGAATTCTGTTTTGAAAAGTAAGAGTGATTTTTGTGTCTTTGATTTAGCTCTGATTGACACATTTTCACTGGTCCCCTTTTTCTTCAAAAGCTAGTCCACTGCTGGGGCGCCCGGGGGGCTTCGTCGGTTAAGCGTCCGACTTTCGCTCAGGTCATGATCTCGCGGTTTGTGGGTTCGAGCCCCGCGTCGGGCTCTGTGCTGACAGCCAGCTGAGAGCCTGGAGCCTGTTTCAGAGTCTGTATGTCCCTCTCTCTCTGACCCTCCCCTGTTCACGCTGTCTCTCTCTCTATCCTAAAAATAAATAAAAATATTAAAAAAAAAAAAAGCTAGTCCACTGCTTAATAGTAGAGGCCAATCACTCATTAAGCACATTTTCCTGTGTTCATTTAATTATTTTATGTTATCTATTAGCTTTGTATAAAGTTATCCAGTGTATGAATTTCTTTATAAAGCTCCCTTCTTTCAACTTGCATGCGGCGAACATTGTAAAACTCCCAGTTGCGGGGAAAACAACTGATTCTTTGCTAACTCATCATTGCTTACTGCTCAAAGTCATTGGTTGTTCATTGTCATATATAAATAGCATTCACCTTATTTATTCAGTTCAGATTATCTCCAAATCTGAAGACGCAATGTTAATATCACCAGGTGGCTTTCAATAAATTGAGGAATGCATTTCATCGTAAAAGTTTAATTGAGGGGCTCCTGGAGGCTCAGTCGATTGAGCATGTGACTCCAGCATGGGTCATGATCCTGTGGTTTGTGAGTTCGAGCCCCGCACTGGGCTCCACAGTGGCAGTGCGGGGCCTGCACGGGATCTCCCACTCTCCTGGATCTCGGCCCTCCCCCACCTGCACTTTCTTTCTCTTTCAAAATAAATAAACACACTTTTAAAAAGTTTACCTGAACTTAATTTTTCGGTAGCCTTCTGTTCCTATTTGGAAGTCTTAGAGGGATCCAGGAACAGGTTACTGTGGCAAAAAGTAGGGGGTTAAATTCTCTTGGGAATGAATGGTTTACAACAGTCATAGACTCTTAGAGCTGGAGTTCAAACTATTATTAGGGCCATAGTTGTCCCCTGTCAGATCCAGAGAAAAGTTCTTATTTTTTGTTGATATTTTTACTACTCCCTGGTGTAGGAAAAACATTTTTTTCTTGGCTTTGCTTTTACTCTCTTCTAGATCAATTCCTCTTGTCTTCCCCTTTCTTCCACATCTGCTCTTCTGTCGATCACTTTAAATATGGATGTTTCAAAGCTCTCTCCAAGTGTCCCCTCTTCCTCTACTTTTCTTATTGCGGTAACGCCCATCTAGGACAGAGATGCATGCCACTGCTGCCCACTTCCTATGCGTTATAGATGTTGCCGAACACAACATTTTCCCTTATGGGATCAAAGTATTTGCGGTATTTATTATTTCAAAAATTGAGAAAGATAAAGGATTTTTGAAGATGCCGTCCTCTTCCACCCACCCATAAGCCAGGCCCTTCAAGATCAGCACGCCCTTCTCTGCTACTTAACCAAGCAAGCACAATCAGCTCTCTACTAGAACATCGAAGTTGATGTTCCAGTTTAAACAACCGCTAAACTTTGCCATTGTTGTGGATGTCACCACACCTTACATTTTATGAAAGAGAGTTCAAATGACATAACGTGCATGCAGTAATGCAGCTTTTCAGAAGCATAGGTACCCTCTAGCTATATTCAGTAAATATTGTACTAAATATCCAGGTTATATATTTTGTATAACATTGTAAATGTATGTTGTATCATTTTAAATTATTTACAGATGATTTCAACAGTTTTCAAGGATAAAGGAGGGGAACATTTATTATTTCAATATTTTTAAGAAGAGAAAAGGAGGGGCAACTGGCTGGCTTAGTCCGTTGAGGATCCTACTTCGACTCAGGTCATGGTCTCATGGCTCGTGAGTTCAAGTCTCACGTAAGGCTCTGTGCTGACAGCTCGGAGCCTGGAGCCTGCTTCGGATTCTGTGTCTCCCTCTCTCTCTGCCCCTCCCCCACTCGCTCCATCTCTCCCTCCCTCTCTCTCTCTCTCTCCCCCTCTCTCAAAAGTAAATAAAAAAACATCAAAAAAATCTTAAATAGAAAAATTACATTAACAAATAAAAAGGAAACTAGACTGCATACTTACAGTTATAAAAATGAGTTGAAATAAAATATAAGCCACACATTTTATGAAGTGCTTAGAATCATTAAATGCCATCCCTGAGCACAAGCCAGCTTTTATTTGACTATGAACTATAGTCATCAACTACCAGGGTCATAAGGTCTTGGGATACTAGATTATTTGATTAAACCTTTACATTGCTTTTTTTTTTTTTTTAAATGTTTTCATTTATTTTTGAGAGAGAGAGAGAGAGAGAGAGAGACAGCATGGGTAGGAGAGGGTCAGAGAGAGAGAGATAGAGAATCCGAAGCAGTCTCCAGGCTCTAAGCCAGCTGTCAGCACAGAGCCCGATGTGGGGCTCAAACCCACAAACCATGCAATCATGACCTGAGCTGAAGTCAGTGGCTTAACCGACTGAGCCACCCAGGCGCCCCACCTTTACATTGCTTTTAAATAATTTCAGCTCACATTGGAAGTTTTCTGCTACTGCAGAGAACTCCTTTAAAGTTCAATTACACCTTCATTTTAATCTCATACATAATGAAAGCTTCTTAGGGGAAACTTTTCTTGGCACGCTTTGAAGCATCCTAATTTATTGAAAAATAATCAAGGAGATATTTATTTATTCTTTCAATAAAAATTGAGTACCTCTGAGGTAAAGACTATGCCTATGCCCGAAAAGGGGTCATTGTCAAAAAGGTGTCAAGCGTGATATCCTTGAAGCTTTGGTTACTAGATTGTAGCTATTCTTCCCTGAAGTTTATTGTGATGAGGGGAAAGTTTTGGTGGCGGTAAATCTTGGAGGCTGCAGCCATAACTTCTCTGTCTGTGCGCAGCATTGGCACGTCCATAATGATATTCATTACATTTGGCTTCAGGCTTTTCGGGAGCTGTCTTCCCAGCCAATCGAGAATTCATCGTTGCCATTGCCGGCCACCTGGGCCTGTGCATCTCCTGTAATTGTTCCGGTGGAGAGGAGCTGTCTCCCACTCTGTAGCATTGCTCAGCCCCTGTCCGTTGATTCAGTCTTATGAGATAGAATTATTTTCTCTCACAATCTGAAAAGTTATGTGTCAGTTAACTACTTTCAGCTTCTTGACTAGCAAAGAAGCTGACAATTTGATCGGGGGCTGTTTCAGCCAATCTGACCACTTTCTCCTTAGTCTCCCAAACTCTTCTCAAAGTCTCAAAATTGAACCCCAGGGAGGAAACGGGCAGCAGGCATGATTTTTGTTGTTGGGTATTAGGCAGGTTAGAAACAATTTCACCTCAGATTGAAGGTAACAAACAGTAATCATAGCAAGAAATCAAGAGACCAAAATCTAGAAGGCTACTTTTCTTTCATAGCAGTTGGCTTTCCCTTACTGGTTACAGCATCATGGGTCAAAGATTTCTGTAGTTGGAAGACATACGCTGCGTAGAACCTGACTTACAGTGGAGGCTCTGGGCACCCGCCTGCTCCCTTGTTCTCTCTAGTCTGCCCCTGGGGGTCAGGCCTAGGTACTCACAGATGCAAAACTATTGCCTAAAAAGAGCTGGAGGATAAGAAAGACAAAATCTAGATCTTTCCATGGACAAAGAAGTCAGGTAGTGTTTCCAGAACTGCCTAATGCTGTGAATTTTCTTCCTTGAGCTAGTAGTTTACACTTTTTCCACTTGCCACACTCTTAACATAATAGCCTGGCTCTCTTCCCCTGGGTTCTAAGCATGGTGTCCCAGTCATCATTCCTTTTCATTAAAATAAATAAAATAAACAAAGCCTTTCAACAGGTGGCTTTGCAAGACACACAACAGGCTCTACAGCTAAAATATGCTGAAAGGATGCAACCTAATAAATTGCAGTAAATGCTGGTAAATGCTTGATATTAAATGTATTCATCATTATACTAAGTGTATATGAGATTTGTATCAATCACACGAGTGATTGTAACTGTTACAGACTAAACTTTTTTTTTTTTTTTCAGTTTCCTAGGAGAAGGGAAGACTGAAGGGTACTTTGTTCCACTGCAGCCCATACTGAGTCCTCTGAATTCCGCGACGCCCAGTCACAAGGACAGCCCGCTGCTGGGAGCCACAGTAGCCCCCCATGAGGGCAGTTTGCATTATGAGTAATTGACCCTTAAGTGTGTGACTTGCTAGGTTTAGGGTAAAATAAGATCCCTCCCCTGTGATTGAAAGGATGCTTGACCACATTCCGCACTGCAGGACAGAGAAACTCAAAGGGCATCACCTAAGCCTGAGTGACAGGTAGAAGGGAAAGCAAAGCCTAATCTCTCAGACAGTAGCGACTGAACAACCAAGCTCACTTACCGCCACCTCCTTCAGAAACATAGTCAGACCCATGGGTTAGGTTTTCTAAAGTAGGTCAGGGACTATTTCAGCCCAGGGCGGTCATAGGATCATCCAGTTATCTCCCTCTTTCCTCTCCCCTGGTAAAAGGGATCACGGATGAGGCCCACAAATATGTCTTCAGTTCTGTCTACATATTCTAGCTGGCCTTCATCATTGACCACACTGGCCGTAAGCATTGTGGTTTAAGGAGAAACTAATGGCATCCCCAAACTTCTTCCCCGAACCTGAAATTCCAGTATTTAAGGATTTCTTTGAATTAGCAACTAAGAACTACTATAGTAATTAAAAAGACACACTGTTACATGAATTCATTGAGTCAAAGTGCTTACCTCATTGTTTGTAGAGGCAAGAAAGATAGAACACATTTGAATTCGCCATCTGTAAAATGATGTATATACACCTACCTCGCATGACAGAAGGAGAATTAAATGAAATTGTGTGTGAGAAATGCCAGATCCTGCTGGGGCCTATGTGCACTCAAAGCATGACAGCTGTTCGCATAACTCTTCTTAGCGAATAAAAGGAAGCTGGAGCCGGGAGATGTTGCCACCCATTCCTTAAGATTGTTATTTAATGTTTTGCGTTTTAATTTTTAAGTGTTAAATTCATAGTGTTGTTTTAACATAAAATTATTAATGTCTTTTTACTTATTGTCAACTTCTTTTCTGGGTACCTTATTTGGGAATAAATAAAGAGAGGTCATTGGTGAGGACTAAAAGTGCGAGTCTAGGGTTGAGAAATCAGGTAGCTCTCCACAGTGAGAGCCAGCAAAGGAAAACCCAAGTTCATCCGCCAACAGGAAGATGGGACAGTGCTGATCTGACAGTTACAAGCCTCAAGCCCCATGCTGAGCAGGAAGGCAACAGAGAACAGGGGGCCATGGGGTTTTGAGGAACTGGCAAAACCGAAGGGAAATAGCTCTGGCCTCAAGGCAGAGGTTGTCTACCTTTTGCCTACTTAACCATTTTTAAAAATGTTTTATTATTTATTTTCTGAGAGAGAAAGACAGACGGAGTATGAGTGGGGGAGGGGCAGAGAGAGAGGAAGACAGACTCGGAAGCAGCTCCAGGCTCTGAGCTGTCAGCACAGAGCCCGAACCGCGAGATCATGACCTGAGCCAAAGTTGGACGCTGAACCGACTGAGCCAGCCAGGCGCCCTTCCTACTTATTGTTTCTCATGAGTATCCAAAATACAGACTAGATGTGGGATTTGAAGAGATGGTGACTCTGGCAGAACAGAAATGGGGAAAGTAGAAGAAGGCTCTCGTATCAACACAGGTGGATTAGCGTTCACCACCTCTCAAACACATCAGATACTTGGGGAAGGTGAACAGTACTTCTCAGCCCTGGTGTGTACCACTTACTAACTCAGGAATCCAAGTGATGTGCTGGGAGGGCAGAACCCTCCGTGCGGTATGTTAACTTCAAGCGCTTACTGTCATAGGCACCAGGCAATGGAAGGGACCTTATTTAGCATCTTTCATTTTCCTTGTGAACCATTTGTGATAGGAGACCAAAATGAGGTCACCCAAAGGAAATGATTTAATCCTAAAAAAGAGGCACTTAACAGGCATATATTATCACCATTCAATGGAATTGATAAAGTGTTAGTGTTTACAACATTTCTCTCAGTACAATAAAAATGGAAGTGGTATTCATTTGCACTGAAATTTGCATTGCATCAGGAATTCCATCCACATCTGAAAAGTATGATCAGAGGGAAAAATACACACACACACACACACACACACACACAGAGCATACTATTATATAACATATACGATCTATATTTATATTTAGAGACAGAGAAGAGAGAATATTCTTAGGCTTCCCGTTCCCAGCTTGAGGACCAGCAAGGTCATGTTAACGTAATTACCAAATCTGGCTGGCTTATGGCCCCCATCTACGAGCCTATAGCACATCAGCATTCCTATTAATGCTGCACCAGTTACTTCTGGGACTAGAGGTATGTCAAGTGTATTCAGAACTGTCTGTTGTTTTCCTTTCATTGGATGTCTTCCCCGAAGCCCACTGAATAGAAGTCCTTTGAAGAAACAATTCCATAATGGCCTTGCTGCCGCTGGTTCCCCTCAGCTCATTGCTGTCTTGGTAGGGGCTCCTTGCAGACACTCCACAGGAAGTTCCTGAATTCCATGTAGAAATGGGAGAATTCCATCCCCCACTTTTGGTACTTTTTGAGTCACTGGGGCCTTGAAACACCTTTGCTCGCATCCCAAATCTCCCAAAACTCCTCATCCAAATGGTCCTTTTATCTCTGTATAAGGGTGGAGAGATAGTCTATGAGACTGGGTGAGAACCCTTTCATAATTCTTTATTTTTTCATGATGTACTGAAATCTGCCTTGAGGTATCATGTTCTCACTGCTTTCGCTTCCTCTCGCCCCTGCCTGTTATAACTCAGCTGATCTCGGGTTAGGTCCAGCTAAGCCATCCCACTACAAGCTGCATATAACTTGGCCTCGTGAATTCGTATTGAGTGAGTTTTAAAGTCATTGTCGGGGCGCCTGGGTGGCTTAGTCGGTTGAGCGTCTGACTTTCACTTAGGTCATGATCTCGCGGTTCGTGGGTTCAAGCCCCGCGTCGGGCTCTGTGCTGACTGCCAGCTCGGAGCCTGGAGCCTGTTTCAGTCTGTGACTCCCTCTCTCTCTGACCCTCCCCTGCTCGCGCTGTCTCTCTCTCTCTCCTAGAAATAAATAAAAACATTAAAAAAAAATTTAAAGTCATGTCAACACTAATTCCAGAGACTCACAGAAGACAATCAACGGGCAACCAGGTAGACGCAGAAGATAGATTATCAGAGTCCCTTCTGAAAGGATGTGATTAAGCAGGAGTCTATCCACTGCCTGAAAATGCATGTGAGGCTGGGGATTGGGTCCGGGCTCTATTGCTTACTTGCTAGACTTTATTTTCCTTATCTGTAAAACGACACATACCTTAGAGAGTTGTTTTGAAGATAAACTGAGAAAAAAAGCCAACGTACATAGTAAGCACTGAACAAGTAGAAGCTATTTATTATAAGCTTGGAAATCCCTCATTCATAAGAAAGGATGTGAGGCTGTTGGTAACAGTAAATGCCAGACTTAGGTCTTCAGGCAAAGCTTCTTTACTCCATCTTCCCCCACACCATCATCTGTGATATACATTTTAATCTTCTGCCATGTTTATTTTCTCATACCTCATGGTTATGAGCAATCATATCTTAATATTTCATATCATAGATACAGTGACTCTAAGCCCTCCCACTGTCCTGACAGCAAGAAAGTAATTCTACAAGTCCGTCCATGCCAAGCCGTGGGTACCATCGGCTAGACGGGATCTATGGCAGAATGTGTTACACTCAGTCTCAAACACAAAAGTTATCTGACTGGTTTTTGTATAATACCCAGTGAAGGAGTCCGGGTCACAAATGAAAGCTGGCACCAAACAAATAGACAGGTGGAATGTTCAAGGGCAAGGATGGAGTTGGGTCTAGAAGTCTAGACCAGGCACAACAGTAGAGCAGGGAGGAGTCCACGCATCCAGGCAACAGTACAAGTTCATGCTTCCATCCAAGCATGTGGCAAAAATTGAGCTGTGGACAGAAGTCTAAAAATTTGGTTTATGTGCATGGATTTCTGATCACAAATAAAACACTTTCTGGTCATACGTGTTAATTACAACTCACTGAGCATTAATTAAAAAAGACTTGTATTTAAGTCAACCTGTATATGTTCCTTTTTTTTTTTTAAGAGATCATGGGGAATCTCGTGAGTTTTGGAAATCAGACATTACAACAAATGACAGACTCTATATTCTAACCCAAACTCACTGGACTGAAACTAGTGTTCTACATCTGTAGTAGGAAAAAGATCATTGCTTAAAATGGCTAATTTTTTTCCTTCTAATGTTTTCTTCTCACCCTGTATCTTTAAAACCATTAATAATTCACCACAAAGTAAATAACTTTCTAAACCAAAATTCTTCTTACATATATCACACAGCCATCTGGATCCCACCTCCCCAAGTCCCATTAATTTTGAGAAGAAAAATGAGAGTATGCTGATCAAAAAATAAAAACCCATTTGTTTCTACTGGAGCTCTTTTAAGACGTCTCCAAATTATATGGTTTGCTTTCACGCACAAGAGAATGTGCAGCTGAAAACCCCATATATAGCATCATCTGAAACCAAGAACATTTCTCGAAGTAAAATACACTTTAGATTTTGGGAATGTTTTTAATTGCTTATGTGTCTCATCCCAGCCTTAATGCTTATAAGCACTAAGGGGTAAGCTGCCAATTTGTAATCGTGATTTAACCACAGTTGCCTGTCCCTGATGCAGGTAGACTCTTAATGGCTTTCGAGGTAAAGATAATTGGCTATTTGCATGCTTCTAAATGTATCCGTTAAAAACGTACTTCAAGAAATAAACCCAGTGTATCTTAGAGTGAATATCTTATGGATGCAGATTAACTGTTGTGTAGACCTGCACGTTAATGAAACGTGGAACGCCTTGACCTGTGAATATACCTAGTGAATATACTATTCCTTCAAATCCTGTAATTAAAAAAAAAAAAATGCAAGTTAGACCTAATTCAGCCAACTAGCAGTCTGAAAAGTTGGAAAAGAGGTAAAAGTGAGCCCTGGCACCTACATTTCCTTACATGGAATTGAATGAGAACTTCAAATAAGCTTTGGGCAAGGATTTAGAAGTGGGGAAGCACAAAGGAATTGAATTGGCTAGCTCTACATATTGATTAACAGCTTTAAAGCCCATCAGTCATACTTTAATTTCTATGTGTGGTGTGTTTAACATGAGCTTCCAATCCACCTGATTGGATTACCTCACCACCCATAAAAGAATCAGCAGCTAGTGGTTAAAATTGTAATTAGAATCAGGCAGTAATTTGTGTAGGGAGGGATGGGTGGGGGCAAACCCTCTTGCCCCTTCTGTTTAAATTTTTCAGTATAGATGATGAATAATAATTATATTTCAGCCAATTACCTCTGAGTTAACAGTAAGTGTATATGTGAAGGGATAATCAAAGATTTTAGGTATTCAAAATCTATTTCTTCCTTTTCCATAAAGTGCTCAGTAAAATGCAGAAGGTAGGTGTATCATTCACATGGTCTCTAGTTTCGGTGGAATTGGAGAGTGGTCAGAGATGGGTCCTGTCTTGAATACTCAATGTATATTCCATCATATTTCTTGTCTGTAGATTAATAGTCTTAGAGAAAGAAAAAGCATTATCTATACTAGAATATAGACTAACATAAAACTCTATTTTGGAAAAGCTCTGAAAATGTACTTTTTTGGTATGATATTACTGAAAAAGGTGTTCTTTGTGGATATTTTATGCCTATCATCTTTTTGGTTAGTTTCATTATAAAATTTACTTCTGAGGAAGGGCCATTTTTAAAAATATTTTCTCAAAGCATTTAGCTTATTTATAGGTACAGACTTTAAATTAATTCTAGTTAAAAATACAGCTTCAGTTCCAGGAGTCACATGGATTGAAAAGCTTTAATACCTTTGATTAGCTATCTTGTTATAAAATAAAATATTAGTGATACAAGTTTTAAGATGTGATGTGAAGAATTCATTTTTAGAAGTGAAGAAATCGAATCTAAGATGTGTGAAGAAAAGGTCACTGTTATATGAAATAAAACTGGAAAACAATACAGTTGAGTGGACTAAGGGGATTATGTAATTTGACATCAGGTACCACCAGTTGAATTAGTTCCGGGAAATTCACATGCAGACATACCAGAATGGGAAAGCTACGTGTCTTCCCCTTCAATGACCCTAAGCAACCTCGCCGTCTATCTTAGTGCATGCACATGGGTGAGAACACATGGACTAAACCCAAAACTAAACAGAAAGCATGCATGACAATGCTAAGAGCCTTTGGCCATAAATCTCCAAGAAGATAAATTATTCATCATAAATTATTTCACACCCTGCCTCTACCCCAGAATGGACCTCACCTCCCTTTGAGCAAGTTTCTGTGCTGAATCTGCCCTTTTTTCCTTCCTTCTGTCACGACATGATGGGTTTTTCAAAACACACCCCAATCCATACTGACTCTTACTTCTAACCAGTGCTAAAAGCTATAGTCCCTTTGATTGCCTCCTCTTACCTCTTACCTTCTTGCTCGTCAATATGGGTCATCTGTTTCTAAAAGTTTCTAAAAGTCCAGTCCAATGCTTTTCTCATTGTCTACTCATATTAATGCATTGATTTGTGGGGCGCCTGCGTAGCTCGGTTAATTAAGTGTCCAACTCTTAGTTTCAGCTCAGGTCATGCTCTCATGGCTTCATGGGTTCCAGACCTGCACTGGGCTCTGTGCTGACGGCATGTAGCCTGTTTGGGGTTCTCTCTCTCTCTCCCCCTCTCTCCCTCCCTGTCCCTCACCAATGTGCACTGTCTTGGTCTCTCTCAAAATAAATGAATAGGTCACCTGGGTGGCTCAATCAGTTAAGCATCCAGCTTCGGCTCAGGTCAAGACCTTGTGGTTTGTGGGTTCAAGCTCCACATCTGGTTCTGTGATGACAGCTCAGAGCCTGGAGCCTGCTTTGGATTCTGTGTCTCCCTCTCTCTCTGTCTCTCCCCTGGTCATGCTCTCTCTCTCTCTCTCTCTCTCAAAAAATGAATAAGCATTAAAAATTTTTTAATAAAAATAAAAATAAATAAATAAGCAAACAAATAAATAAATAAACTTTTTTTAAAAAGTATCTTAGTTCCTTAAATTCTTGTGCAATGATTCATGCCCTGGCTTGGACTTTTATATCTTTCTTTATATTTGTATTCGATCCCTGATGTGTACAGTGGGGAGGAGCTTCAAAGGACCTTCAAGCTCCAAACCTTGTATGATCCTTTTCACACAAATAGCTTAGCATTTTCTTAATGTTTCTTGCTCAGCAGCAATTTCACGTCTGGATGCTCCGTTTCTCTAATTAGACTATAAGATTTCCAGAAACATACGCTGGGACTTCTTCTATTGTACGCTGTAGCTTCTAGCAATCTAATATACTATAGATATTCAATAAATGCTCATTGATTAGTTTACTGAAGCCCTGTTGGGCAAGATTTTCATTTTACATCATTATTACCAACAATATAGTGTAAAAGGGGATACATGAGGCAATTATCCAGGAAATTAGTAGAGAAAAAGAAAATAAAAACAAACAATACAACAACAATGACTCTACAGTATTTGTTTCATGATAATTATCTATCTTGGTAGTTTGCTCCATGGCTCTTGATAATTGCTACCAATAATTTAAGATGCAATTAGGGGGGAAAACTGGGGATAAGCTTAAAAGAAGTGATTTAAAGAAGTGATTCTTAATTTGGATGGGGGTGGGGAGAAGAAATGGGACACTTTGACAATCTGATGACAGCGAAGGGCTTTCTGTAAGATGGTCCACATATTCCTCACAGCTTTTTTATAGAAACACTTTTTTCCCCTAAAATCCATACATGGGTCCCCATGTTTCATTTTTAAAGGTCTTTCTTTAAGGGATTATATTTTAAAGGGTCTTCCTTAACAAGAATCCCATGTTTCATTTTTAAAGGGTTTTGTTTTAAAGAGTTTTCTTTAAAGGGCTCCACATGGGGACCTTTTGAAATGAGAAACTCTTCCTTAACGTGTCTGATGGGACCAGAGGTACACATGTCTTAGTAACCTAAGTAAGACCTAGTTGAAACAAAGATATAAAGATCAGTTGGATTCCTTCCTTGGGAGTTTGAAATTGAGGCAAGATTTTAAATTCAAGTCAGTTGGTAGCGTATTCTAGAATTAGAAATCCATTTGGTCTTGAGAGATGGAATGGACAATTTTGGTTCATGCATACACTAAAGAGAAAGCAAAGGAAGGTGTTTGGTAGGCAGAACAGAGAAGCACACAGAGAAAAATAATGAGTAACATATGCACAGAAGCAAAATCAAGGCCTGTAAGTAAAAGGGAAGATGACCTAGGTTCCTGGTAGCTTTCCAATGCCCATGGGACCCATTTGTACTGCATTTGCTATTCTTGGATGCTGTCCAAACCCTGAGTCTCTGACAACCACTTCTCATCTCCCTCAACCCCAGCACACACACATGTGCATGTGCGTGCGCACACACACACACACTCACCATTTTCTTGAACTAATTTGAAATTGGTCTGTTTCGCATAGCCAAAACCTCTTTGGCTATAGTAAGATGTTTTCCTTGATGTTTATGTAAAGTAAACAAAAAGTAGGATTCCTTCACAACGTAAAAATGTTTATGAAGCAGTTATTTTCCTAAGGTACTTAGAAGATAAAGGTTCTATATGACTGTTAAAGCATTTTGTAGTTCTATTTTTTTATATTTACATTATTCTCTCTGAATAATTTGCAATTTATTCTTACAGAAATAAAGAAAATTACATAGAGCTAAAAATTTTATTAGTGTGGCAAATAATTACATAAAAATAAAGTCTATATGCTTCAAAAGTAAAGTTTTTGATATAATTTTAAAAACCTTCTAAATAAGCAATTATAAAGAAACAAAATAGTTCTCTAGCAACCACACTCTACCAAATAAAACATTTATGTAGTAGCAACAATTATGTTTTCTATTTAAAGAGACACAATCTTCATTGAGAAATATTTTGTTATATTTGAAGGCATTCACTTGTTTATTGTTGTTTATATTTCCTGCTTTCTTTTTAACATGTTTTCAGCTATTTCATTGTGTCTTGAAATTCTATCCCTGTAAGTCTCATAGTCTTGAAGTTAATTAATTCCATGGTACATATTCAAGTGACACATAGTACATACTAATATAAATTTTGTTAACTTTTAGTGAGCTTTCTATGGGATTCTCCCATGTTCTATCAGGGATTACACTTGGAAAGATATTCCTTCTTCTTGACACATTAAATACCGTACGATGCTTTTAAAATATGGATTTTGTTTTATTCAGAGAATTTTCATTAAATGGAACCCATGTAAACTCAGTGTGGTTTTGTGAATGCTTTTGAGTCCATGCTGCTCATAAAGACCTAACTGTCAGACAGCTGGTCTGCTCTTCCATCCTAGGTGGTGACATTTTTTCTTTGCTTTTTTGGTGGGGGAGAAGAGTAAATTCTCTTTCTTAGGTAATGCACGGATATTTGTAGTTGTTGTGGGAAACACCACGAAACTTATAGAAAAGAAGGGAGGAGGCCATGAATGGAGCGAGAGCCACACATGGACAATGGCGAGACTGCTTATATATCTATTGACTTGCCAGCATAAAAAAATTGGTTTGTTATGAAGTGGATAACTTCATAACTTATGAAGGACTCTCAACCCACCAATCTATGGGTTTTGTGACTATTTCAAAATGATGAAAGGAGATTTTATTTCACTCTTGCAAGTTTGCATTTGGAAATTTCTGGATCATGGGAAGATGAAATGACTTTATCTAGAGCTAAAATAAATACTTGATTCTTACTTACCTCTTATACTGGTAAATATTTTGAAAAGTTTGAATAAAATAAACCTTATTACTGTGTCTGATTTTTTATTGTAAGAAATGTTCTTAAATGTGTGCAAGCCAAAACGGTGCATCTGCTTTTCAAAATATCAGTATCTAATTAAAACAGGCAAAGCAAAATATTTAGAAAACAGAAATCGATGAGAAGGCATACTCAACCCCATCATGAACTTACTGTGCATTGCTGGGCAAGTCACTGGCCTTCAGTATGCCTTTCTCTGCATTCATACTGAAAACAGAAATAGTTCCCTTCTTTTTTCATAGGAAGGTTGGGATAATCACCAAAGATTACAACTGAAGTCCAAGGAATTAAGTAACTAATTGTTTTCTCCACTCTCCCTACATAGCTTGCTCTTCCCACTTTTATTAGAATACTTATGTCACATGCATTAATTCACTCCTGTATATCTCCCTGACTAATCCTTACGATCCCTGGGTACAGAGACAATACCGTATCCATGTTTGCCTTCCATACCAATTTTTCTCATTAAAAGTCTTGTTCAACATTCCTTGGAGAGGATTTTCCTGATCCCAAATCCCTGCTATGCCTCTTTAGTACATTCTATACTTTCTTGGTAGAACTATCACAACTATAATTATTTATATATATACACAAATTATATGTATGTATGTATTTGTTTATGTGGATTTATATGCTTATTTGTATACTTTATGTATATATATGTATATATATATATTTGTATAATGACTTGCTTAATGTTTTTCTCTCCAACTTAAGTTATGTTGAAGTCTCATCTGTAAAATGTGGATAATATCTAATTTACAAAATTATTGTGAAGAACATTTGTTAACAATATCGGAAACATATAAGGGGAACACAATGAATTTTATTATTATTATTACTATTCCTATTGCTACTTACTTTCTAGGCAATGTGTTTGTCACTGGAGACGGTGATAGAGATTAAAACCGCTGTGCTTATCAGGCTGGACACAAAGTAATTTCAGGTTTAACAGTAAGGTTACTTCTGTGCTATACGATAGGTGGGCCTTCCCCAGGATATCTCTTCATCCTAGGGGCAAATGTGTTATTCAGATATGGTAACCCCAAGATATGCTAAGGAAAAAACACACAGGGGACAGAGCCTTGTAACAAACAGGTAAATCCAATTATCTAATACCTTAAAAAATATCATTGCAATCTGGTGGTATCCTGCTGAATACGTGCCTGTTAGAAATCATTAAGTCACTCTTCTCAGGGCGCCTGGGTGGCTCATTCATTAAGCATCTGACTTCAACTCAGGTCATGATCTGACAGTTTGTATGTAGGAGCCCTGCATCGGGCTCTGTGCTGACAGCTCAGTGTGCCTCCTTCACATTCTGTGTCTCCCTCTCTGTCTCCCCTCCCCTGCTTGTGCTCTCTCTCTCTCTCTCATAAATAAATGAACATTAAAAAAAATTTTATGTATTTGAATTGCTGTCACACAGAGAATAAGACAAAGAAACTTTCCTTTAAGGGGAAGACGTCACTGTAACATTGATACAAGTTAACCCAAAATATAGAAGATTGAACTAAATACTTCTGAGAATCCAGTCATATCAAGTATGCCAGGAAAAAGAATCCAGTAAAGAATTTCAAGTCTTTGATAATCTCAAAAAAGAAAACATGCCATTCTTAGCACACCTCTGAAAGGGTTAGCATTTTAGAGGTGAAAGGATCAGGGTTCTTTTGTTCCAGCAATAACACTCACGAAAATTGGGTGCCCTGATTCAAAATAAGCACTCAATAAACTGGTAACATCAGAGCTGGCAAAGAATGACAGGTTAGGCCCCTTGCAAATTTAAAACTTTTGAGTATTTTGTTTCATGAATGTGCCTAAATTTGAGAATTAAAACTATAGCCTGTGTGGTTCCCTTTAAATGAAAATAAAACAGTATTTCCTTTTCAGTGTTCATTACAAAGCTAAGCAGCGAGTGTGTATAAATACAGTTGACAGATACCTGTGAATTTATGGCTGGTAACTTTGAACTATTGAGGTAAGATGTCACATTATAAGGTTTGAAAAGGAGGGGGTAAAGTTGTTATGATGCCACAGAAGAATTTTGTGACTTTTTCTGGAAAGTAATTTCTGAGTAAAATTTACTCCCTGAATCATTTTACAATGGCTGTAACTCTTGCCAGCCACAATCAGTCCAGTAAATATTGGTGCATCAAACATTTCCAGTTTTAGGAGATGCATCTGCTGAAGCTGAAGGCACTCGTGGAATAAAATCTTTTAACTGGATACTTTACTTTTCCTAGAGTGTTAAAAAATATCATATATTTCCCTCATGCTTACAGAGAATCAGCTAATTTATTCCTGAATAATGGTTTCTTCCTGATATCTCATTATTGTTGTACTTTCATGGTGCAATGTGTACTGTTTTATTTACTTGTCTTATTTTTTAAGTTTATGTATTTTGAAAGGGGGAGAGAGGCGTGAGAGGGAGAGGGGCAGAGCAGGAGGGTGAGAGAGAATGCCAAGCAGGCTTCATGCTCCGCAAGGAGCCGAGGTGGGGCTCAAACCTATGACTGTGAGATCATGACCTGACCAGAGGTCAAGAGTCACGGTCTTAACCAACTGAGCCACCCAGGTGCCCCAATGTATACTGTTCTAAATGAAGATATTAATGCATCAATAAAAGTTAAACGTAGGGAGTTTTATTCACCTCAACCCCACAGATGTCTAAGCAGAGACTGAATAACTCTGCTGAGAGATATTGTCACCTGGAAACTAGTTTCTGATCCTGTGGAAGCTGGCGGCACAGGCCGTGAAAGGATACACACGAGGCAGAACAAAGGAGATAGAAGTTTATAGGCTACAACACAAGTGAGCACTGGGTGGGACAGCGAAGAGACTGTAGTGAGGCAGTGAGTGGGGGGTGCATGTAAAGGGGGAAGGCAAGGACATATGGGATCTCATGGAATTTTCCTTTTTCTGGTACCTGTGCCTATTTGTATGTAGCCCATTGGTTAGTTAGGGTGTATAGCTACTGGTGAGTGGGGTGGGTCACCTGATGGGCCTCCTTGTATTCAGACAGGGGGTTACTGTGAACCTTTTTACTTTGCTCAAGTTTCCATTGCTCAAGCCTATTACCTAGAAGTGGCCTCTACGGAAACCTTGAAATATTCTGGACTCAGCCATTTGACTGAATAAATATAAACATTTGTTTTAGCCAGTATATGTTACAATTGTCTTCTTTGAGGACATTGTGTTTGGTGCTATAAAGAAATAAAAGGAGAATGAGATACACTTATCTTCCTCAAGGCACTTCAAATCTAGTTGTGGAAATATTCACATAAATAATTTTAATAAAAAATAATATGTTACATATACATTATTACAGAAGTTAAAAGCTGTGTCATGGAACTGAGAAATGAGCCCAGTCAAAGGAGGGACATGGAGACTTGGAGCTCAGTGAAGAGAGGCTTTAATCAACGTTCCTGCAAGAGCGGGTGTGTGACGGACAGGCACACCTGGGGCAGGTACAGCTGACAATCTGTCTCCTAGCACGCGAGTCCCTCCCTCATTCCTCACTGGCTGAGCACTACAGAGGTCACAGTGTTACCGGAAGTCGCCTATGCCCATGTAAGGCAACAAGCTGTCTGATTGGAACAAATGTCCATTCCTTGAGGTGACGCAGAAGCTTCAGTTCTTTGGCGCATGCTCGTTGCAAAGCCCGTGAAAAATAAGCCCGGGAAATGGAGAGGAGACGCAGAACCAGGAAGTGAAGTGTCTGAGGCTTTGGGACCCCATTGTGTGCGGGAGGGGTCGGTACATATTTCCAATACGCTGTAAACCTACTGTTAACTAGATAGCACAGCTTTTTTTTTTTTTTTTGGTATTTCTGAAAATGAATCATCATTTTCAACATCCACAAACCAAGAAACACTTACCAACACAAGCATTTTTTTGAGACTAACGCAATTCTATTAATAGAAGCTGGATGGTACCTACACTTTACTCTGCGTAAATGACAGACAGGAGAACTTTCTACAACTTCCTTGTGGAGAAAAGAATGAACAATTTTGCAGGAACATAAGCGATGGAAAGTTCTTTCCCACATGCCATTTTAAGTATCCTTCGATTTCAGCATGGAGTGACAAAAGGCACCATATATGGTATTATTTTTATCATAGTCTGTAATATCTTACTAGCATTAGCATGTTGAGAAACTCATAAAACAGTGCAGTCTTTTATGAGACACTTAAATGCCAATCATAAAATATTTTGATCAAATAAAGAATTTATAACAGTAAAGTAGCAGAATTCATGAGTCTTGCAATCCGTTTCTTAAAGTGGGAACTAAGTGTCAGTGAAACTAGAATACTGTCTTCAACAGGGAGTTCTGGGCAGAGCAATCACAGGCCCATGGGTATGCGGAACTTGACTCTGCGACTCACTGCCTATGTCTTTGGAGAAGGACCCTAACAACTTTGTACCTAAGCTGTGTAAAATGGCCGTCCCTCAGGTCCTTTCCACTTTTTGAAATTATATCTTTAAAAAAATGTTTTAAGCATTTTGAATCATTTTTGAGAGACAGAGACAGAGCGGTGGTGGGGGAAGGGCAGAGAGAGAGGGAGAGAGAGAGGGAGAGACAGAATCCGAAGCAGGCTCCAGGGTCCGAGCCAACAGCACAAAGACCGACACTGGGCTAAACCCACAAACCAGGAGATCATGACCTGAGCTGAAGTCAGACGCTCAACTGACTGAGACATCCAGGTGCCCCTGAAATTATATCTCTTTAAAACAATAAAATGAGCATAAAACTTTTTTTTTTTTTTTCAGTTTAAACCTCCTCCAGATTGTCAAGATTCAACAAAGGAGCAAAGCCATAAATCTGAATGAAGATTTAAAAGTGAAAGGAATGTGTCAAAACAATATTGTTCTCCTAAATCCCTTTCTAAAGGTGTAAATTGCACTCAGACACAACTGCCATTCTGAGTTGCCATACTGAGTTGTTTTGTTTAACAATGGGTTTAATCAGACAAATAGCTCAGTAAAACAGGAAAACAGATGGGCCATCAATTTTGAAATGTGGAAGCCCAGTAAAATAATCTGTTAGCCTCAGGCCAGGCAATTGTGACCCAATAGCAAGAGAAAATATGGGGGAGAAACACTTAGAAATTTGTTTATTAGTATGGTGCCATGAACATCGTGAGCAGAAGTAGATGTTACTACCCTCAAATATTTAGCATCATCTAATTTGTAACAAAACCAACTATTTGGATATTGTCGATAAATGCGGACAATTGGTAGAATTCCTTCAAATTACAGTGTCCATTTACTGACTATAATGTGAGCTTCTAAAATTATCCTGTAATATCCATGGATGTGTGACCATATGAAGACTCATCAGTCGATCCCTATTGTTCTATTTCTGAGGCCGGCTAATTGTAGCTCAGCACTTTTTCTGTTTGGGTCATTTGCGCAGAATGCAGCAAGGTAGCAGATGAGAAATTGAGAGTTAAAACGTTTGTCCACCATAAAGTTAACTTCTTTTGAAGAAATACGGTTTCTGAGTTAAGCAGGACTCAACTCCTAATTCACACTTGTTTTTTTGTACCTAAAACTAATGCTTTCTTCAATCCTAGTCTCAAAGTATCTATAGTGGGGAAAAGTTTATATTTATGATATATGTGAACATATCACTTTGAACCACAGAGTTTTCCATTTGTTAGGTACAAATCAGTTGAGTAGGGCCAATTACATAGGTAATTTTTTGTAACTGGAACGTGAATTACTGACACTAACTTCCTTGTTGGACAAACGCTTTGTATTTTACTGTTACTTTGCATCTATTTATTTTCCCTACAGCTGAGTGTACTGCTATGGACAGTTTCGTACGTGTTTGATGAACACTTGGTGACAAATTATTGTCAGATGGATTAAATAGACTATGAGACTGACTTCTCAGTGGCTCAGCCAAACATGAAGTTAGATATATGAAGTGTTTAGCCATTACAGATAGAGAATAAGCAGACAAAGGAGAGCCTGGGTGAGAAGCCCAGAAGTGGCTCTAGTACATGTACTATATATTATGTACATAGATAGAGGTCTACTACATACCTATGCTGGGGAAATGTAAATGAAGAAGCAGGATGGTTCTGGGCTGTCCAAAATCAAGAAAGTGCAAACTTTCTATCCAAAGCCATCCTGGGAGAAATGTGATGAGATATTTGTTATCTTCAGGACGCTCGTTGTTCAAGTGCACACCCCTAATTAGTTCTTCCTGAGCTGAAAAAGCTAATTAAAAAATACCAACGCACTGCATGGAACTGATACTGATGTGTGCTCTGTGATGAATGGGCTCCACACCCTGGGTTGTCATCACATCCAAACCCCTAAGGAAGAAAGATTCAAGACTCTGTGTGCTAGGGGCAATCCCAAAATGGCAAAATGGCTAAACTAATATGCACACATATGTGCAAATCGAGATGAAGACGTCAATTTCAGGTAGCAAGAAGAATTTCCCCGCACTGACTTCTGTTAGGCAGAAGCAATCAGGGAAGAACAAGTAGATTTTAAATTTAGACATTCATTTAGATATTTTTTTTCAAGTAAGTTTGCCAGGCTAAGTCCCATGCAAAATCAAGCCTTTTTAAGTGCATGAAATGTGAAAAGCGTGTGCAGACTCTCTGATCTTGGCCAGGGAATATGGAGCTTCTGATAAACTAGGAAAGAAAAATCTCTCTTTCTCCTCCAGCTCCTTCTAAGAGCTAAGTCAGAATTTTGTTTAGGGAATGAAGTGTTCTGGTCTTGGCCTGTATTTTACTTTTTTGTTCTTTGCTGAATATCAATCTCTTCATACACGGGGAAGATGGTTTGGAGTAGAGCCAGTGGGTGTCAGCGTGCCCTGTTGGAATGACTGCAAAGTGGATCTGAGCTGTCAGAAGATGGCAAGGAAGTCCTGGACACAAAGAGCAGACTTGAGTCAAGATCTAGATTTCAGTCTTAGATTCTCTACTTTCTTTTCTTTCTTTTTTTAAAAAAAGTTTTATTTATTTGAGAGAGACAGAACAGAGCGTGCGTGGGGGAAGAGCAGAGAGAGAGAGAGAGAGAGAGTCATAAGGAGGCTCCGTGCAGTCAGTGCCGAGAGCCTGACACGGGCCTTGAACTCACAAAACCACGAGATCATGACCTGAGCCAAAACCAAGAGTCAGACACTTAACCAACTAAGCCACACAGGTGTCCTGTGGATTCTCTACTTTCTACCTTGTGACCTTGGGCAACTTAACCTAGCTTGTCTGAGACCTAGTTTTCTCATCTGTCAAATGGGAATAATTATCCCTAGCTGTTGTGATGATTAAGTGAGGTAATGTATATAAAGCACTTAACCTGGTAACACACACTAACTGCCCAATAAGTGGGGACTATTACAAAAAAAGTCTTCCAGACTGTGGTTTTGTTCCCGAGCCTCAGAGAAACCAACATCCCACAAAGGTCAGGGACTGGGATAGATATATTCCATGCAATGAAAACCTCAGTGAAGGTTAATCGAAAGGAATGCTCTTGGGTGGGGGGGTTGAGAAAATAATCAGTCAGACACTTAGTATTTTTTCTTAGCGTCTCTTTTGGGGCCTACTGCTAAAACCAACTATCATATCAGGAGCCAATTCTCACATCTAAGTTCATAAGTAGTGTTGCTTCTGTTTTCAACTCAGCTTTCCCTAAAATTACTTCTTTTTTTTTTTAATTTTTTATAGTTTATTTATTTTTGAGACAGAGAGAGACAGAGCATGAGTGGGGGAGGGGCAGAGAGAGAGGAAGACACAGAATCTGAAACAGGCTCCAGGCTCTGAGCTGTCAGCACAGAGCCCGATGTGGGGCTCGAACCCACGAACCATGAGATCTGACCTGAGCCGAAGTCGGACGCTTAACCGACTGAGCCACCCAGGCGCCCCTAAAATTACTTCTTTTAAGATCTCTCCAGGGGTGCCTGGGGGGTTCAGTCGGTTGAGCATCCGACTTCGGCTCGGGTCATGATCTCACAATTTGTGGGTTCAAGCCCCGCGTCGGGCTCTGTACTGACAGCTCAGAGCCTGGGGCCTGTTTCAGATTCTGTGTCTCCCTCTCTCTCTGACCCTCCCCTGCTCAAGCTGTCTCTCTCTTTCTCTATCAGAAATAAATAAAACATTAAAAAATTAAAAAAAAATAGATCTCTCCACTATTACCCTGGTTACCGAAATTGTGCTCTTGTTTCGACAGGACTGAAATGCGTGCTACACTTGTACATAGTTTAGGAACTTGCCTTATATTTGCCAATATTTGAGCCTTTTCCCCTATCAGTGTTAGTCCTAGGTGCTCACTGAACGAAATAAAATTCTGCATTTGCTACTTCTGGGGCATTAGTGTCATGAACACTTCCCAATCAGGGGAACTCTCCTTACATGTAGTATTTGAGGAAAAGGGGTTTACTTGACTAATTCTTTGTTTAGAATTGGAAAATTAGGTGACCTTTTACTTTAATTTTATGATTCCTGTCCATTTATCCATTCATCCATCCATTCATTCATCGATCCATCCATCTACCCATCCACTCATCTACCCATCTATTCATTTAACAAATATCTACCGGTATAGATAGATACCGGTACAGTTGGATACCGGAGTATCCAACTCGGTATCAAGAATTGTCCCAGCCCCTGAAGCTATCGTGGAGGGTCAGGCTCACACCTAGTCCTGTTTTCATGGAAATTATGAGATTGACTATAAAATCTGATCTCACTAAATGTGTAGACAGATATTTTGATCACTGCGTGTCTCGATGTAGTTTATGCCTCCTTGGTTTTTCCTTCCGTTACCTTCCCTTATGTAAGAAGTGGAATGCGTATCAATACAGAATATATCATAACATAAAAGTAAACTTTTCAAAAAATCTGTTTTGCTGAAATTTTCTGAGGCATGAATTTGGTAAGCAGTATCCCCATGATAAAATCTATCTGGCATAAAACCGATAAAATCTTTCTTTTTATCACTCTGTAAATGTACCTTTACTGAAATGCAAGTTTCTTGAGGGTAGAGACTTTGTTTTATATCCCCAGGATGTTAACGGTGTCTGATGTGCAAAAGTCACTCCATATATTTTGTTGTTCATGAACAAATGAATGAATGAACACATATGTTGCAAAAACAAAATAGCCATTTTCTAAAGTTTCATTTTGAATTCTAGAAAATAATATATCACATATTATATTTAACTGAAGACAGTTATCTGGAATATTGTTTCTACTGGCAATGTGCATTCACCAGACTTCCTCTTATTTTTTTCCTTCCTGACAGACTACCTATATTTTTAGGAAAAGAGTTTTTTGATCTACTGAATTTTTTTTTCTTTGCCAAGATTATACCATCTAACTGGTAGTCTGAGTGTATCAAACATTATGTGCTACTCTGTCTCTTTTAAAAAGCTGTTTACAAAGTCATAGGATACTCCAACTGAAATCCAACTCCTCAGAGATCGTCTACCACAGTCTAATATATTAAATTTTCACTTCAACTTCACCAGCATCTTTAGCATCTGAGTTTCTCTTTCTTTGTTTTTCCAGGTGACAAAGTTTTACATCCTTTCAAAACTCTGTCGGTTTTCTACCAATTACAACACTAATGGTTCCTGGTAAAGGTCATTTTCACAGAAGGTCATTTTCAGGGAATGTGAGTTCAATACTTTAACCCGAGAAGGAATCGAAGCAATAGAAGAGGATGGCTTGAGAGGTGTGTGCGGTGTGACTTCCAGATGGCAGAATCCCAGGGCTCTAACATGCAGGATCTCGGCAGAGAAGCGATCATGGTGTTCAGGTTCTTGCCCTCTTCTTTACAGTGAGTTTGACCCTCTGGCCAAGCATATTCTTCTCTGCTTGCTATTCCAGGCCTTGGGGTCATGAGCTGAGAAAATGCTGATGCTTGAGAATGCAGCATCGTTGACTACTTCACCTCTCCTCTCTTGTTCTAGGGATTTCGGGACTGTGGAAGTCAAGACACAAAGGAATGGGTGACAGCAAAGGCCGCTGCTCCCAGTGCTGGGGACCTGTGGACAATTGGCGACGTGTGTCACGAGGACGTTGTCCCTAATGCACCCTGAAAGCAAAAGTATCAAGAACACAGACTTGTTTTTCATCATCCACGTTCCCCTTAACTTCAATGGCGATGATCTAGTCTTAAAACCAACAATTGGACAGCCCGAGTCCTTACGTGCAGAATTGAAGCAGGTGTTTGGAAAGTGCTGTGGGGCTACGTACAAGAATAGAGAATCTCTCCGTGAGAACCGCATGAAGATATTCTGAGCACTTTTCACTTCCTCCCATAAAACTTGATCAAAAACATAGAGAAAATAAAACTTATGTGGTTCAATTCCAAGAATTTTTTTAAAGGAGCCTCTGAAGATGGTCTAAGAGCCAGATCTATTAGCTCACTTTCAAGCTAATGCTCCAAAAGTGTGATGTGATCTCACTGTGGTTTAAAAAAAAAAATCTGTTTAAAGGTATAGAAAAGAAGAATAACTATTGAATAGGATATTTAGAATGAAAAACTGGACGCAAACTGTGCTGTCCACTTTGAAATCATATAAAAAGCAGTAATGCGGATAGCACTATATAGCAAGAAACTGACTGATATGCCTTCTCCTTGAAGATAATGAAAATCCAACTGTGAGTGCTTGTCAGGGCCTCTTTGAAAATTCTGCATTTCCTCTGCACGCCCTCAAGCACACTCGTGTCTCATGGCCTTATCTGACACTGTCCCAATCTTATAGGAAATGCTGGGGACTCATCATTTGTATGACACGACCAACTATCCTTAGTGCCAGTGTATAGCTCAGCAAGGTGTAACTGAGACTTTTTCTTATTGTTGCTGTTGAAACTATAGAAGATTAAAGATTTCCCAAAGTTCAATCTAGGTAATCCCTTCTGTAGGATTAACTCACTGAACGGCTTTCTGCATGTATTTGTTTCAGAAAGAAAAAAAAAGCAGATTTCAAATCCCTAAATCTGGAGGTAACATTTTATTTATTGTTCAGATAGCATCATGGATAACTTGTGCGTGTGTGTGTGTATGTGTGGGTGTGTGGGTGTGCTTTTTACATGTTCACAGTTTATCCCATGAGAAATCTAAATGAAAATTAAAAAAACTCTAGTTTTTCACAAACTATAATTACTTTAATTACAGGATAATTATATAAATAATGCATTTGAATGTAGGTTTCAGTTTTCTTTGTTTTCTAAATATTATCGTCTTTCAGTGTTTTCAGACGCGTAAACAGGAAACATTTGAGTTTAGATGAAGAGCAGGTGAACTGTGTGTGATACAAGTGGGGACAATCAAAAGATGATTAGGCTATTGAAAACTGCCTAACTAGGTGCTAATTTTTAAGTGAGCAGGTGTACTTAGTCATTATAACTTTAAAATGAAAATATATTTGAGTTAAACCACCCCCCAACATTAAAATAACATTAGAGGTCTGGCTGGTACTGACTAAATCCAGCGAAGGCAAAAGAGGTGGAAAACCAAGAATAAGGCAGTCAGCCTCTTCGTAGGCATTAAAGCGAAAACTATAGGCTTCAAAAGAAAAGTTGAAATAGTTTCACATTTTATTGACTTTCTTAAAATGTAGCCCAAACATCATTAACATGTTACAAAGACTAATATTTTGGTTATTGTTAAAAGATGATTAACTTTGCACAGGAATTGCACAAAGTAAGAAAGATCGGATAATTAGCATGGGCCAAAATCAGTTGGTGTCATCCACCCCACGCCCCCTTCATTTGTTTTTCTTGTTACCACTGAAACGCACCAACATACCCTTAACTGCTCACATGGAAAGCACAAAGTCTTGGTTCTAAGACAAAGAGAGATGGTAAGTTTGTGACTAAAGCATGAACATTAAATTTCAAGGTGGTGTGACGTACAGAATGCTAACTGAGCTCACATAGGGCTGTACCTGAAATTGAAAGCCTAGTTTTCATCAAGAGTTAATGCAACTAAATAAAATAAACTCATATAGCATTCGGTATGGGGCTATTGTAGATCTATTAAACACTATGGAAGAATGGAAACTGTTTCTAAGTATCCAGGTGATGTTCAGAAAGTTTAGCTGTTTAAAAAATTTGTCTGCTGTGCGCAAAATCATACCTCATGAGATCAGAAGGTCTAAGAGTTTGTGAAGGAGAAAATATGCACTGCTACAAACTCAGATGGATACGAAAGGAATCTGATGAACTCCGTGTAAATTATTTGAGAGGGTGATGCAATTAGCTTCCAGCTCTTGTCCAGTGACCCTTCAGGTGTTGCTAATGGTTTCGCCCTTTGACTTCCCCACTGTTTTCCATCATCCACGATGTATTTTCTTCCAGCACCAGATTACTGATAGGTGCTACTCTGCATATATTACAGTAAGTTTTGTCTGCTGAGTGCTTCATTCATCGCCTCGGAATTTTGTTCTATAATAATAGAGCCAACTTTATGGAAGTTCTTGGTGCCCTATTCTACTTTTTTTGTCTTATCACCAGAGGAGGAAAGCAGAGTTGCATTTGATCCCATCTATTTTGTTTGGCACAATGCATTTGCAGAAAAGTGTTCTTGGCAGATATTTCAAAAACCTAGTGAATTGTGTCCATCAGAAATCATTAAGAGTTTTCCCGTAGCTTGTTATTACAGGGTATCCCAAATCTTTTAAAAAGAAATGGGAGATATAAGTGAATGCATTTATTTATAAACCCTGATATCAGCTATCACTCACTCCAACATGAGATGACTCCATTTTGACCCTGGTGTATTCAAAATTAGGTCCTTGTTGAGTTTGTATAGGGCATTTACTTATGATTAGCAGGTTCAAAATTTTATTGGAGAAAATGGAAAATTTTCAAGAGGAGTTATACAGTGCACCCAGAAAAACCATCCTCTGCCCTAGAGCAGATTTCTCAAAGCTTCTCACCAGTAAAGACTGGAGACAGGCTGTGCTCTCTCAGAAGGGATTCTCCTACCCACCACTAAGGTAATAACATTATTAGTGTTAAATAAAGAAACCAATACCTATATTTTAGGAGCGCTTGTTTGTGGTCATGATCTATTAAGAAAATTATACAATTTCTCATGCTTTGGTTTTCGATCATCACTTCTGAAACATAATGAGTTTCTGTTAATATTATTTCTTCAAATAATTAACCTGGAGCATTCTTATTTATCAAGCTGCAGATAGGTCCTTCCTTGAAATATTTTTCTACCCACACTCAAAACGAAGAAAAGTCGGAGTTGGTTGCATAAGTGAAACTATCTTGTTTCCCATTTGAAAACATTTTGGACAAGATGTAACTTTACAGAGTAGTTAATAAGATGGAAACATGGTACTTTTAGGGCTCTCTCAGGTTTCAGTGACCCCCCCCCCGCCCCGGGAACCAGTGACTCATGGAGGCTTCCTGCTCTCTCTAAATTAAGCCTCAGACACCAAGAGACACCAGCAGTGGCCAACACAGTATTTGTAAGACATCCCATGCACACTTGCGTGTTTTCCTGCTCAGGTACACGGTGCCATCGGGCTGTGTACACAGACTGACCTGGAACACAGCACAAGATAAAAAATCAACAACGTAAGTCAACACTATTTTTCTAATTGCTTACTTCCAATCACGCTGCAGAGCAAAGTGGTCAAATTGAAAATCAGTCCAATTCTATTACCACGGAAGAGTTACTCTGCAATCACATGCCTAGAGAAGAAAAACGAGAGCTCTTTCCTTTACCAAAGAAGCCCTTCCACGAGGCAGCTGATTTTATTTGAATTTCATTTTCCATGTTGCAAGTTACACAACTGTCAAGTCTGTTGCTGTGTGTTATGACCATGTACCTCCCCAAGGGGAAAAAAAATGGGCAGTTGGTGCTTTTCGATGTGGGACAAAAGCTCTAGCAGTTCCTTCTTAGTGGGTTTCACGAATAATGCCAGCAATTCCCTACACTTTTAGGCATTTGTGCTCATAATTAGCATTCATTAATATCTTTTCAAGTATACCATCTACAGCTAAGCTCTTTTTCATAGCCAGGCTTCTCTAAAGGATTTTCTACCCAATTTCTCCACTTTCTCCCCACCCCATCATGATTTCACCTGCTCTCAGACACCATTTTTGAACCGCATATCACTTGCTGAGTTCAACGATCAAGTCCACATGGCCAGAAATAAAGCTGATGTTGTCCTTGATGTCTCAGGAACTTTCCACCTGAAGGAAACCATCCCTCTGTGCAATTTCTCACTTCATGCCCTCTTCCGCACCTTGGGACTTTTCTGGTGTTTTCTTCTGTCAACCCTCTGTTCGTTCCTTTTTCATCTTCTCTGCTATTTCCTTCTCCTCTACCTCAGTTCTAAGTCTCCTGTGTCCAAAATGGTAGTCAATAGGCACAGGTGAGTATTAGCCTCTGAAATGAGGCTAGTTCACATTAGGATGTGATCTAAGTGTAATATATACACAAGAATTTGAACACTTAGTATGAAAAACTCATGTAAATGATCTCATTAATAAACAGTCAACTTGCATTCTTTGCAGTAGTTATGTTTCATAATGCTCTGGGAACACAAATTAGTGAATACTGAACCATTGCTCCCGGAAGGAATACAGGGTTACATTCCCGTGATCCTTTGGTCACAACACTTTCATCTTTCAATCAATACATAACCTTGTGTTATGTGTGTTTTGCATGAAAGACATTCTATTTAATCTAGGATCACGGCCAGTAGCATTATAACTCGTGCCTGAGCAAAGCATAATCTAACACACGGGTTTCCTCCACGCGACACAAATCCCAACCTTCTTGTACTTAGGAATACGAGACAGAACTTCAACACTATAGTTGGGGACCATTTTAAGTAGCAAAATCACCCCCAAAAAGCAAAAAATGTGGAAAATGTGGCACTGAATACACCTTGCAAAGAACGCTTGTTTGAAAGTGTGAGAGCTGCATGTGGGGGAGGGCATCGCTTCGTTTGACCTCAGCTGGGAATGTGCATGCCCAGTGACTCAAGTGTTCAGCACTCTGGGCATGTCTGTGAATGGCTGTGAAAGTGCTGGGTGCATGGATTTGGGGGTCACAGTAAATTCTAGCTAGTAGATAAATTTACAAATACACAATCCACAAATAATTAAGATCGATTATATTTTACATTAATTACATGTTGAAACGATAGCATTTTGGATATATTGAGATAAGCAAAGAGCATACTAAAATGCATTTTCTCTTGTTACTTTTTTAAAAAATTTAACATTTATTATGTTTTGAGAGACAGAGAGTGAGTGGGGGAGAGTCAGAGAGGGAGTCACAGATTTCAAAGCAGGCTCCAGGCTCTGAGGTGCTGGCAGAGAGCCAGATGCAGGGCTCAAACTCACGAATGGCTAGATCATGACCTGAACCCAAGTCGGATGTTTAATCAACTAAGCCACCCAGGCGCCCTTCTTGTTACTTTTACTTAAAGTTGCTACTGGAATAGATAAGAATACAGACGTGGCTCACATTGGCTGTCATTATACTCCTATTGGTTATAAATGTAGGAGTTTCTAAATGGTGTTATAAAGGTGGGCATTTCACAGGTCTGGTCACTCACCACAGGTTACCTCTCTCATTCTCATGACTTGAGATAACATGTAGAGGCTAAAGATTCTCCCCACATCTGAGGGTCACCCTCCCATCTGCTGTTTCTTTCTTTCTTTCTTTCTTTCTTTCTTTCTTTCTTTCTTTCTTTCTTTCTTTCTTTCTTTCTTTCTTTCTTTCTTTCTTATTTATTTTGAGAGAGAGACAGACACAGCACAAGCAACGGAGGTGCAGAGAGAGGAGAGAGAGAATCCCAAGCTGGCTCTGTATTGTCGGCACACAGCCTGATGTGGGCCTTGAACTCACGAATTGTGAGATCATGACCTGAGCCAAAATCAGGAGTCAGACGCTTAACCGACTGATCCCCCCTGGCGCCCCCATCTATTCACACCCCCAGGTGCCCCATCTATTCACACACCACCAGACACCCCCATCTATTCACACCCCCAGGGACCCCCATCTATTCACACACCTCCAGGCACCCCCATCTACTCACACCCCCAGGCGCCCCATCTATTCACACACCCCCAGACACCCCCATCTATTCACACCCCCAGGCGCTCCATCTATTCACACACCCCAGGCACCCCCATCTATTCACACCCCCCCAGACACCCCATCTATTCATACCCCCCCAGGCGCCCCATCTATTCACACACCCCCAGGCACCCCCATCTATTCACACCCCCAGACACCCCCATCTATTCACAC
>NW_024081127.1:69412-217421 GCF_003009895.1 Hyaena hyaena | reverse complement strand
CCCATCTATTCACACACCCCCAGACACCCCCATCTATTCACACCCCCAGGCACCCCCATCTATTCACACACCCCCAGGCACCCCCATCTATTCACACCCTCAGGCGCCCCATCTATTCACACACCCCCAGGCGCCCCATCTATTCACACACCCCCAGGCCCCCCAACTACTCACACCACACATTCACAGCATCTTCTCTTCGCTCTAGCTGTGGTATATATCCAGAAGGTCACTAACTCCTCCCAGCTCCTCTGCCTCCACGTTGATGAAGCCATTGCCATGACCAGCTCCAACAGTCTAAAGGCCTCTTACCTCCTGTCACACACGGAACGACCTTTTAAAACCTAAGTCAAATCGCAATCACACCTGTGCTCAGAAACTTCCAATGGCTTCCCAGCTCACTCAGAGGAATTCAGTATCTGATAAGACTCCAGGATGTGGCTCCCTCCCTCCCTCCCTCTAGGAGGCATCTCGCACACTCTCCCCATTGATTACTCCATTCCCCCAACACCGGCCTCCTTGCTGTCCGTGGCTTCCGAATGCTGTTCCAGAACTCCCCAGCGCAAGGCCTTTATACGAGCTGTTCCGTGCCCACGAGGTCATTCTGCAGGTGCCTCATGGCTGCTCCTTCCCATTACTTCATTCAGATCTTGGCTCAAATGGCACCTGATCAGACTCTCTAAAAAAGGACTGATGATCCTCTATAAAAGACCCCTGCATCACTCTGTCTTCTTGCTCTGAATCATTTTCTTCTCCTTAGTACTCATCATTGTCTGGGATTTATTTATTTGTTCCACTCTCTCCCACCAAAATGTGGACCCTGAAAGGGCAGGAACTTGGACTTATTTATTCGTAGCTCTGTCCCTGGTGCTAGAACAATACCTGGCGCATAGTAGGCAATCCAATAAACATTATTTTCATAAAGTTTCTATCTACAGTTCAGATTACTATCACCTAATTGTTCCAACTTTGTTCCAAAAACCTACCTGACCAACTTTGAAACCTCACGTACATTTTTAATATTTCAATCCAAGTTAGTTAACATATAGTTAACATAATAGTGATTTTAGGAATAGGATTTAGTGATTCATCACTTACATATAACACCCTGTGCTCCTCCCAACAAGTGCCCTCCTTAATGCTTATCACTCATTTAGCCCATTCGCCAACCCATCACCCCGCCAGCAACCCTCAGTTTTTTTATCTGTATTTAAGAGTCTCTTATGGTTTTTCTCCCTCTCTGTTTTTATATTATCTTTCATTCATTTCCCCTATGTTCATCTGTTTTGTTTCTTAAATTCTAGGAATGATATCATATATTTGTCTTTCTCTGACTGACTTATTTCACTTAGCATAATACTCTAGTGCCATCCATGTTGTTGCAAATGGCAAGATTTCATTCTTTTTGATCACCAAGTAATATTCCATTGTAGGTAGGTAGGGAGAGAGAGAGAGAGAGAAAGAGAGAGAGAGAGAGAGAGATACCATATCTTCTTTATCCATTCATCAGCCAATGGACATTTGGGCTCTTACCATACTTTGGCTATTGTCAATAGTGCTGCTATGAACATTGGGGTACATGTGCCCTTTTGAATCAGTACACCTGCATCCTTTGGTTAAATACCTAGTAGTGCAATTGCTGGGCCACAGGGTAGTTCCATTTTTAATTTTTTGAGGACCCTCCATACTGTTTTCCAGAGTGGCCGTAGCAGTTTGCATTCCCACCAGCATTGCAAAGAGATCCTCTTTCTCCACATCCTCACTAATGTCTGTCGGTGACTGAGTTGTTACTGTTAGCCATTCTGACAGGTGTGAGGTGGTATCTCATTGTGGTTTTGATTTGTATTTCCCTGATGATGAGTGATGGTGAGTATCGTTTTATGTGTCTGTTAGCCATCTAGATGTCTTCTTTGAAAAAGTGTCTATTCAATGACTTTTGCCCAATTATTCACTGGATTTTTTTTTTTGGGGGGGGTGTTGAGTTTGATAAGTTCTTTATAGACTTTGGATACTAACCCTTTATCCGATATCAAACACCTTTTTTTTTTTGTTCCAATGATATTATTTTTTTAATTTTTTTTCTTACAAATAGTTTATTGTCAAGTTGGTTTCCACATAACACCCAGTGCTCATCCCCACAAGTGCCCTCCTCCATGCCCATCTCCCCCCTACCCCCCACATCCATCAGTCCTCAGTTTGTTCTCAGCATTCAAGAGTCTCTCATGGTTTGCCTCTCTCCCTTTCCCCCACCATTTCCCCCCTTCTTCTCCCCCTTGTTCCTCCGTCAAGTTCCTCCTAATCCTCCTATACGTGCAAACATATGATATCTGTCCTTCTCTGCCTGACTTATTTCGCTCAGCATAACACCCTCAAGGTCCATCCACATTGCTACCCATGGCCAGATTTCATTGTTTCTCATTGCCATGTAGTATTCCATGGTATAGGTAAACCACATCTTCTTGATCCATTCGTCCGTTGATGGACACTTAGGCTCTTTCCATGTTTTAGCTATTGTGGAGAGTGCTGCTATGAACATTAGGGTACATGTGCCCCTGTGCATCAGCACTCCTGGATCCCCTGGGTAAATTCCTAGCAGTGCTATTGCTGGGTCATAGGGGAGTTCTAGTGTTAGTTTCCTGAGGAACCTCCACACTGTTTTCCAGAGGGGCTGTACCAGTTTGCATTCCCACCAACAGTGTAGGAGGGTGTCTGTTTCTCCACATCCTCGCCAGCATCTAGAGTCTCCCGGTTTACTCATTTTAGCCACTCTGACTGGCATGAGGTGGTATCTCAGTGTAGGCAAACACATTTTTAACAACAATGTTTGGGTTTTGATATTTTTAACTGAAAATAACATTGGCTTACATTGGACAACCTAGGTTCAAATACTATTTTTTTTTTCAATTATTTTCTCTATGGCCTTGAGCAAACTATTTACCACTCTAATTCTTAGCTTTTCAGTGTTAAAGTAGGATCAGGAATACTTGCTTTACTGTCTTGTTCCAAGGCTTACAGCAAGTACTATCCCATACATAAATTCCCTGCAAGGTGACCAGTATATATCAGGTACTCTGTTATCAATGTTATTTAGCAATCTTTTATTAAAAGCCTACTATATGCCAAGTGCCATACCAGCCTCTGGAGATGAAAATTCTGTGAGGTATAAATTTAAAAGAGAAAAAGAAGGAAAAGTCTAATGAGGAGGAAGGGAGGTGAGTGAGAGTGGGAGGAGCCAGATAGTTACAAAAGAGCTTCAAAATGTTAATATAATAAAAGTCCATGTGATTATAATAATGTCACAATACTTCTATTGTGAGCTCAGTGATAATAGAGGGTAAAATGGGCTCAGGACTCAGGACACAGTTCATAAAGGAAGTAATGTTTTAACTGAGTCTAAAAAGATGCATTGCATTTGGTAGGCAGAAAAACGATGAAGCTACTGATTGGCACATAAAGCAGTGAGCAAAGGCCCTGAGAGGTGAATAGGAAGTGGCCTTCGGGAAATGGCAAGCAGCCTAGCATGGCTGAGCGTAATACCCCAGGGATTCAGTGAGTCTAGGTTTAGATGCAGGTCTTTTAATGCTACATGAAAGAGTCTAATTTTTACTTATAAGTGAGTGTAGTGGGTTGAATGGTGGCCCTTAAAAGATTATATCCATGTCTTAATTCTCAGAACATACAATTATTTGGGAAAGAAAAAAAGGTCTTTGCAGATGTAATTAAACATGTGTTCTTTTTTTCTGTTTAGGTGTATGCACTGTATAGCGCATGACCAACCCCACAGCAGTATCTTTTCCCAGGGGTTCTTTGCCTGCAGCGGAAGAACAGTGCATGCAGAAGATGTCTCCTTCAGCTGCAGCGTGAGATCTGAAGGAGCCATTGGATTTCAGAGGGTCCCTGGGGCCTGGGAGGACCCCCGAGCACCATTTCCTCATCTTATTAACTACTCTGTAAAGTTGCATGCTATCCAACATAAAATTTCAAATCAGGAACCAAATGGTTGGGGTTACAACCAACTCAGACATCTCCCTTCTCCATTTTGAGTGTAGGTAGGAAGATATTTCAAGCAGAAAATTTCTGAGTCTACCACTAAGGCCAGTAAAAGCAATACCAACAAAAAGCATTATTATCTTCAGGAATCGTTAGCTTTAGGAACCATGGCTAAGGAGTTGAAGTACTATTAATTGATTCAGATGCTATATGTATGACTTTTTATATGTATGTATGTATGTATGCATGCATGCATTCTAGTTAGTGTAATAAAAGCCTGTGAACTCAGTAACATGATCTGCATTATATAAAAGAGGAAACCAAGATTCAAAGAGTTTGAGTCAATATGCAAAGCTAACCAGATTGTTCGTAATAGAACGAGACTTGGGCCAACATTAATACTCTCAAGCCTGCATTTTTCACATACAAAGGCCTTAGGGAACTCAACTATAATCAATCAAAGATCGTTCATATCAAAATCGCTGGTCACCACACTTCCCTTGAACTTATCCATATTTGAATTGTGCCACTGACAATTGCAGACACCTTGTCTATAACAGACTGTGGTGAAAAAGTAATTTCAAGGCAGTTAAGATAACTGGGGTATGAACAAAGGCTGTGCACTGAACCTTGTAGAGCAGCGGTTTCTGTTTGTTTGTTTGTCCTGTCGTGCTTTGTTTTATTATGGACACCATGAGTTATGAGCACTATAAGGAATATGACATGTTTCTGGCACAGCTTTTCTGTCCCTTTGTACACACAGCTCTTCTTAGACTCCGAGTCGCACTGATCAGCAGCACCAAACAGCACCACTGTACCCCTAAAACAACTCATTCATGATAAATGATGTTGCCCAACATCTTCCAAGCATACAAGTAAAAGAGAAAAATCGTGGACATACCTACATTAGGCACATTGATGCATTATTGACAAATAAAATTCATTTGGGAGTAACATGGATTCACTGATGAACACTGTGTTTTCCACCAACCATTTTTTTAGCTTTAGGTGCTCAGAAAGGCCATTTTCCCATAGTGTTAATGTTGAAAGCTAGGGCAATGACACCACAATAATGCCCATCATTGTGATGTATAATATAGATGTTATTGCACATAATAGAAAGCATTCGTTGGGAGTAATGCATTTTTGTTGCCTACATGCTGACACCAAGCAGATATAAATGTGCTTTAATGTGTTTCCTTTTAAAGGGCTAGTGTAGACGCACCCTTGAGTGTGTGTTTTGTATAAGGTTTGGTGAGCAGCTCGCTTTTAGTAGCTGCTTTCTATATTCACTTTCGTACTCTTGATAGCTCTAATTATAAGCTGCACAGTTTCCTATTCCTTCCTTGCTGTTCTTTGTCATTGCACTGCTCATAGACATTTAAACAGTGGAAGCTGTTTATAGTTCATTAAACACTTTAAGCTGTTGTTCTAAAGTTTTATACTTTTTTTTTTATTTTCCAAGTCATTTCCCTCTGCTGTCATATGAACCCATGCAACACGATTCAGTAGAAGACATCAGTTATGCACATTTTGTGGATAACCAACAGGGTTAACAGCCATAAATGAATCAGAGAGCTTGGCAATCTATTTTATATTGCATTTCATATGGCATTTGGCACGGAATGTTTAGATCTTTCTTTAAAAAAATTATACTCTCTAATTCTTCTTAAAGTAATAATTTTGCCTCTTAAGTAAAAACACTAGCCAAAAGAGAGTATTAGCTCATGCTTTGATAGGACACAGCATAGAAAATGTGATTATTGGAAACGAAGTTATTTCCCTATAATATCATCGTAGGAGGAGATGGGGTAATTACTCCAACAAATGACCCACTAGGCTGGTATTACAATTTGAAGAAAGAGAGATTTATTGACATTAAGAGTTCCATGGAATGTGCAGGAGACCATAGTGGTATCAGAAGGAGGCTCTCTCTGATTTCTCACGGACTGGTCACTCTGTGATTGTCACCTGTGGATGTTGTCCTAGTACAAGCCCTGCATCGGCCACCGTGTTGGAAGACTACATAGACCGGGCTAATTTAGAGTTCCTCCCCAAAGCATTATATAATCTTTCTGTGAAAAATGAAAGTGGGAGGTTAGGGATTTAGTCTTCGCTGTTGAAATCAGATGAAACATTGCTCTCCATAATATTAATTTATCAAGCAAAACCTCATTTACATCATCACATCCAGCAAGCTTACGACACATGGTTCTGTGTTAGAAGTGAAAGCAGCTTACCAAGAACCAGGTTTAAAATACTAGAGCAAAATAGGAGGAATGGTGTTGAGAGAAGGAGATATTAGGTTGACACTGAATGATGGATTTGGGACTCTGGACGGTGCCTTCTTCTCCAAGAGGAAGCTGGCTTACTTTGTGTGAGGAGGGGCGGTTTCTAAAATGCTACTGTGCTGGGTGCTTAGGTGGCTCAGTGGGTTGAGGGTCTGACTCTTGATTTTTGGCTCAAGCCATGAACCCAGGTTCATAGGATCAAGCCTTATGTTGGGCTCCATTTTGAGCACGGAGCCTGATGAGATTCTCTCTGTCTTGCCCTCTGTCCTACCTGTAGTTCTCTCAATCCCTCTCAAATTAAAAAAACAAAAAATGATGCAACTGTGCAGATGACCTGTAGTAAGCAGGTTCCTTTCAATAGCTGCTCTTACAATTGCATGGAAATCGAGTCTATTACCTCCTTATTTGCCACTT
Source organism: Hyaena hyaena (assembly GCF_003009895.1). Classification (NCBI taxonomy): domain Eukaryota; kingdom Metazoa; phylum Chordata; class Mammalia; order Carnivora; family Hyaenidae; genus Hyaena; species Hyaena hyaena. The sequence continues at coordinate 210,726 of NW_024081127.1, read as the reverse complement.
ATGCAATATTCTCCCTTATTGACTTTTTTCACATTTTCCCTCATTATAATGAGTTCAAAATCATTACAGACTCAATTAATAAATGGGCTTACAATAAAAAATGTATCTGCATATAAAACAAAACAGCAAATATCATTTAATAAATTGGACTTTGTGAACCCTAAGATTTTTGATCCAATATACATAGCTGGTGACAAAAAATAAACTTTTTGTGAGTACTGCTTCCCTTGATTTTAATTCATGTTAATATGCATTTACCTACACAATTTGCTGGCATTATGTGTATGCTATAGGCATCGTGGCTCAAAGCCAAAAATATCATTATATTAAAAATCAACGGAAACTATAAAATGCTACATAAGTGTATGTTGTTATGATTCTTAAAACAAGTAAACATATTTTAACATTGACCTATGAAAAAATGAATTGGAAAGAGGGGCAGCTGGGAGACTCTGTCGGTTAAGCATCTTGGTTTCAGCCCGGGCCATAATCTCACAGTGGTAGGATCAAGCACAGAGAAGGGCTCTATGTTGGGCTTGGAGCTTGATTGGGATTCTCTCTCTCCCTGTTTCTCTGCCCCTCCCCCGCTCCTATGCCCTCACACTTTCTCCCTCTCTTTCTTGAATAAACTTTAAAAAAGAAAAAGAAAAAATGAATTGAAAAGGAAAAATGATACGAAACACAAAAGACTTGTCTTTATGGTTAAGGAAGAATCATTGGTGAAATATTTGACAGCGCCTCTCTAGCTGCTAATTTGAATCTGAATTGCCCTCCAAGTTAGCCCTGTACCTGACCCTGACCCTGCCCCCTCAGCTCTGAGCCCTGATCCCAGCTGGGTTCCTGGAATCTGCCTATATAGCACGTCTCACCCCTTTAGCCTACCTTACCATTTACTTTCTTTTTATGTTTATTGTTTACTTTCTCTCTTCCTCTGCTGGAATGAAATCTCCCTGCAGGCAGGCATTTTGTTTATCTTACCTTCTGATTTATTTAATACAAGAGCCTAAAAGAGTGCCCGTTGGATATGAGGTGCCCAGTAAATATCTGTTGGAGACACAAGTGAATGCTACAACATTCACCAGGTTTTAAAAGGATGCACAGTCGTCCATGGAAAAGGCACCCCAGAAGAAGGAGTGTTTAAGAAAAGCTCTGAAGAACAGAAAGTAAGATGACTCTGAGAGGAAGAGACTAAAAGCAGAGAGACTCTGTGGCCTCGGATGTCCGACGAAGGAGCTTACTCAAGGAGTATTTGTGGGACATGTTGTCAAGCCCTAGGCGAGGTAATATCCAGAATAGGAAGATGATTAGATTGTGGGCCTAGGTTTTTGGAGGCTTACAACTAATTCTCACCAGCCCTTCTAAATGTTACTACCCCATTTCTGATACATCACAAAGCTTTCACCAAAATTATTGCAATGGCCTCCTACTTAGTGGTGGGGCTTTCATTCTTGGCTTGCCCGTTCCCCACCTCAACCCCCATGTTCTGGTGGCAAAAGAACAGCCAGCAATGTCTGTGATTTCACTCCCAGACTCAAAGTCTTCTCATGGCTTCTCATCTCCATTAGAATGAAAACCAAAGGCCTTCCAGGGGCTCACACACTCATTGTCCCCAGCCCGCAGCCCCTCCCTGACCTCCTCTCCTGCTGCTTCCTCCCTGTCATTTAGTTCTAATCACATTGACTTTTTTTGCACTTCCTGAAATGTGTGGGTCCTGCTTGAAGCTCGCTTTTCCCTCTGATTAGAACGCCCTTTCTCTAAACCGTCATATAGCTCCTTCCCTCCTTACTTAGTTTTCTGTTCAACAGTCACATTATCAGGGAAATCTTCTCTATCACTCACCATAAAATAGCACAGCCCACTTCACTGTCTTTGCCCGGCTTTGTCAGTTTTGATCACTGCTGTACTATTGCACATAACTTAGCTGCTCAATAAATACTTGTTGAATGAATGAACGTGCTAATAACAAAATGCCAAAGTTGAAAGTTATACAGATAGATTAAAAGAAGAATATGGCCTAGGAAGAGACTCAGTCATTTAACAGAATGTTTTGAGTGAGAAAGGACGAAGATAAGGGTTATTCAACAGATGGTGTGGTGAAAGCTAAAAAGTAATGTGGAAAAATAATATGGAAATCCTCTTTACACAGTGTATCATCTAAGGCTCTGGGCATTATGTAATGGAAACCATCCTGGAGTCTACTGGGAGGATACTGGTGATCATAATCGATAGGAGGCAGTGGTATCAAACAGAGATTGGGAAGTGGTCTTTTTAAATGCCATGAAGTAGGATGCAGGGGACACGAAATCTCACTGAGCATGTGACACTTGGTCAGAAACTGTCCATTCCAATCCTTTGTTCTTGACCTTGAATATTTGATGATAATATGTAAAGTGCAGTCTTTTCACAGAGAGAAAATACTATAAATGAATTTACATTAAAATGAGAAATGTGACTATTTGGGGGTATTGAGATTTATGGGGAATTTTTATTTCCATTTTTATATTTAGTTTTTAAGTTTTCTACCATAAATATATATCATTTTTAATAAAGGCTATTGTAAATACCTATTATAAGAGGAAATCTCACCCCCCCTTTGAAACAAATTGCTATGTTTATTATTAATATGTTGTAAGAAGTGGTTCATTACCGTTTTCTTTTTCGGGAGTCCTGGAAGAAAATGTTCCCCAAATTGATAGTCTGTTTGGTCACTTCTCATCTCAAAGATAGTGCCTATATGCTTTTGTGTGGGTCAGCTATTAAGAATCTTGGGTTTCAATATAACAGCAAAAATCTGGAACCACACAGATATTCAAAACTGGAAGACTGATTGAACCAGCCATATGCCCATGTGATGACGCATGCGTGCATGCTTGTATATACATATAAAGGGATCCTGAGGCTATAAACAAATGGCTATAGTCATCTTCCCATGGGAGTATGGGCAGTGCTGAGGGAGTGGAAGCTTTTATTAGTTGAATATTTTACAGTGAGCACACATTTTATTTTAATTACAAGTGTTATACATGGAAATAAAATCAGATACCACACACAAAAATATGAAGAAATGCAAATATATTCACAGCCTTTTAAATTTAAAAGTTTCAAAACAGCATATATTGTAAAACATCATTTACAAACATTGAATAAAGCCTACATGAAAATAGCTCAAATTGGGAACATTAGTTATCTCTGACTGGCATGATTCTAAAGGAGTTTTATTTTATTTACTTTACTTCTATGTGTTCGATAAACATATTCCAATGACCATGTCTTAAGTAATAAAATCACTTTTTCTAAGTGAATAAAATTACCAAAAAAGTCATATTGTGTCAAAAAATATAAAAATTAATATTATTAACCTGGGAAATCTGATTATATAAAGAGCTCATAAAATAGGAAAACTACCCAATGATCTCAATAGATACATACTCAAAGACCACAAAAAGACAATCTCTTTTGAGGACAAGTAGCTAGGGATAACATACGGAAATAAATATTCATTATTAATCAACAAAATGCAAATGAAAAGGAAGTAACTCTTTATAGATTAAATTAGCTAAAAATGTAAATTATCATACACAGTACTTCTGAAGAAACGGTAAAGCTGTACCCCTCATGCATTTCTAGCTGCACTCATTCATTGAATGGGTATTTGTGCAGAGCCCTCTTTCTGGAGACAGAATGCTTTGGTGCACGTCACATCCCACCACCCTCTTGTGCACCTGGAGCATATGTTTGAATCTCTCCTCAACTGTAAAATTGGGATAATAATAGTACCTCCTGATTTGTCCTCAGAGGAGGATTTAATATCCATAAATCTCAGAATAGTAAACATTTAATAAATGATTCATTATTGGCTATATTTATCAACCAGGATTTCAACAGGAAACAGATAACACATACAAATTATCGTAACTCAAGGAGGATCTGTTTTCAAAAGGACTATTCAAAAAAGTATGTGTAGAGTTTAAGGAAAAGCTGGGGACTAGCTGAGGGCCCTGGGGCTGAGTAGTGGCATGTTATTACCCCTTAGTCCCAAGGGATGGCGCATGGGAGGAGGACTTGCTGAAATGCACAATAGTTATGTACGAAAGGAAGACTGGAGGGAAGTGACCTTCCATCAAGAAACACCATCAGTCTGAAGCAACCTCGTAAGTAGGGAGCCAAGGGAATATGTACCCTGACTTCATTCTCTCTCTCCTTCTTCTGCTAAGATTCCCCAGTGCTGAACCCAGCTGTTAGCCTGTGTGGAGCTAGTTGTTGCCGCTCACGAGGTCCAGCCTCTTGGCTGAGGGGAGGGTGCAAACGGAAGAGTGGATCTGGTGCATGTCTGGCATGGACGATAGCCTAGGCCCTTTTTAAGGGAGAGGCAAAAAACAGATTAGGCACATAGTGCTGTAATTCCCCACCAGACCTTTCTGCCTTCTCAAGGGCTCTTTGGGGAAGCAAGTACATATTCCCTCTCCCTTGCAGAGTAGCCCCCACCCCCACCAGTTTCCTTCAATCCCAGGGGCAAGTAGAGCACAGACTTTGGAGATCCAGCCTCTGTGGAGCATCATCAAAGTATCCAAATAGAGTATCTTTTGAGGGGCTAGTCTCACTGAAAAATGCTACAAGTTAATCATCATTAGGCTGGGGCTGGCATATTTTTTAGCAAGTAGATGAGGGCAGTCCACGGGGCATCAGAGGAACATTTGACGCTATTCTAAACCCCACATAAGATAGAAATGACTGTCATAGGGGCTAAGACCTCATGATAAGTCATAGTTAAGACCAATGATCAGTCATAGTTATCAACCAGTGGTAACTTCTACCAGCTTGAAATATACTCTTATCAGAGGCATTTTCTAAAATTTCAGGCCTCAAAACATAAACAAGAAGTACAGAAAGCTTTTTTAAAAAGTGGTAAATTAGGGGTATCTGGGTGGCCCCGTAGGCTGAGCATCCAACTCTTGATCTCAGCTCATGATTGCTCACAGTTTGTGAGTTTGAGCCCCGTGTCCAGCTTTGTGCTGACAGCATGGAGACTGCTTGGGATTCTCTCCCTGCCTCTCTCTCTGCCCCTCCTCAGCTCTCACTCTCTCTTTCTCTCAAAATAAACAAACATTTTTTAATGTGGTAAATTAGGTAGATTAGTGAATATTCAATTAAATAATATGTATTTTAGGAAAAAGATGAAAGCAAATATATAGCTGTCCCATGGCTATAATAATTGAACAAATTAAAAAAAAATAACTAGAATTCGCCATTACACTTATAGAGAGCTTCTTTTGGTTTGCTTTGCTTTGTCTTTTGTTTATGAATGCTTTGGGTGACCATTCTTGTGGTCTTCCTTTCTCCCATCATCTGTTTTTAGACCGCTCCTCTTCCCCCTCTGGTCTCTAGGTCTTTATTCAGATTGGCTTCAGGAAATGAAAGGAGAGGAGTGGCCCTATAGGATGTGACCCTCATCCCTGCGCCTTGCCATGTTCCTTCTCGCTGGGGAACTCTGATACAGAAAAAGCACACGATGCTCACCAACATAGTGATGATGGGAATGCTTTGCCCTCTGAGTGCAGTAAAAGGAGAAGAAATATAGATTGCCTGATAATACCCATAAAAATTTCCAGAATAAAGAATAACCCATAACACCCTGAGTCCACGTTCTTTTCTCTGGACTTCCCCAGAAATCATTTCTTTTTCTCTTTAATTCCAAATTACCAACAATCTAGAACAAAGAGACAAGAGAATAACTTTTATCCTACCAATATGTGGGAAAATATGACTGGCCCCAACTCTATAAATAATGCCTTTATTTAGATTTACTGTTGCAACTTATATTTCTAAATAATCATCATTATGTGGTTATATTTATTGAAGTAGATTATCAAAATGCATAACACAGTTTTTCCATTAACTCTTTCACATTAATGAGTTGCTATTTAGTAAATTACTATTTCCCAGCACTAAAAGGAAGAAAGCCAGTGGCCTGAATGATTTTCCAAAGTGCCTATTAATAGACACCCAAGGCATATATTAAACTACTAGAACACGAAGGTCTTTGGGAAGTACATAAACATGTGAACTGGGATTTTTAGAAATGTACATTAACACTTTCATGACTGGAACATAGTGTTCAATAAATATCTTCTAGGTTTGCTTATCATTCTCATTTTCACTGTATCTTAATTTGTGGCAATTTTGTAATGATTTTGATTGAACAAAAGCTTTCTAGTTTCATTGCTTTGCTAGGAAATACTAAATAATCATTTGCAATTTTATATCAAGGGGTTTCTGAATCCTTTTACTCCAAATTTCATTACAGTCTATTAGAAGCACTTAGGACAGAAAGAAAGGTCTTATATGAAGCGTGGTAAGGTGTTATTTTTTAAAATTCTTGAGATACTAATGAACTTAATTGTTGAAAAGCATCATCTATTTAATGCTCTAACAACGATTTCTTCTTTGATGCTGGTAAGTCTAAAATTTAATTTTTTTTCAGTGAAATTAAACATTTAAATAAACATTTTATGTAGAGGTAATTGAAGATTTACAGGTAGCTGTAAGGAACAGTACTGAGAGCTGCCCATAACCACGCCCCTCTTGCTCCCGATGGCAACATTTTGCAATATTATCTCACAAGATGACAACCAGAATATTGACATCGACACGATCTAGACACAGAATATTTCCATCACAAGGATCACTCATGTCGCCCTTCTAGAGCCTCATTCTCTTCCCTCCAGCCCTCATCCCTTTCTTAACTCCAACAATGTTTTTCATTCCTAGCGTTTTGCCTTTCAAGAATGTTACATAATTCAAATCATACAGTATTTAAGCTTTTGAGGTTGGATTTTCCTTTTTTTTCCCTGTCGGGATAATTCTGTAGAGATTCATCCAATTCGATGTGCGTATCAATACTTCAATCCTTTTTATACCTAAGTAATATCCCATGGTATAGATGTATTGAACTTTAACCATTTAACTGCTGAAGGACACCTGGGTTGATTCCAGTTTGGGGCTATGATGATAAAACCACTGCAACTTTGAGTACGTGTTTCTGTGTGTAAGAGTCTTCATTTCCATGGTCTAAAAGTCCAGGAGAATAAGTCCGGGGTTGGCATATTAGCTATAGGTTTAGATTTTAAAGAACTCGCCAAACAGTTTTCTGGAGTAACAGTAGCATTTTACATTCCCACCAGTAAAATATGAGTAATCCACTTGGTCTTCATCCTTGCCAGCAGCTGTGACTGGCACTATTTTTTTATTTTAGCCATTCTGATAGATGTGTAGTGGTATCTATTTGTAGTTTTAATTTGCATTTTCCTAATGGTCAATGATGTGAACACCTTTTTGTGTACTTTTTCCCATCCATATATTTTTCTCAGAAGATTATCTTCTTATATTTTGTATCCATGTTCTAATCGGATTGTTTCATATTTCTTATTGCAGAAATCAAGAGTTCTTTATATATTCTAGATTCTAGTCCTTTATCAGATATGTGATTTGTAAATATTTTCTCCAGCTGTCTAGCTTGTCTCCTAGTCCTCTTAACAGGGTTATTTTGCATCGCAAATGTTTTTAATGTGGATGAAACCTATTTTATCATTTCCTTTTTTCTTTTAAGCATCGTGTTCTTGGTGTCAAATCTAAGAATTCTTTGCCTAGGACCAGACCCCCCAAATTTTCTGTTACTTTTTCCTAAAAGTTTTATTGCTTTGTGTTTTACATGCAAGTCTGCGATCCATAATGAGAATTTTCACCCAAGATGCTCAAGTTACATCGAGGCTCATTTTTCTCTCCTGATGCCCAGTCACTGCAGCGTCATGTATTGAAAAAGCTATCTTTCCTGCACTGAATTGCCTTTCCTCCAAAATTCAGTTGGACACATTAGTCTGGGTATAATTCTGTGCCTTCTCTTCTGTTCCATTGACTGATGTATCTTTCTCTCCACAAAAAGCACACAGTCTTGCTTAGAGGTCTGGAAATCAGATAGACTGATTCCTCTCACTTTCTTCTTCCATTCCTGTGCATTACTGATATGTTTATTAGAATTTCATTTTGATTCATCTTTCCTGTTTTTGAGTTTATTTCTGTACATGTATTTTTAGTGTTCTCTAGGTAGGAAATTATATTTACATCTTACAATCTACTGGTGTCATAATTTTACCAGTTCAAGTGAAACATAGAAACTTCACCTCCTTCTACCTTGTTCTGTTTACAATATAATTTTCTTAACTAGTTCCCGTACATATATTTAGAACCATAGCAGACAATATTATAACTGTTGTGTCAACTATCAAACATATTTTTAAAACCTCAAGGAAAGGAAAGCAAATTGAGTTTACACATATTTTTCTTTGTCATGTCCTTTCTTCTTCCCTCTCTTGAAGTTCGCTTTTTTTTCTCCCTTTCTTTTTTATCGTTTCTTTTCTGTTTAGAGACCTCCCTTTAAGCATTCTTTAGAAGACATCTGCTGGCCACAAATTCTCTTGGTTTTCCTTCATTTCAGAATGCTTTTATTTCCCTTTAATTGCTGAAAGGTATTTTCACAGGGTATACGGTTCTAGTCTGACGGTACTTCTCTTTTCAGCTCTTGAAATATACTGCGTCATTTTCTTATGGTCTTTGTGGCTTCTGATGAAAGATACTGTTATTCAAACCAATATGGAAGTTGTTCTTTTCTCTAGCTGTTTTCAATTTTTTCCTTGTTTTTAATTCTCAGAAGTATAAAACTGATGTGTCCTACCATGAATATTATGAGGTTAATCTTGTTTAGGATTTATTCGGCTTCGTAAACACATAGATTTACGTCACTTACCAATTTCACAAATTCGTGAAATAATTTCAGCCACTATTCCTTTGAGTGTTTTTTCCACCCCTACCCTTATTCTTCTTCCCTTGTGAGACTCTGATGATATGAACGGCATACCTGTTGCTGTAATTGACAAGTTTCTAGGGCTCTGTTTATTTTTATTTTTAGTCTATATCCTCATTGTTGCTTAGACTGGGTAATATGTATTATTCCATCTTCCACTGTGTGGATTTTTTCCCTCTGTCCCCTACATACATTCTGCTTTTGGCCCATCTATTGCACTTTTTACCTTAGTTATTGTATTTCTTGGTTCTGAAATATCTATTTGGCTTTTATTTTCTATTGTCTTTATATCTTCGATTATTTGCTGAAGTTTTCTGCATCTTTGCTGAGGTTTTGTAGGGTTGTTTGTTTGTTTCAAGCATGGTTTTAATTCCTCACTGAAACATTTTTAGTATGGCCACTTTAAAATCTTGATGACATCATTCTAAGATGTCTGGTGTCTCGGTGTTAGCAGCTAATCAGTATCTTTTTGCATGTGTTTTTGGATCTTTCTAGTTCTTAGTTTGGCGAGTAAGTTTCTAGTGAAAACTTGGCATTTTTATATTATGAGACTTTTGACCATATTGAGATTGTCTGTTTTAGCCAGACTTCTATGACCCTGCTCTGGCAGGGAAGGGGATGCCTCCCCATTACTGCCACTTGGCTTATGCTGACACCCAAGGTAGGGGGCTCATTACTTTTGGGCATGGGTGGGATTTCCAGCTCCTTGCATGGTCCCCACTGGTACCTCAGTGGGATGGCCTCATTACTGCTTAGTGATGGGGAGGGTGAACTTTCACTGGGCTTCCTCTGACACCACACCACTGGTGAGGGGTTTGGGTGTTTCCTATGAATGTTGGAATTAAGGGTGGAAGTTCAGGACTCTTATTTTGTCCCCAGTAACACTGGAGGGGATGAAGGAGGTGCTCGAACCAGATAAACGAAAGTCCTGGTTCCCTGCTCAGCCTTTTCTGATACTGTTCTGACTCAAGTTTGGAACACCTGCAAACCTGTATAGCCTCATGAGCATGGAAGTCCAGAATCCCCACTTAGCCTTTACTGGCATAGATGGGGGTGGGGGTAGTTTTTGTTTTTCCTGTAGTGTTTGGCTGGAGTAGCGTAGTTACTGTTTAAAAAGTTTTTATCATGGCCGGCTGCCCCTTTCTTCTGGCTAGAGAACATGAGCTTTTCTTGGGACTTTTTTGTGTCTGTCCCTGTTAGCATTTCCAGATTACCAGATTCTTCAGTTCTTTCTCTGAGGCAAAAAGAAAATCCAGAAAACTTGCCCCCATGTCATTCCTCAGGTCCTGAGGTCCCTGGCTGGTCTGCCACCTCATTGTCACCTTTCACAGTCCTCTTTGGTCTGTTTCATATATTCCCATGGTTTTTAGTTGTAATTAGAGAAAGGAATAGAGAATATTATGTTCACTTCATCTTCCCAGAAGAAGTCTCCAGATTTAATTTTTTAAAGCTGTCTCTTCTGCTAATGTCAAACTTCTTTCCCCCCAAAGGAAATCTTATACAAAAGATGAGCTTAGAATGAAGATAAAACTGGAGTTATTTAGGGGCGCCTGAGTGGCTCAGTCGGTTAAGCGTCTGCCTTCAGCTCAGGTCATGATCTCACAGTTTGTGGGTCTGAGCCCTGCGTCGGGCTCTGTGATGACAGTTCAGAGCCTAGAGCCTGTTTCAGATTCCGTGTCTCCCTCTCTCTCTGACCCTCCCCTGCTCATGCTGCCTTCCCCCCCCAGAAATAAATTTTTAAAAACCATTAAAAAACGAGTTATTTGAAGAAAAGATGCTTTGAGCTCCATAAATTGGGAGATGAGCTCCATAAATTGGAAGAATCATTTGAATTATTTAAAGAAAATGTGCTTTGAGATCCATAAGTTGTGCTCCTTAATACTCTTAAAATGAAACAAGAGTAGGGGCACCTGGGGGCTCAGTTGGTGAAGCATCCAACTTGGGCTCAGGTCATGATCTCGCGGTTCGTGGGTTCTAGCCCCGCATCGGACTCTGTGCTGACAGCTCAGAGCCTGGAGCCTGTTTCAGATTCTGTGTCTCCCTCTCTCTCTGACCCTCCCCTGCTCATGCTGTCTCTCTCTCTCTCTCTCAAAAACAAATAAAACCTTTAAAAAAGTTAAAGAAAAATGAAGCAAGAGTAAAAGGTGCTAGATTTAGGCATAGTGTGGGCTTGAGTCTTGGTGGTGTGTGTGTGTGTGTTTCTATTGCTGCTACAAGGACAAGAATAAGAACTCTAACAGGTTTCTCTAATCCTCCAAAAACGGGGCACTAGCTACTGTTACTCCCCACCCCTTGTACATAGTAAAATGCATTCTCCTTGAAGGTGAACTGCACACTGATTTCCTACTACGTGGTAAATGAAATTGTCAAGACTGACGCGACACTCTCGGCAATGAAGACTACATTCAACATCCATTGAAGAAATGTATTGGGTGCCTGCTCTCTGCCTGGCACGTTCGGCACTAGGCAGAGCTGGTTACACAGTTTGTGGGTGCCAGTGAAAAATGAAAATGTAGAGCTTCCTATTCAAAAAGCAGGAACGATGTCATTAAAGGCACTAATATATAACCCTTTTATTTTCTTTTAATCCATGTTTTGATCTGTCCTGGTATATTTTATTTGCTGTTTAATGTTGTGGTCCCTTAAGCAATGGGATTCTTCACTTCCTGGGCACCTTCTCTTCTCACAGGCTCATGCCAGAGCCCACAGTGCAGGGGGTTACGGTGTCTGTGCATACACTCTCGTGTATGTCTTCAGTAATGGAGGAGAGCTTTGGTTGTCACCCATGAATGTGCCAGCTTGCTCCCAGCCGTGGCCGGGGACAGCTGCCACCAGGCCCTGTCTCAAGACCCAGGACGCCACACAGCTAATCCCCACAGCGGCGGTCCAGCAGGTGTGGACGGCGGCAAATACCATTGGACGGATCATCAAGGCACAGGTTAAATAGCACCCAGGGTGCCAGGGATGGGAGTCCGGAGAGCACTCACGTAGGGAGGCAGCCATGAGGCAGTTCCAAACCTATGGTGCCCATTCCCTTGTCTATTCCATTCACTTACAGAACACAAATTTTACCTTTACAAAGGTAAAATTGTTAGGAATTTTAATATGGCAGCTGCAAAGCATGAAACGTGAAGCATAAGACCCTGTGAGGCACAGCGCCCGGTGCGACTGCCCTGGGGTCGGCCGTGAAGCTGGCCCGGGCAGAGGCACACCACGGGGCAACGCTTTAGTATTCTTTTTAAGACTTCAAAGAAACTGGCTTAAAACTTAAAACTTTAGTTCTTTAAACATATACTTCATGTGTTTTGTTAACACACACTCAAGGAATTTGACTCTTTTTTAACTAATTGTCGTGTTGTTTTGACATTTGGAAGACATTAACACTTTCAAGTGGCTTTGATGAGATGGGTCTGTTGAATTTCTTTACTTCATCATATCTCGGTATTAGAGTAAAGACACTTATTCTACGTCTCATAAATTTCTTAGTGATCCCATTATCATTCTGTAATTATTCCTTCAAGACAGAAATTAAGTTCCATTACTCAAGAGGGACTATTTTATTTCATCTAGAACAAAGAAGCTGCAACATATTTACTGTCAGTGGTGAACTGAAAATCCTCAGATGGCTCTTATCAACATCCTTATTCTTTTTTCCCATTTTGTTTAACTAGAGTTTAAAAAAATTCTTTATTATTATTATTTTTTTTACCGTTTGTGATACTCAGCATTAATTCCATGTACGGAACAGTATGCCCATCTTCATGGATGTCCAACAGAATTAGATAAACTGTATTGGCTTCGGATTTTTCTGATTTTCTTGTAGACTTTTTCTTTTAAATGATCACATAACTAAAAATCAAAATGTAGACTTTATAGATGACTTTGAGATTTGGGCGTGAATTCTAATAATAGTGAAGATAATGTCAATGGCAATATAATAATTATTAATTAAATGTTGTTTCTGTGGCAGAAAATATGTTACCAGATTTATGTACTCTTTTTTTTTTATTTTTTTTTAAATGTTTTTATTTATTTCTAGGAGAGAGAGAGAGACAGCGTGAGCAGGGGAAGGTCAGAGAGAGAGGGAGTCACAGACTGAAACAGGCTCCAGGCTCTGAGCTGGCAGTCAGCACAGAGCCCGACGCGGGGCTCGAACCCACGAACCGCGAGATCATGACCCAAGCGAAAGTCGGACGCTTAACCGACTAAGCCACCCAGGCGCCCCAGATTTATGTACTCTTACCACACCTAATGATTTCATCTGAAGTCTTTCAGTTTTGCAAAGTAGGTATTATTATTTCCACTCTCCAGATGAAGAAATTGAGGCACAGTGGAGTGAAGTAATTTTTCCTAAGAAAGTAAAAAATGTGTAATATTCAAGTTTTTTCCACCCTGCTATGTAGTCTTCAAAAAATGTCTTCTCTTATAAAGAAAAAAATACTCTTATTGCTTTAAATCGTTTAAAAAAATGTTGTTTCAAAGATGGATGATTCTCATGGGTGAGTAGGTAATCTAATGTGTTGGGTAACACAGGGTAATGTGAGTGGGTAATGTGTTGTTGTTTCTATATTTAACCACTTCAATATATATAGTATATATACATTCATATACAATATATGATATGTACACATATACAGTATACATACAATATGCAACATATATAATACATGCACATATACTATACATATGCATATATGCATGCTGTATATAGTGTATATACACATTATATGTATACATATATATGTATGTATGTATAAAAGCACATACCTTTAATCAAGAATAATGTTAATTTAAAGAAATATTTGGAAGAATTGGTTAAAGATATCCACCCATTTTTGTTATATTTGTTTTGGAAATAATGCAATTTGACATAGCTGTTGAGTTATTACTCTCAGACACACTTGTCCATCTTGGAACTCATGCATGGAGACTTAGGTCCTGAGCACAAAGGGTTCTGTGATAGGTAGAGTCTCTCAGGATGTCCTCTGACCCAGACCTGGATGACAGCAAAGCACTAACGCTGCGGGGTAGGTTATCTTGAACACTGACACCACAAGTTAGTTTGGGACTTGCTTATCATTCTCTGTCTTTGTTCCCGTGTTTCTAGCAACTCTTACCAATTCCACAAGTTTTACATTGAATCACCTGAAATGCTAGTGGGCATCTCTAGAAATAATAGACTTGGGATTACCACATAGCATCATTCTTCCTAAGTGATTAAAATGTATTTAAGGTATTCACTTATTCATTTATTTGGTACCATCTAACCTCATAATTCTTCAATATTTGAAAAATTTGAACCAAATATGATATGCTTGAAGGAGTTTACCTATATGGTTCCCCTGTCCTACAAAGATGGGATTTATATGGTTTGAAAAAAGAGAAAAAAATAATAAAATCTTATAATTTTCAATATTACTTACTTATATTTTCTACATTGAGAGGCAACTTAACCTATGGTTAAGAGTACAGATTCTGAAATCCGCTTGCCACATTTTGAATACCAATTCTGTCCTGCTAGTTATGAAACCTCGAGTAAGTCCCTTAAATTCTCTAAGTCTCAGTTTCCTAGTGTTGCCACATGCAAAGAGTTCACAATCATGCCTGGTAAACTTTATTCAGCATTTACTATTAATGTTGTTTGATTTCATATCACTGTTAAAGCTGAGAACAACTTGCCAGAGCCTTAGTCACACAGTTAACTCTCAACAGAGACAGGAAAACTAAGGTTCCAAGGGTTTTCAGGACCTAAGTCAGAGCCCATCAATAGATACTTTAGGACTAAATATAATCCCCTAATTCTTAGGCAAGATCTTTTTCTTTCACTCAACATATGTGGATATTTCCACTTACCTAAGTAGAAGGTTCCTAATAATGTGGGGCCCTTCGTGCATTACCTATACTTTCATGTGTATTTAAATCCTTCTACATGAAGCATTCCCACTCTCAAAATTGTTCTGGCTGTTTCGTACTCATACTTCAGGATTCAGCTTAATTTATGACTTCTTATTCAAAAACTAAAACCTTTCTTGAGCAAACTTTCAACTCATAGCTGTTCCAAGACTGGGTTACACCCCTCCTTAATTGCTTCCTCAGAACCCTGCATTCAGCTACATTATCCCCCTGGATGTATTTGCTGAACCTTACATTTCTCTCTGAATACATTAGTGGCTCCGTGGGGGAGGATCTGTATCTTCTACAGTTGAGCGCCTATCATTTACAAGAGATACTATCCCGTACAGGCTAGGAGTAGAGGACTGGAATAGTCCATTGGAACACTTTTTTAAACTCTTATTCCTATATTTCCCTCCTCAGTCTTTATTTTCTCTTTTCACTCAGAGAGACTGGTAAGGTCACTGTGTATTGGCAAAAAAAAATTTTTTTCTTAATTTTCTAATATTTGACTTTTCAGATCCTTGACTTAAACTCCAGGACCGTACATTGGCATTTTATCTACTATCTACTATCTACATTTTATCTACATACAATTTATCTACTGTTCTTTGGCTGATGAGCAGAGTGTTTCCACACTAAAACTCCCAAAGTATTTTCCATGAAAGAGTATGTGGCATTGTGTGAAACAAAAATAATCCCAAAGAATACTGACAGGTCTATGAAAAAAGAATTCCCATGGCCAGGAAATGCTTCACTGTCCCCTTTTGGATATCATGATGTGCTATGGTATATTAGGGAAGACTCATGATGATCTGTATGTAACAACGAGCAGACAGAATTTGTTTGCTTACATTGTAGATTTAATCTAGATGTGCCTCAAATGGTTTGCCTAACAACTCCTAATTGCAGTGTGTCATGGTTCTCATGGCCTTTGTAAAATCACGTTCTTCGCTAAAGCCATGAAATGCGAGCAACTGCTCATCTCTACACAGAAGACAATCTATTCTGATCCCCTAGTCAGTAGGGTTTGAAAATCTTTTTTAAGATTCTCTCTTGTTAATTCTTCCTTTAATAACTTGAGCCACATTCTGATTGATTCTTAACATGAGTTTTAAAATACTTTTTATACAAGAGACACTAAAGAAATGTATGATACTATACGGGGCTCCTGGGTGACTCAGTCGGTTAAGTGTCCAACTGCAGCTCAGGTCATGATTTCGCAGTTTGTGAGTTTGAGCCCCACGTTGGGCTCTGTGCTGACAGCACAGAGCCTAGGGCCTCCTTCAGATTCTGTGTCTCCCCGTTCCTCTGTCCCTCCCCTGCTAGAGCTCTGTCTCTCTCTGTCTCTCAATAATAAATAGAAATGTTTTTAAAAAAGAGAAATGTCTGATACTATAAAGAATAGCCATTACTAAGAGTATCTTGAAAAAGAATGTCATTGCTCATTTTTCTGAGTCTTGGCAAACCTTCCTGTGAGCTTATTTATTTATTGTTTTAAACAAATGAGTTAATTACATTTCTATGGATATTGTGGACTTCAGAGTAAATTTTTCTTATTCATTATTATGCATTTAATAATTCTTAATGTGTGTTTTTTTTTTTTTTTTTTTTTTTTTTACATTCAGCCAGAACAAGTCGGGAGATGTACTCCAGCTCATGTAGCCTTTGGACATTTGAATTCGGCACTCAAGGAACAGTGTGCTTATGACTCAGTATGTTTGCAGTGTGTGGCACTTTAAATTTGATGTATTTGTAATTTTTCCTTTGTATTTTTATTAAGTCCTCTACTCATTTTTCCATTTTTCTCTGACAGACAGATGGGCTTATTTCTCCTGTACATGTTTCCTTTGCTAATGTATGTAATTCAATAGTCAGAGAAGCTAGAAATTAGTTTGTACCACATTTTCAAAGGAAAATGTTTTCTTCAAGCTGCATTTTAGTTCTGAGTTAAAAGAAAACATAATACTTTCTAGGTGACTTATTTACGAGGGGAAACATAAGAGCCCAAGTTTCAAAGGTAATAATGTTGGTACTTTCCTGATAATCATAGGAGTCTAGATCAACACAAGGTCACTCCCAAACCCCTCTCTTTGATAGCACTCATTTATCCTACCATTCAAACATAAGTCAATTCACTCAAATAAAGAGTTTGTCCAACTACCTTTTTTCCCTTCAGCTTCTTGTTGATTTGACAGATGGCTATGTTTTATGAAGACATAATAGAAGACATAAAATAACATTTTGAAATTACAATTTGAAAGAATTAAGTAATAAAATGTAATATTAATATCTTCAGGGAAAAGTATTTTTCTGTGCAATTCCTAATCCAACAATACTCCCAATCCAGATAGGCCACTTTGAATCTGGGACCTTTCTTGCCCTGTTGAACACTGTTGGTTAATCTCAGCAAGTCAAAGCTTCATCTTTCTGTAATAGATGTGCTCTCCGTATGTGAGTTTACTAAAGCTCCGTAAGTTACTGGCTGGTACTTTTTTGGATTAGAATGAACTCTTTCCTCATTGACTAGGATTGAACCTGATTGAATGCCGCAGGTCTGGGGGTTCACCCAGGGATTGCTGTATTTTCTCACCATTTAAAATAATTTTTTAAATGTTTATATTGTAAGGACACAAGTCTAAACCAAACTGACTCCATGACAGGCTTTAAGTTTCCCCTCTGAACTAGAAGGCCTGAGTTTCAGCTTCCCCGAAACTATCAGGAAACTATCAGTTACACATTGCCCAAGGCAGGAGTAACCACCCATGCAACACCCAATCAGGAAAGGCCAGAGACCACCCTCCACATTACTAAGGGAGAGGCCTGGAGATAGAAACTATAGATAGGACCCTGTTACCTAATGTTACCATTAGTCGCCGACCAAGACCCTAGGCTCGCTCTGTGATTGGTTGAATTTAAAGGTACTCTAAACGTTGTAATTGGATCCCGCCAAAAGTAACGAATACTCTAGACAATGTGTATGGTTAAACCCGCTGTCAATGATGTTGAATAATTATGATTGGATCACTGTTTCCATGCCACAACTTCTGTAACTCCCCCGTCACAAATCCCATAAAAACTCTACTCTGCCTTTGCTCGGGGCTCTCAGCACGGATCCACTGCGTTGGTGAGGTCTGGGAGCCCGAGCTTAAGCCCGAATAAACACGCTTTGCTTTTGCATACGTGACTCGGACTCCTTGGTGGTCTTGGGATTTTGGGGAGATCACGATCCGGGCATAACAATATATTTTTGAGAGAGACAGAGACAGAGCATGAGCAGGGGAGCAGCAGAGAGAGAGGGAGACACAGGATCTAAAGCAGACTCCAGGCTCTGAGCTGTCAGCATGCAGCCTGACATGGGGCTCAGACCCATGAACTGTGAGATCATGACCCGAGCCAAAGTCTGATGCTGACCTGACTGAGCCACCCAGGCGGCCTTTTTCACCTTTATTCTTAGGGAGACACAGTATTCCACTCAGACCTGAGGAAGGAAGTCAGATGAATCAAAATTATCTACACATACAGGTCTTAGCAGGGAGTCACAGGAAAGGTAAAAGTCTCATTTAATCTACACAACAGCTACTAATGTTAAGAACAGAACATTCTATTGGCTAATCCTAAATCCTGGGCCAGACATGGAAAACTCAGTCTCATGAGTGAACTCTCTTCATTGCTTATTCTGCTACTCCTCTCCATCAGTCATATGAAGAAAATACGCTTGGATTTTCAAATAAATACAATTTTCTTGTTTCTGCTTGTGCATTTGAACTCTCCTTTTTTTTTTTTTCTTCACTGGAGATAACCTCTTTTCTTCTGATTCTTGTTTTTCCTCTTCTTCAAATTTCCTTCTCCCTAAAAACCTTCTTAGTTAGAATGTTCCAATAACTGATTGTTGGTTTCCTCCTTAGGTAGATTTTTACACACTGATTTACTTCCACTACGGTGTCCTGGCAAACTTTTCATTTTCGTGTCCCCACCCAACCTCTCCCTCCTGCCAGATTGCAAAATTTCTACCATTTTCCTGGAAATTCTTTAAGATGCCTAGTGGGGCAGAGCCTCTACTTTTCTTCTCTTCCTTTGTTACACTAAAAAGATGGAATGCAACTAGTCTCCCTCCAGGGAGGCTTTGGGAAGGAGAATGAGGTTTTCTGTGGCTAATGGTTTGTACTCTGGGTTAATGGTCCACTGAAGTCTGTTAAGTAATAAAGGGAAGAAAGGAGGGTTCTAAAGAAAAGTAAAAGGGGATCGACTAGAATAAGGAAGGGATTTCCCTGGGACTACAGGGAAGTCTAGGGAAGGGGGCCAGGGAAGGGGAAGACTCACAGACTAGAAGTCTGGGAGGATCGGGGGCAGGTGGGAGGGAAGACGGCCAACGAGGGACAGCTCAGGTCCAGCTGAGAGGCTGGACCTACTACAGGTCCCAGGAGAGATCTTGAACTAGCGCCCAGAAGGCTCCAGAGCTCAGAGCTCACAGGCCACTTCACATAGCAGCCTTCACTGGGGCTGTGGCATCTCCTCTTTCCTTTTCTCAGGGACTTGGATGGGGCACGTCCGGTGCCTACAGTTTACCTTGCGATATTCAGCACCTCGGCAACTCTCCTATTATCTGCGCTTCCCACTCAGTTTGGCCACTGTCATCCAAATGTGTAAGACAGGGTTCTGGCATAGAGCATCTATATGTCATCTCTGAATTTTTTTTTAAGTTTGTTTATGTTGAGAGAGCGAGAGCATGAGTGAGGGAGGGGAAGAGGGAGAGGGAAAGCGAGAATCCCAAGCAGACTCCGTGCTGTTAGTGCAGAGCCACACGCGGGGCTCTATCTCATGAACCATTAAGATTATGACCTGAGCCAAAATCAAGACTCAGTCCCATAGCCGACTGAGACATCCAGGCGCTCCTCTGAATTTTTTATCTTCAGCACAGATTTCTCTTCTGATTTCAACTTCCTGTTTGCATATCAAGTATTATGGACATCAGAAACCTAACATATCCCAAAGCCAACTTCTGGTCTTCTTCATTTTAGGAAATGGTACCTGTATCTATCCAGTTACTTAAGCAATAAATTTGAAGTCCTTCTAGCCATACTCAAAATTACTTAAAGAGGGTTTGATAAAGAACTATTTTCAGAGGTAAGGATGGAGTTTAAAGAAACCACCAAGTAACATTGCGGTGTCTCTGAAATAATGACATTGCCAACCCAGAACCCACTCCTAGGTCTGAAGGGACAACAGAAAAGAGTGGCTACTGAATCCTGAGGCAGGGAGGGCTGTGAAAAGGTTCAGACAGGATCTTTGCCTTTCAGTCAAGGAATACAGGCAGCCCTTAGCACAGTGTGGGGGTATAGGTTGGAAACAATACCTCAATGTTACTCTGCTCTGCACCTCAGAGCCCCACCACTGTTCCTGAAGCCATAAGTCAACAAAACCAAATGTAACTGTTCACGTAATCCTAGAGCATGAGCTTCTCAGGACACAGGGCAGAGTGGAGAATGGTGAGGAGTGAATCAGGATGGACAGAAAGAAGAAACAGAGCACAATCACTAGCATTTTCTGGACTCACATCTGATTATTTCATGTCAGTAACCTACTAAAAGTGCTCTAGCAGGTCCTTAAACTAAAAACAAACCAACAAATGGAGGTGGGGAATGGAGCACTAGACAAAGTGGAACTTGGGGAAGAGACTCCTGGGCTTGTCCAATGACTGTACATGGAATGGAAGTGAGGGGTGAGTGGGGGGCAATAAGTGTTTGTTGACTGCCTCCAACTCTCAACCGCTCAGAGCTGACATTCTTTCTGGCTTGTTCAGTTCAGTGAGATCATGAAGCACCTCTTGAAGATTGGTTCTGTTGTGCTCACTCACACACTGACATATAATCAAATGTTTTATTTTGGTTCCATTATCTTTTCATCAAAACGCTTTGAAAAAAAAATGTGATTGACACCCCCAAGCTGATTCAGTTGAGGACAAACAATCTTCAAAGCAGAGTTGTCTCTCCCTGATCTGGCTCAGTAGCTTCCAATATTAAATTCATAAATTGAATTACTTCTGCCTCGGACTGATTTTTCTTGAAAGCAAATGTTACTCACTTTCTTTTTACATAATCAATCATGGATTAAAGTAGGTAACACAGGTCGTTTGCTACAAATCAACTTTTCTACAAAACCACCAAACAGAAGGTCAGAAAGAAGAGTGTGAAGACTCTAGATTGCCAAAATAAAAGCCTTGAAAAGGAAATCTTAAATATCTTCTTCCTTGGGCTCCCAGAAAAGTGAATTTTCCTCTTTTTCTAAGTTGCTGTGTGGGTTGTAAACCTTATCTTGGCTTCTTTGCCATTCATGTCTTCATCAGATGAAATCTAAATCCCCACTTTTTATACATGGGCTGGACTTAGTAGCTTGCTCCTAACATTAGAGTGAGGCAGATGGTGAGACTACCAACGTGACTTCCAAGTCCAGTCTTCTAAGGCTGCCCTTCTCTTTCTTGGGACACATATTTCTGGAGCCCTGAGCTGCCATGAGAGAAGTCTGGCTGAGCTCAAGTTGCTAGGTTGGAAAGACCACCTAGAGACAGAGGCAAGCCAAGGCAGCCTTGGCTATTACAGCCACTGCTCCCTTGTCTCCATGACAACAGAGATCAAGTCTCATTTGTTCACCAACACTCAGAATTTAGTAATTTTCAGAGCATAGTAGGTGCTCATTACATATTTGTTAAATAAATAAAATTTCTCCTTTGGGTTCCCCCTTCTAAGATACTTGACACTTTTGAGAAAACTACTCTACTTGGTGAGTATGTGATCACATAGACAGACATCTGAGAGGGAGAAATCTCCACTAGAAGATATAAGACCTTAAGAAATTCATGCAAAGCAAGCCAAAGTCTCACACCACTCTTTAGAAAAGTCATAGGCCCTTAGAGTACCTCCACTTAAGCAATGTCTAAATTGGTTTTTCTATTTTTCCATTATTTCTACACAGCACATCTCTTACGATTTTTAAATTTCCCACTGTACAGAGTCAATTAGAGTGAAGTTCGACCCAAACCCCACCCACCCACCACCACCATTGTCTTCCTCATTAGTGGGGACTTTTTTCCTCACTTTTACTGAGGAGCAAATAATTATTTTCTAAGAGTAGAAATTAAATCCTATTCTTATTATTTCAAATAATTTTACCCCTGGTTTTAAAACAACCACAAGCAATAAAATAAAAACAAGTTTGTATAGGTTAGACAGTGTATTGTTACCTTTTTGGATATCTCCTCTGCCAGATGATCAAGAATTCTGACAGCTTAACAATAAATAAATAAATAAATAAATAAATAAATAAATAAATATTTAAAACAGAGCGAACAACAACAAAACCCTTCAAAGCCTAAGCAACACAAAATGACCATTACTTGTCTATAAAATATAATCACAAGCCTGGGCTCCTGGTTTGCTGCAATCACAACCCTAACAAAAATTCTACAGTGGGGTGTGGATACGAAATCATGTTCATGATTACACATGGTGCAGAATAAAATCCTTTGGTGAACACCTGTCACATGCATGAAGCTTTCCACCACTCCTGCTGCATCCATAACAATTCAGAGTAAAATAGGTCAGATAAACATCACTCAATCACATTTTCCTTTCCTCCTGGGATCATCAACATCCCAGCTTTCTCCTGCTGCCCTGAGCCTGATATCAGCATCTTTTTCTTTAACCTGCAAGATTGTGATTAAATATTTTTCCCCTCTGTCAATACTTTTAGTGAAGAATGAACTAAATAAATTAAATCAACAGATAAAAGAGCATATGGATGAATTAGGCATTGCTCCCTCTCATCACTGTCCCTTCTGTAAATGACAGATTAGCTGCTCATCTAAAATCTGTCAAGCAAATGCTTTGAAAATCCAGATAAATTAAAAGAATTATTAGACAGTCTTATTAAGCAGAAGTAGGTGACAGCATCCTGTCCTACAGCTGCATTTATTGAACTAGAGCCTGAGGGCAACAATCCTGAATTTTTGAGATGAGTGTTTTTCAAAATTATTGGTTTTTAAAAAATATGTATTTATTCAGGGTAATAGGCTCCTTATGTCCTGCTCCCCAATAATGTTTTCTCTTTTCAAAATATTTAATGGAAAAATCCATGATTTATACTTGTATTTCCATACAGCTTTTCTGAAAATGATTTTGCAAGATCTAATAAATGTGTGTAAACAACCATATACCCACTTCTTGGGGAAACTCTGCTCTAGGAAAATGTCCATGAGCACAAGCCAGCCCAGAAATCACGGAGACATCCCTGTCTCCTCCTGTCAGCTGTAGAGTTTTGATTTGTCAAAGCCAAGCGGGTGAGCCAATCGTTAAAGGTGGCGAGACAGATTTTATTTAGACTACTGCAGTAGGGGAGAGACTCTAGTGTAAACTGAGTTCAAATCCGATCTATGTGGAGATGACTTGATGTTTTAAAAGGAGAATGAGGGACTAGGAGGGAGGGATGAACAGGGTTTGGAGCAGTCTGGCAAGTGGAAATTTACAAAAATCAGGTAACGGCACTGTTTTTAAAAATGTTTATTTATTTTGAGAGAGAGAGCATAAGTTGGGGAGGGGTGGGGGGAGGATCCCAATCAGTCTCCACACTGTCAGCACAGAGCCCAAACCCATGAACCAACGTCGAGATCATGGCCTGGGCCGAAATCAAGAGTTGGACGCTTAACTGATTGAGCCACCCAGGTGTCCCTAGTGGGGAGGGGTGCTGTTTTTCAAGGCAGATAGTGGATCTAGGTGTATCTCAACAGTAAGTGCTCTCGGCATCTTGATCTTTCCCAGCAAGGAGCTTTAAAGGGGGTGCTGGATACATCCAGGGATGAGCTCCTAACATGTACGCCAGTCTCATCTCTTGGTGTGTGCGGTAGGGATTGGGAGCGCCAGGGGTGGTGGTTCAGAGGATAACATGTGGATGGATTCATTCGTGCTGAGAATTTGCAGTTCTATAGACCAAGGTTGAATTCGAGTCAAGAAGAAGGGTCAATGGAACCTGACTAAAATTTGGCCAAGGAGAGAGTCTATCAGTTCTTCAATGAGGGATGAAGCGAGCATTCAGGCACTGACTCAGTAACATTAATGACATTAGTGATGTCGCATTCCAGGGCTGCTCTAGGTTTGGTGTGGAATTGAGACTAAGGTAGATAAATGAGTAGAGGCAAAGTAGAATGGAAAGGTTTATGACGATGCTCACCAGGAACCAACACGAGACTATAGGAACCATTACAGTTTTCCTCAGAGCTCAGAACAACAGGACCATGAATCAACCCTTGAAACTTCCAGTTGGTTCTTTTATTCTCTTTCTTTTTAGTGGTATAGGCAAGGTGTTGTAGACTCTGGGTCTAGAGTTCTTTCTTGTCTAGCAAGAAAGTGCGACACAGGATTAAAATGCAGAGATGCCTAGTGTCTGGGAGAAAACAGGAGCCCCAGTTAAGGGTCCTTGTTCCATTTTTATTAGGATCAGAAGGCTTACAAACATGGTGATGGACGTGCACAGAGACAATTAAACTGTGAACATTAACTCATGGACATGAAGGAAAGGGGGGTTTGAAGATACGTGGTGTTAGGAGTTTGGGTTACTACAAAACAAAATCCTGGAGCAGGCCGGCCAGGGTGGAAGGTTGTTTATAGCAGACCTGAGAAACCACCTCTGTTTACCTAAACTGGTCTAAGGGACAAGAAAGACAGAGCCTGCTACCTCAGGGTCAACAAGGCACCTTTCTTTTGTTAATTAGCTCCTCTCTGGGCAACTTCCCCTTCAGCAGTCTCTAGCCCTATTTACCTGTTTACCTAGTTTGGTCCTTCCTTCCTGTGAAAGCAGCTTTCTGCTATAGTACTAAATTGGGGGGCACTTTCACCTCAATACCTAATCTTGTTTATTTCATATACCTTTGTTCTATATTGGGGCATTTGCCCCGCCCTCTCTATACCTATTTACCTAATCTTGTTTACCCAAACTTGGGTGTGAGTATCCTATGGTCTTTCTAATTCTTTTTGCCTTCTTTACCCATCCATGAAGGTTCAGGGAATTCCTAAGCTTATTCCCCACAGCAAAGTAAGGATTTGGCTTTCTGTTGATGTTGACGATTTGAAATTTTAGAGAAGAAGCAAAGGAATGAAAAGAAAAATCATAGTTTGTTAAAACTCTCTAAAAGATGTTAAGAAATGGGGAGTCCTCTCTCTCTGTTCACTGGCTGTAGGGAATGACTTCCCCTTCAACAACAGCTCTTTATATCTCTCGTGTACATTATTCTAGAAACAGGAGGGTGTAGATGCAGATAAGTGAGAAGAATGGAAGAGACAGGTGTCCTCTAAGGAGCGTCCTGTCAAGGAGAGGAGAGAGAGTCTTTATAGAATTAACTATAGAACGGAAAGTGTTAAATGCCTTAAGAAAAGAAAATGCAGTAAAAGTTGCCGGGCTTCAATATTTGCTTATGGTAGGAAGAATTTATAAATCCTTTTACTTTGTGGTTAAAGACAATAGAATTTGAACTGATAAGAAGGAGAGGTACATCCCAGACACAAGTAAGGATGTATAAGGAACAAAGGAAGCAGAGGAAAATTAAATTATTCCATCACACTGAAGGACTAAGCGTGTGAAGGGAGGCAGAGGATAACAGAGACGGCTGCCGCGCCTAGATTCCACAGAATGCCACGAGACACCTAACATTCAATGTGCACCTAAAAGTCTGCAGGCCCTTTGCATATGCTAGTTTGTTTAGTCTTCAGAACAACTCTATAGGGAGAATTTTCAGGAGGTTATCAGGAGTGATCAGGAAGAGACACAAATAATGTTGGGAAGAAGTAGAGGCACTTCGAAATACGGTGAGGAGAGCAGTCTCAATAGGTAGGAGATATATGAGTCAAGACCTGAAGGAGGTGGGTGAGCAAGCTCTGGGGATATCTGCGTGAACTGGACTCCAGGCAAAGGAGAAGGCAGGTGCAGAGACCCCGAGGGAGGGGTACAGTGTGCCTATTAGAAGCTGACAGTGAGCAAGAGAGAAGAGTGGCTCGGAAGCCAGGAAGCTAACAGCCAGGGGCCTGGCAAGTTACCACGAAGACTTTGACTTCCTGTTTGTTAGTGAGAAGCTCAGAGTTAAAGAGAGACTTAGTCTGATTTATGAGCTACGTACCAGAGGTGAGGGAAGGGCAAAAGCAGCAAGGAGGCTGTTGGATAAGCCGGGCTAGAGCTGACGATGGCTGGAGTAGATCAAGCATAGTAGATCAGCGTAGTAGATCAAGCTAGGACCTTGGCTTCACGGACATGTGCTGAGTTACTTCCCTGAGAAGCAACCAATAAAAAAGGCCAGATGCAAAGCAAACAGTACTCAAAATAGCACACGCCATTATTCATAAGCAAGGAGCAAGTTCATGGTAGAGTCTGCTGTGTGTGGCGGGGAATCTGCAAATGGAAATTCAAGGAGAAGGCTAGGACAATCATTGTCTTCTGTCCACCTTTTATAAGAATTAACTTTATCCACAGCACTTAGTTATCGAATGATAGAAGGAGGAGGAGAAAGCACTGTAGTGTGGAGGGTGTCGGGACCGAGTTCTAACGAGAAGGCAGAGGGGACATGACTACGCAGTTGCTTCGACTGAGCTTACAGACAAGGTGAAGAACTTGAGGGAACCAAAGAATAAACATTATTACCAGAGATAGAGTCAACGAAGAGTGTTAATGACGAGGTGAGGACCTTGTGCCGATACGTACGTGAAATTCAGTGTAATTCAAATAAATCGAAAGCTGTTGATGGAGCCCTTCTCTTTGCCAGAGACTCGCTAGAGGTGTGATGAGGGAGCATCAGGCAAGCACAGGCCGCAACCCCCCTACCCCCCATCACGTGGGATGTGTGTGATATTCCTTGGCAGCTCCTGGCTGCCCAAGAGCTAAGGAAAGGGGAAAAAAACAAATGGTTAACTGAGAGCTCACAGTCCTGAAGGACCTAAGTCTCCATCACCCTCCATAGTGAGGCGGGGAAACAAAGGCAGAAGGAAACACAGATAGAACTAAACTTCCTTATAACCTGCAGCCCACTGACAGATACTTGAGGCAGCAGCAGCAGCCTAAGATGTTTCTCCAGGAGCTCCCTACTGTCTTGATGCTAATGCTTTGCTAGAGGGAAAACAACCTTAGCTTGACAATAGCTAGGCCTCCACTCTCCTGAGAGTTTTCTTTAGCATATGAAAATCTCACTAGAAACTTCCCCAGGACTCTACCTCCCCCAGCTCCATAGTAATAACCAGTCTCTCCTCAAGGTCTCAGGGCAGCTCTTTCTGCCCACAGATGCCGGAGGCCGGGCTCCGGCAGGTCCAGGGGTCCCTGAAGGATGGACGGTGTTGGCGAGAGAGAGAGAGAGAGAGAGAGAGAGAGAGAGAGCGAGAGCGCCCTGAGATACTTTCTGATCACCAGGCAGGCATCTCTGTCCTGTCGGTTTTGGTGTCTTTATTTATAGGTCAAATGTTAACATGGCATCAGGAAATGGAATGTTTACAATGGATAGCTCTCTGTGATAAGATGTTTTGGAAAATGTACAGAAACAGGTTTTACAGAAGTCTTCTTGCAGAACTGCCCCAATTAGAGTGAGGTTGAGTAACTAAGAAAATGACAAGGTGTTCACATTTTAATAACACTAGGATCAAGTCATAGGTTTGTAGATACTTTTATCCATCCTCATCACAGCTGCCAGGGGAAGGGAAGGGGTTTGGGCAATGTAGGCCTCAGGGGAAGGGGCTGCTGTACACCATCAGTGAGCAAAAGTGTATGTAGTAACTTACGTTCTGCCCATATCTGTTCCTTCTCTCTAAGTTAGGCTCTTTGTCTCCCGGCAAGACTTGGTTTTCCAGTTATACTCTTTATGGCACCGGAGAGCCAACCATACCTTTAAAGAGTGTGGCTCACTTCCAATACATAGAATAGCCTCTTCGAGGGCATTTACCATTGTGTCTAGTTTTATAATTTCTTGAATAGCTAGAGCATGAGAGACATTTTTGGTTAGTTGATTTACATGTTGAGCTGTATGAACATCCTGGACTAACGCAACAGTAGAAACAGAATTGTACATGTAAAGGTCAATCTTTTATGAGTGAGGGTCATTAGCCTGCTCATAGCTCAAGGGAAAGTATGGAGGGAAGCAGGACCTGCTGGAGACACGATGTCTGTTCCCATAATCGGAACAAGAAGTTCCCACAATAAGTTCCTTCACAAGGTGCAATCATCATACCAGGGCCAGAATAAGGGGACAAGTCACTCCCCATATTGATCAACAAGGTACCTTGGGGGTCAGTGCTCAGGCAGAAATAATTGAGTGGGGGTGGATATCAGTCGTCATCCGACTGGCAAGAGACCGTGCAAACTTGCTTTAACCTCACCGGTTTTCTCGACTAGTGGGTTCAGAATGGCTCCCAACACACACGCCCTTTCCCCATGCTTTAATAAAACTACCTTTTTGCACCAAAGACATCTTCAAAAATTCTTGGTTGTGGGTTCCAAACCCTATGAATCCCACTATCACCCCCAACACCTCATCAAGGTGTGTAAAATTGAACCAGCCACTTTGTTTCCCACCTTCACAGAGATCCCAGCCTAATCGAAAAGAGAGACATTTAAATGTGCATTTCTACAACCATATACCAAGTGCTTTCAGTGGAGAAAGGTACGTGCAAAGGATATCCGAGCAGCGAGTACAGTCGGTCTGGAGGAAAATCATCTTGAGACCTAAATCACGCTAGTGTAAGTAACTGGCTCAGCACTCCTAGCTACTCACCTAATCTCTTTGAACTTTATTCATTTACAAAATGAGAGGGTGGGGCTCCATGGCCTCAAGGCTCCTTGGCAATTCTAAGTGGCTAAGCTATTTGTCCTCTATATTTGCCAGATCAGAGTTTAAAGTACCCAGGCAGCCAAAGAGAATTTGCAGCTGATCGTCAGCTTCTTCAACACTGTTTTGGTTTCTACTTATTTCATTATGAAATTTACATTAAAACAATTGTAGTAATTGGTAGAAACAAAGGACAGTTCTCAGGAAGCAGCAGTTTCAGCATGTTGCGATGAAAAGACTTTGAAAAGCTCAGAAAGTATAGTTTTCTCCCACATTGTTTTTCCTCTTTTCTACAAAAACCTTTTATGCAGGTTCAACTGCAAGATTAGATACTAATTTGATTCTCTACATTATGGAACAGTCTCTAACACAGCATTGAGATACGGGCTTATCTAGAGGGACATTTCTCTTTTTGAGAGAAATGCTGCTTTGTTTTTCTAACTTATCCAGAACGGAAGTAACTGGCCGATTTGCTGATATGCAGATAAATATCGGGTAATATTTAGCCAGCACCAACCTGCCTGACTATCTTTCTGCTATTCAGGGAATACTGAATCTTAAAAAAAAAAAAAAAAAAAAAGAGGAACTTTGTTTCCTAAAGAATGAATATCAGATATTAGATAGCACCCATAGGAAATAAGAAGATTAGATAAACTCCCTTTTCTTACACAAAAGGAAATTCACCCTCTTCAAACTCTGTACTAAGTGTTCTCTGGGAGAACTGGTCAGGATTGGGACGAGGAGGCAATGGGAAAGAAAGAACAGAGACTGAATGAACAATTCCAAGTTAAATGAAAGTTCCAGGCAGATATGTTGGGTTGGTTTTGGAATGTCCTTTCCTCTAACAAAGGTTTGGTGTCCCAATGTCAAGGCCAGTGTGTTCACGTTCCTCGGTTTCCCAAACCGTCAGTCCTACAGCCTGTTCTTGTTTGGCGACTGGTGCTGCCCTCGCTGGGCCACCCTCTTCTAGTGCATTCCTTCTTACACTCGCATCTACTTCGTTTACATTACTGCCAGGCTGAAAGCGAGGTCTCCCCCTTTACAATTCTGTTCCCAAAGGGATAATTATTCTTACCTTTCCCTCGCGGTGATCCCCGCAGCTCCTCCGGGCTAAGAAAACATTCTCTCGGGAATATTTCATGGTGAAGAGTGAGAAACCCTGTCCACATCAGCCCGCATAGGAAGGGCAAAGCATCTCGAGAGGTCGCTGATCACACATTTTCTCTTTTCACTGCCTGCCGTTGGCCAAGTTCTAGGCACCCAGCGGAAGGGGCCTGGGTGTCCGCCCGCGGCTCCAGCACCCACAGCCCTTATGGCACGGAAAGACGCACTCCGGGAGAAGAAGGGGGTTGCATACCAACCCAACCCACATCAGTGCCCTTCTCAGATCTCCCTACTATGTTGAGAAACAGAGCAGAAACACAGAATGAGAATACTGTCAATTATGGGGCTTTGCTGGAAGGAGGATTGCAGATGGTGAGGGGACATTTGAGCACCAAATAGACACGGGGTTGACCCTGCAAGTGGTCCGAGCAGGTGCACACCACGTGGTAAACCTTAGGAGTCCCAGAAACACCCATAAAGCTAAAAGCACCCTACATGAAATGTTTGAAATGTCCCCTATAGGCATCCAACCTCTTGCAGGTCTTCTGCCACCTGACAAAAATACAGATACCTCCAGGAAGGGTTATATTTTAAAATGTGTTCATTTTAAATGAATCCACCCAAAAGGAGGTACAATTCCCTCTGTGAAATTCAGCACATTTTAATTCGTGGTAGGTCAAAAAGATATTTTTTTCTCCCAACAAAAGAGGAGAAAGAATTGATAAGAGAATGTAGATTTAAGAAAAAAAAGAGTAAGGTCACTGAAGAAAACTAGTGGATAATGTAGCATAAGGATAGTTCAATGCAAAGAATGATCCAATTAGTGGCGTGTTCTCAAAGTTCTAGAACCTGAGTCCTGTTCTTAACTACTTCAGCTGCATTAAGGACAGCTAAGGAATTCGACCATTCTATTTTCCAGAGGAAACTAGATCACTGTAAATCCAAATAAAATACCAACAATACAGTGGATTTCAGTCCCATATAGAAAAACTGAATTTTCATTATTACTTGAGGTTTTAAGTAAATTTCTTGAGACTGCATAATAATGTCTCTGAGCTTTCTATGTTGCAAATTATGCAGAGTACTATGATAAGTAATAAAAAATAATGATAAAAATTTCTTTAAAATTTTTTAAAATCTATTTTTGAGAGAGAGACAGAGACAACATGATCAGGGAAGGGTCAGAGAGAGAGAGAGAGAGGGAGTCACAGAATCCAAAGACAGGCTCCAGACTCTGAGCTAGCTGTCAGCACAGAGCCGGACGTGGGGCTCAAACCCACAAACTGTGAGATCATGACCTGAGCCGAAGTCAGACGCTTAACTTACTAAGCCACCCAGGCGCCTCTGATTTATTTTTGAAAAATGCAAGCTCTAAACACATGTCTTCAACAATTAGTATTTACATAAGTTATGTTTTTAAATTATAATTAGAAATTAATGAGTCAAGCATATAAAGCATACAGCACAAAACTGGAAAATGAGAAAGAAAGGAGAAATACTAAAATCAAAGAAAGATAGCATTCCTTTACATAGTTTTTTCTTCTGACCCTAGTCTGATTCTCTAGATTATGAGAATGTCTCAGCCTCAACTTTTTTGTTATTGTTTTCTAATCCAATTCCTGATATTTAACATTGCAAAAACAAAAGCTGGTTATTTTTAAAATCATAAATCAATGATCTCATTGAATTTAGGAATCTAATTATTTCCTGGTTTTCAGAATGCCCAGATTCTATCAGAGCTAGAAAGTCTTCTAAGGCCATCTTTGCTCTCACATTCTTCTGTATCAACCCTTCTGGTATGGTTTCTTGCTGGATTTCCTCTGTCTAGGTTTATATATAAGTTACTATACTTTCTTCTTTAAAAAATCATCTTTATTATCACAATCTTTTTTTAAAGTTTATTTATGTTTGAGAAAGAGAGAGAGCAGGGAGGGGGGATGAGAGAGTGAGAGACAGAGAACCTCAAGTAGGTTCTGTGTTGTCAGCACAGAGCCACATGTGGGGCTCAAACCCATGAACTGTGAGATCATGACCTGAGCCAAAATTCAAGAGTTGGACACTCAACCGACGAAGCCACCCAGACGCCCAGTTTCCATAATTTCTGCCATAGACAAATCCTCCATGAGCAGTCTGCAAGTGAACAAGTAGCAAACCAAGTAGCAAATAAAGTCTTTTTTAATCCAGACTGTATTATCAAACAGCTAACTTAAAACACAGTGAGGCCAGGCTTCTGATTTAAGCTATATGACCTATGGAAAGCACTTCAGTATATCTGGTAGAATATAAAGAGATTGCAATGGACAAACCTTAGGTCCTCTTCAGGTAAAAAATTCTAGACTAAAAAGTAGGTAATTAACTCCAGGTACAAGATATCAGAGAGGGAGTCTGAAACCCCTCGTATGGCTATTTAACAGAAAGCTACAAAATGATAAGTTGAAAGTAGGACAAAAGTTAATTTTATGGCACAAAAAAAGTTAATTTATTACTTTTCCTACAAACAATGGATTAAATTTTTTAAATAAGAAAATGAGGCCATCTTGGGGCGCCTGGGTGGCTTAGTCGGTTAAGCGTCCGACTTTCGCTTAGGTCATGATCTCACGGTTCCTGGGTTCGGGCCCCCCGTCAGGCTCTGTGCTGACTGCCAGCTCAGAGCCTGGAGCCTGTTTCAGTCTGTGACTCCCTCTCTCTCTGACCCTCCCCTGCTCACACTGTCTCTCTCTCTCCTAGAAATAAATAAAACATTAAAAAAAAATTTAAAAAAAAAAAAAAAGAAAATGAGGCCATCTCTTCTGAAGAAATTTCCAGATCTCTACATTTTCTACTATAAAATATCTACACTAAATCTACAAGGAAAACCCTTATTTCGTATTTGAAATAGCAGCTATTTCTGATAACATGTGATTCAAGGCATTTTCTTTTAGTTCATAACAAATTTAATTAACTTCATCAAAATATAATTAACAATTAAAAAATCTCTAAGTCCACAATTTGATGATTTTTCAATTGAGATAAAATTTGTATAACATATAATTGATCAATTTAATCATTTTAATGTGTGAAAACCAGTTTCTTTTTTTTTTAGTATTAGATTCATAATGTTATATATCCATCACTTCCATCTATTTCCAGAACATTTTTATCACTCAAAAAGAAACTATGCTGATTAAGCAGTTGGTCACCATTCACCTCTCCTCCAGTCCCTGACAACTACTAATCTACTTCCTGTCTCTATAAATTTGCCTATTCTGACCATTTCACACAAATGGGATCATACAACATGTTACCTTTTGTGTCTGGCTTTTTTCAAGGATCAGTCATGTTATAACATGCATTGGTCCTTCATTCTTTTTAGGGATGAATAATAGAGCACTGGTGAATATAAAACATGTAACCATTCTTCAGGTGACGGTTAATTTGTATTGTTCCTACCTTCTGGGTGTCATGAATAGTGTTGCTATGAACATTTGTATACAAGTTTTTATGTGGACAATTGTTTTCATTTCTCTTGGTTGTATGTAGGAGGTAGAGGAGAACTGTTAGATCACACAGTATTTCTATATTCAACTTTTTAAGAAACCACTAAACTGTTTTCCATAACTACCATGCCGTTTGACATTACCACTGGCAAGGTATAAGGATTCCAATTTCTTCACACCCTTCCCAACACTTTCTATTTCCATTTGATTGAGAATTGCATCCTAGGGGTATAAAGTGATATCTCATTGTAGTTTTGATTTACATTTCCCTAATAATGAATGGTTGTAAACATCTTCCCACGTGTGTCATGGCCATTTCTTCCTTCCTTCCTCCCTTCCTCCCTTCCCTCCTTCCTTCCTTCCTATCATCTATCTATCTATCTATCTATCTATCTATCTATCTATCTATCATCTATCTACCTACCTACCTATCTATCTATCATCATCATCTATTTTTTTTGATAAATGTGTATTCGAATGCCTTGCCCATTTTTCAATTGGATTGCTTGCCTTTTTGGCAGTATCAGAATATAGATACTTTCTATATTCTGGATAAAAGACCTTATCAGCTATATGTCTTGCAAATGTTTTCTCCCTGTCCCGTTCTGTGGATTATCTTTATGTTCTTGATAGTATTCATTGATACATGAAAGTTTTTAATTTTGATGAAATACATTTTACTTTTCCTTTTGCTGTTTTTAGGAAGCTATTTATATTTCTATTTTATTTACATTACATTTAAGAAGCTCTTTCCTAACCCCAAATCATGAGGATTTTCACCTACATTTCCTTCTTTTATTTAATTTTTTTAACATTTATTTATTTTTGAGAGACAGAGCATGAGCAGAAGAGGGGCAGAGAGAGGGAAACACAGAATCCTAAGCAGGTTCCAGACTCTGAGCTGTCAGCACAGAGCCTGACGTGGGGCTCAAACTCGTAAACCGCAAGATCATGATCTGAGCCGAAGTCAGATGTCCAACCGACTGAACCACCCAGGCACCCCTACATTTCCTTCTAAGAGTTTTACAATTTTAGTCCTTACACTAAAGTCTTTGATAAATTTTCAGTTAACTTTTATATATAGCAGGTGTCCAAATTATTTTTTTGAATGTGATGTACAATTATCTCAACACCATTTGTTGAAAACACTAATTTTTTTCCTCATAGAATAGCCTTGGCACCTTTGTCAAAAATCAACTGATCAAAGATATATGGAGCTACTTGTAGACTCTCAATTCAATTGCATTAGTCTATGTATCCGTCCTTACAACAATATCGCAGTGCTTTGACTATGGTAACTTTGAAGTAAGTTTTGAAGTCAGTAAGTATGAGTTCTGTTTTTTTCTAATTTTTCATGTTTAAAAAAAAATTATTACTTAAGATGCCTTGCAATTAACTATGAGTTTTAGAATCAGCTTGTCCATTTTTGAAAAATGGCAGTGGGAATTTTGATAGAGATCGCACTGAATTCACAGCTCAGTTTTGAGAATACTGCCATGTTAACAATATTAAGCCTTTCATTTGTGAATGCAGGATGTCTTTCCACTTACTTAGGTCTTCGTTAATTTCTCTCCAAAATATTTTGTAGTTTGCAGTGCATATGTCTTGTACTTCTTTGATTAAATATATTCATTCCTAAGTATTTTTGTCTTAATGCGTTGTAAATGAAATTATTTTCTTACTTTCACTTTCAGATAGATAGATATTAGCTAGCATAAACTCATGCAGTAAAGTTCCTGGGATAAATCTTATTTAGTCATGATGCATAATCCTTTTAATGTGCTGCTGGCTTCACTTTGCTAATATTTTATTAAGGAGTTTTGCTTCTACACCATAAGTGATAGTGTTCTGTTTTCTTGTAATGTCTTTGACATCAGGTTCGTACTACCTAATTGATTGAGTTGGAAAGTTTTAACTTTTCTTTCTTTGTTTTGTTTTGTTTTATTTTGTCTTGTTTTGTGTTTTCAGGCAGAGAGCACACATGCAACTGGGGAAAGGGTAGAGAGGGTGAGAGAGAATTCCAAGCGGGTTGATGTGGGGCTTGCTCCCGTGAACCTTGAGATCATGACCTGAGTTGGATACTTAACTGACTGAGCCACCCAGGCACCGCCGTTTTACCTTTTTGTAATTTTTGGTAAGAGTTTGAGAAAGATTGGTTTTAATTTTTTTTAAATCTTTGGCAGAATTCACCAGTGAAACCATCTGGTCCTAGGCTTTTGGTTGTTGTTGGAGGTTTATTTTCAATATTGATTAGATATATTTACTTTTTATAGGTATATTCAGATTTTCTCTTTTTATTCTTGGTAAGTCTCCCTAAATGTTTGTCAATTTTGTTGATCCTTTCTAAGATTCAACCTTAGTTTCATTGATTTGTTTCCATTGCTTTTCTATTTCAAATTTAATTTACTTCTGCTCTAATCTTTATTGCTTCTTTCTGTTGGCTTGCTTTGGTTATAGCTTGCCCTTCTTCTGTGTTTTTAAGGTGGAAGTTTAATTTGTTGATTTGAGATCTCTCTTCTTTTCAAATGTAGACATTTACTGGAATAAGTTTCCCTCTGAGCACTGATCTTATTACATCCTGTAAGTTTTGTTATACATATATATATATATATATCCTCTATATATATGTTATATATGTGTGTGTATATATATGTATATGTTTGGTATATATAATATATATTTTTTGTTGTTGTTCATCTTAAAGTATTTTCTAATATCTCTTCTAATTTCTTCTTTGATCATTTGGGTAATTTAAATACTCTTAAACTGTTTAATTTCAACATATTTGTGAATTTTCAAGATTTACTCTTGTTTTTGATTTCTAATTGCATTCTGCTGTGGTCAGAGAAGTTATTTTATATGACTTCAATCTTTTTTTTTAATTGATTAAGATTTGTTTTGTGGGCTAACAATTCTTGTATCCTGGAGAATATTGCATCTACACTTGAAAAGAATGTGTATTGTCTTTTCAGTAAAATCTTTGCTAATCAATAGCTCTGTACACCCTTCATTTGTTATCTTTGCAAATTATATCTTTATATATCAAATGCTTATTGACATTAATTTATAGTTTTATGCAATTATCTCCTAAATCACGTAGGAAAAAAATAAACATTGTATACCAAAAATACATTAATACTGACTTCTATTTACCTTCATAGCTATTTTTCACCAATGTTCTTTATTATTTGTGTAGATTGCAACCAATGTCTGTGCCCTTCCACTTACACCTGAAGTAACATTTGTGGGGTTTTTTTGTTGTGCGGGTCTACTAGTAATGAACTCCCTCATTTTTTGTTTAAGAATGTCTTAACTTCTCCCTCACTTATGAAAGATAGTTTTGCCAGATGTAATATACTTAGTTGACAGCTTTTTCTTTCAGCGATTTAAGCATATCATCCCACTGCCTTCTGACCTGTATGGTTTGTTAAGGGAAATAAGCTGTTAATCTTACGGAGGATCATTTATTTATAGCTAATGAGTTGCTTCTTCCTCATTAGCTATAAATGTTTGCCTTTCAACAGATTACAATTTGTCTCAGTGTGGATTGCTGCTACTTTATCCAACTTAGAGTTTGTTGAATTTCTGAATATGAAGCTTAATATTTGTAATAGAATTTGGGAATATTTTGTCCATTTTTTAAGAGAGAGGTATCACGCATGAGTGGAGGAGAGGGACAGAGGGAGAGAGATCTCAAGAAGGTTCCATGCTCAGTGCAGAGCCTGATGTGGGCTTGATCCTGTGATTCTGGGATCATGACCTGAGCTGAAATCAAATTTGACACTCACCCAGGCGCTCTCATTATTTCTTCAAATACACTCTCTGCTCCTCTTGTCTCTCTCTCTCTCTCTCTCTCTCCTGTGAATACCATTAAGCATATCATGGTACATTTAATGTTATCTCCAGATCATTTTTTTGTCATCAGTTTTCTTTGGCTTCTCAAAGTAGATAATCTCAATAGAACCATCTTAAAGTTTGCTTCTTCTTTCTTCTTCCTTCTCAGATCTGCTGTTGAGCCCCTCCAGTGAACTTTTCATTACAGTTATTGTACCTTTCAACTGTATAATTTTAATTTTATTTTGTAAAATAATTTCTCTTTGTTGATATTATCTATTTTGTGAGGCAATGTTCTCCTGGTTTCCCTTAGCTCTTGATTCATGGATTAATTGAGGTCTTTGAGTATATTTACGACAGCTGAGTTAATATCTTTGTCTATTAAGTCTAATCTCTGGGCTTCCTCAAGGACAGTTTCTGTTAATTTCTTTACTCCTGTGAGTTGGTCATACTTTCTTATTTCTTTGCATGTCTCATATTTTTGGTGTTGTTGAAAACTGTACACTTTGAATGCTCTGACGTGATAAGTCTGAAAGCCAGATTGTCCCCTTGCAATCTTGCTATAGTTGCTGTCTATTTAAGGATCATTCTGGTCTAATTTTATAGTCTGTAATCTATGTTCTGTGTGGCCGCTGAAGTCTATATTTTATTAGCTTAGTGGTCAGCTAGTAATTGGACAGGTATCTTAACACCTGTATAAAAAACAAAAGGAAAATAATTCCTTCAGTCTTTGCAGACGGGCTTTGTGTGTGTGTTAGCACACCTTCAACACTCAACTAGGCAGTTTACAACTGTGTTAGAGCCTTACTTTCTGCTTTCACTGAGCTTGAAAGCTGGACATGAAAGTTAGGATCTTCTCAGATCTTTTCTGGGCATGCACATGGCCCTCTCGATTTCCAGGAGTATGTCAGAGTTTTTCACATCCACTTTCTATAAGCTTTCTTCCTAGGCATCTGGCTACTCCATTGTTCATCTCTACTCTCATCCATTTTCCAAGGCAGCAGAAAGTAATACATTTTTCTTTAAATGTTTTCAGCAAATACCCCACCTCAACAGCGGGAGACTTCACAGTTAGGTGAGATAAAGCAAACCCTAGGAGCCAGTCCTCCAGGGAAACATCAGAGCTGAAACCAAGCTCTCACAATTCCATGCGAATTAAGCTCATTCTGCCCTGCTCTGGCACAAGTACTTGTGCTGGCTATGGGCTGTTGTTCAAAGCCTCTGCCAAGCAGGGGGACAAGGGATGAGACCAAGGTAAGTGAAAATGCCTGAAAGTTGTCTTACCAAGATTCAACCTCTTTGTTTTCCTAATTAAGTGGTTCCCTGGTTCCTTCAAGCTTTTGCTTAATTTCCAGAGTTCTAAAAAAGTTGATTCTGATAGTTGTTTTTTTTTTGTTTTTTTTTACTACTGCATTCATTGCTTTTGTGGAGGGATAGGCTTTTTTAAATTCCCTCCTCTGCATTTTTGCTGACATCACTCAATGATGATTTTTGACCAGTGTATACATTCATGTACCCACCACCATAAGATAAATGTGATGAAAAAGAATTAGAGTCAGTCTCATTTTAACTCATTCCATAATAATCCTAACATGCTCATAAAATGAGAGTAGGAAGAAGTGCATAAATGATAAGTATTAAAGAGAGAATAAAAGAGCAAACATCATAGTTTGGAAAATAGTGCCCAGGAGAATTATGTAAAGGTCATAGAATATGAATAAATATTAATGCACTTATCATGCAAAATTGGAAAAAACGTGCTGTTACAACTGAAATATTATTCAAAGACAAGCATTGTAATTAAGAGTTTCCTTTTCCCACGGCAGTGGTAGAAAAATGGAGGTTTATTCTTAGCCTGTATCCAGTTCATAATCATGTTAAAAATTCAAATGTAATTCTTATTCCAATAATGCTGAAAGACTGAATGAATAGCTCGTGAATTTCTTGGAAGCATGGCATTCGATTTGCTAAACATTCATATATCTGCCTAGCATGTTCAGGAATGCTGTACTATCAATTAACCCTCAGAAACTCATCGCTAACTGAAAACATTGTCAGTTCATTTCCTCTCAGGGAAATTAGACATTTTGGGATGATCTACAGATAACTAGCATTCACGTTTGAGTTAAAATGTTCTTTCTCCCCTTCAGAACTTCATTGCATTACCCTAATTCATGAGAATGGTTTTAGAGGGGGGGCGGTATCTTCCACTTTGAGACCTGGGTACAGTGTGGACCCAACTCAGCTACTCTATTCACTAACATTTGCTCCAAGCTACTACAATATGTAAATGTTGCTACGCATTTAGAGGGGCAATCTGGTTCTGATCCACATGGTCAGACAGGTGATTGTCTCAGGTTTAGTGTCCCAAAGAGCCTCCTAAAATAAGTTAGGATCCAGAAATCAGATAGATCCTGACTCTAACATGTATTTTCTCTAGTTTACATTTAAGTCTTGCTTGTAACAAAAGTACATATTAAAAGACATTTATTTGGATTATAAGGGAAAACATAGGACAGTGAATCTATAATTTTAAACCCAAGAGCAAAAATTTTTAAGGATGATGTAGTTAAACTTGATTTTCCTTAATGACTGAAAAAGTTAAGAATAAATGGGAGAAATTCGGAAAGATCATTAGCTGATTGGGTTAAAGTTAAAGAAGTGCTTTGATTTCTATAGATAAATACGCAGAATAAACATTAAAATAATGCACCTGAAGCGTTTTCCAATTTTGCAAGTTGGTTAAGTAAAATGCCAAAGCAAATTAGGTCATGGATAAAAGAGCATTAAGAAATGCACATTAATATTTATATCAAAAAATACCTTGCTGTGTGGAAAGTGAACCATAAGAGATATAAATATACAAGGAGTATTTATATGAATTCTTTCTTTACCAATAAAAATGATGATAAACAGTATTGGTGGTGAGCTGTGGTCTCAGCCACTGACGACAGGAGAGTTTCCTTACCTTAGACTTACTCCGAGGGAAAACAATTTAGCCTTTTCAGGATGCAAAGTCTTACTCTCCACAATATCTGCCACAAATTTTTCACTTTGTCAAACAAATAATGGCTTTCAGTAAAGGCTAATTGAAATAAACTAAATTCAGAGTAAAGTTACATAATTATTTATTATTTTATTATTATTACCACCATCATCATTTCGGTCAGTAGGGAAGGGGACGAGATAGCATTAAGAAATCTCTATGCAGTCAAGCTCTTAAATTTAAACCAGAAAAAATAAGGTTTTAGAGACATTAATATGTCTTATTTCTAAGGCAAACATCTGGGATTTTCAAATCAGTATAGCTGCAGACATAAAACTATTTCCCACTCTATACAATCTTTCTTGCTTCTGTACCTTCCCTCATAGACTTATTTTGACAGGAAACTGTTTCCCTCAATTTTTTGCCTGGTTAACTGTTATTTCTTATTCGAGAAACAGTTCAATGTCCACCTTTCCTCTAGAAGGTCTTGCTTTTTTTGTTCAGGCTGATTAAGTGGTCCTCTTCTGTACTCTTGAATGAGATTTTGTCTCTCTTTCCAGTAACTTGTAAATGCTTTGGATCATAGTAGACATTTTATGATCATTGTTGAATGAAGTGAATTATGCTTTAAAAAGAAATCACAATTCCATTTTGGAAATAGTTATTCTCTCATTTAAACCTGATGATATATTTAGTAATAAAGATAATATTGCCTCTTAGACAAAATGTTATCATTTATCCATCAATAGAATATGAGTTATTGTTTTGAGTTTTGTGTCATTTCACCAAATGTCCTGAACTTTCAATCAATAAAAAGGTGTTGGGTGGGGCACTGTAAATTTAACATTTATCTCTCCCCAGCAAAAATATTCTAAAGTTACAAAGAAACCATGAGATGGAAACGCAGGTTTGATCTTCAATGAAACTAGGGGTCAGCTAAAATTTGAACCATAAGATCAGAATAACGACTCTCGGAGCAGTGAAAATTCCATAAACGTTGAAGAGCGTACAGACAGAAGATACCCCCTGCAGCAGATCACGGGAAAAGCTGGCACTACACACTTCTCCAGGATGATGCTCAAACCAGAAATCTCCTTATGGCAAAAGAAATGGCCTGCAAGAGCTGGGAAGCATATCTGAATTTGGTTTAGTCCTGTGGAGAATCTAAGTGTTGCTAGACAGGTCATATTTGCAAAACTCTGCCAGGCAAAGACTCTGAGCTGCAGAATCTCCATCTTGTGACCAGCCAAATAATGCCAAATTTGGGGCTACCATAAAGTGAAGACTCTAAGAAAAACTATTTGCAACATCATTCTGTGTCCTGCCAGGCTGAGGTATGATACTGCTCTCCTCAGACACAAATCTAAAAATAGCTTGTTGGGAAGAAATGTATCCCTCATTAATCAGCAATATTGTAAAAAGTAATAGAATTTATGGAAAGTTACACACATTTACAGAGAGGCAAGGAAGAAACAGCAAATGGCAAACTGGGAATGTTTAACAGAAAAAAATCTTGCCATAAAACATATGAAACACTTTTCAAGGAACTAAAAAACTTATTCATTAACAGAGGTCAAGAAAGAAGTAAGAGAAAAATTAATACAGAAATCAATAATCTTTATACACAAAACTAGCCACTTTGAAGATATGATGGAAAAAACTCCACAATTTAAGTGGTAACAACATGTATGAAATATTTAGGACAAAACGTAAACAGAAATGTTCATGATCTGTAAAAAAAAAAAAAAATCCATAAAATGGTACTATAAGACCCAAAAGGTGACTTAAACAAATATAAAATCATATTTTTTGAAATATACTCACTATCATATCTTATACTCTCATTGGCAGATAGATGCCAATTCTGCCTAAGTAAATACTCCAAAAAATTTAATGAGACAATCTAATTCTTAAATTCATACAGACAACATAAACTAGCAATAATAACCAAAACTCTCCAGAGAGTCATGAGAGGTAACTTGTCTTACCATATATCAAAATTCATTATAAAGCAATAACAGTTAAAAGAGTTTTGCACTGGCAAATGAATATATAAGTCAACAAAACAGAATAAAAAATACAGCAAAGCCTACTATATATATATATATATATATATATATATATATACACACACACATATATATAATGGATATGATCAATATTTCAATATTTTCAAGAAAGCAATATTATTTTTAAAATACCTACAGGGCAACAGAACAGGATAGTTGTTTGGGAAAACAAACAAGAATACTGGACCTTAAAACTCTAGTTTTTATTCAGAATGAATTCCAGATAAGTCAAATACATGAGTGTAAAAATAAAAATGCAATCATAAACTATTAGAAAAACTGGACATTGTTTACTCCAGGAGAGCTATGTCTTTTCTAAGTAAGAAATAAATAGTGAAGTCCTTAAAAAACCATATCAGAAGACAAATCCTAATCAGAAAGAATAGTTACAATTTATAGACTATCATAGACTTTAACATGCAAAAGTTTCCTGCAAATCCCGAAGTACAAATCTGGCAATACAATCGAAAAAAGTGCAAATATGAAAAACACTTCACAGAAAAGGAAAACAAATAAAAATTCGAACTGAACGATAATGAAATACTGTTCTTACCTCTTAGATTAGGAAAGACCCAAATGTACATTGGTAAATTCAGACGACGTACTGTGTTGGCGAGGGTATGGGGGAGCCAGACACTTTCATACATTGCTGGTGGGAATGTATATTAATGCAACCCTCTGTAATAGGCAAGTTGACAGCAATAATTAAAATTATAGATATTTTTAAATTCAAGTATTCCATTTCTAAAACTTTGTCTGGTTGAAAACTCTCAGATTTGCAACCTGGCGTATGAGATGTTATGCATGGCAAATGACTTGTAATCACTTATTTGTACAACTTAAAGAAGATTGGTTAAATACATTTGCCCCCTTCATATATTAGAAAAATGTTCGACCATTTAGAAAGAATGAAATAGGTTTATAAACTGATATTGAAAAGGCTACAACATTTAGTGGAAAAACCCCTAGATGTTAAATGATATATTTAGTGACCTGAAATTTGCATTTAAAAAAAGGAAAAGAATGTTTATATGCTGTATTTGCTCGTATTTACACAGAATATTTCTGAAAGAACACTCAAGGATACAATAGCAGTGGTTACTTCTGGAGAAAAAGATATGAAAGAGTTTCCTTTCATAGAGTATTTTGTACATTTTGAATATTAGACCACGAGTTTGTTTGTTTGTTTGCTTGTTTGTTTTAGAAGGTGAAGAATAGCGTGAGAAGCAGCACAGCATATTAGAGACAACATAAACTGGAAATTAGGAGCCAGACTACTTAGATCCAATCCAAATTGCCACTTCCTTGTTGGGTGACTTTGGACAAAATACTGAATCTCTATGTGATCTATTTTTCCTCAAAAATGTGTTGAATAATCCTACCTTACGAAGCTGTTATGAGGACTAAACTAATTAATACATGGATGACGATTAGAGCACTTAACATAGAAAAGTGCTTTGTTAGGGTTTTCTCGTGAACATGATAAGAGTAAAGCACACACAGACACAGACGCATCGGGCACCTGTACTAAAGCAGAACCGACTGGACACTGAGTACTTGGACCTTCTAGAAAAAGAGATCACAGCCAAGTTGGATTGAAGATGAGAGTTTAGTGTCTAGGACAGCCCCTGAACTTCCGAGGAAGAGAATTCGGATATTTATGAGCTTAGTTTTGCCTTTCACTTACTGTTCCAAAAGGAGCCAGACATGCCCCTACATCACCCCCGCCGGAATGACAAGGTCTGAATGTAACATAGGGGTTTAGGGAGAAAAATGTATTGGCTGAGAAGCAGAAAAGCACAGGGTCCTGTAGCTCTGATTACCTCCGGATGCGTAAGCCGGGGGAGCTGAAGAGAATGCACCATGGCAGGGTTCCAGAAGGGTGACCCAGCTTCCCCAGCCCCAGAGGAGCAGAGAACCCCGGGAACATCCTGGTTCCAGAAACAGCCTTCGAGAAGGAAGCTTCCTGAGCTCAGCCTCTGTGTCAGCACTTCTTTACCGAGCGAAGTCACATCCACTGAGCCAGCTCCTGGCTGAGCTACTGAGAAAGAAGGAAATGGGCCCCCAGGGTGATGATTTCATATTCTTTATGTGTCCTCCCTGAAGAAATTACAGAATTAGGTGCTAGTGAAGGTGGGAAGTTCTCTAAGCACAGTCTCCTGTCTCTCCCTTAATGTGTTTGTCTAAGTGGTGAGTGGCAATGGTGAGGTCATACTGAGAAATGTAGTCAGAGTTTAGGATTAATCCTGGTTTTTCTAGAGTCTAGATTTTATACAGCAACGGTATATATGCCACTCTTCCCATCCTTTAGAATATTAAATTCAATAGAATCCATTGCTTTCTATAGTTATACAATTCAAAGTGAAAGCAGATCTTCATCCTTAGGTAAGAATTAAAGAACGAACAAAAAGTTCTTAGTCCTTCATGCATGTACAGATTCAAGTA
The DNA here is from genome assembly GCF_003009895.1 of Hyaena hyaena. Taxonomy (NCBI): domain Eukaryota; kingdom Metazoa; phylum Chordata; class Mammalia; order Carnivora; family Hyaenidae; genus Hyaena; species Hyaena hyaena. Next base: position 166,217 of record NW_024081127.1, on the reverse strand, counting down.
AGACCTGGTGGGTAACTATTACACACAAGACACTCTTCGGAAGGCTTTTCTCACCACATGCTCCCTTACTGAAACGAGAAGGCAGAGGGGAGGGCATAAATTCAACTCCATGTTCTTGCTTTGAGTTGAGGCTTAGGCTACCTCCAAGCTTCTTCTTTCAGGCTTTCTTTGCTATTCATCGAAAGGATGGACTCCTAACATTTTATTTCTTTATATTCCACAATTTATAATCCCTGACACATTTTCCACACTGCAGTATAGTTTCTTTCTTTTCTTTTCTTTTCTTTTTCTTTCTTTCTTTCTTTCTTTCTTTCTTTCTTTCTTTCTTTCTTTCTTTCTTTCTTTCTTTCTTTCTTTCTTCTTTCTTTCTTTCTCTTTTTTTTGGCTCTGGGGCCTATCTCTTAACAGTGTTTACTCTTTTTCTTTGAAATAGAAAAATATATATATACATTTGCTTAGGTGTCATTTCTATGCTAGCCTCTTTGGTTTCCTTATTCTAAATTGAAGTTGTCGATCACCCATTGCCTCAAATACTATCCTTTTATTAACATAGAGAGAGGAAAATATACATTTGTGACTAAGGGAGGAACAGAATTGCTCATAAGAATGAAAAGAACCATCCAGATGTTCCTAGGATAGAGAAGTAAGAAAGTAAGATTTCATCTTTCACCTTCCAGCCAACTAAATGCTCTGCCTCACTTCCCCCCTTATTTACCATCTAGACTATTCAGCAAACCTGACCTAGCAAACTAAAATTCTAGTTTTTAATCAATGTTTTGTTTTTGTTTTTGGTGTTTTGGGTGTGTGTGTGTGTGTGTGTGTGTGTGTGTGTGTGAAAGAAAGAGAGGGAGAGAGAGAAGCTGGGGGGAGAGAGAGAGATTTTGGAGATCGGTAAAGAGTTCTGCAGGATTAATATAGAAATTGCTGTTTGAAGCTTTCTTAATCTGGAAAAAAGTGGTTATGAATAAGGATGTACAAGTCACTATCAATTTTCTTCAAGCTGGTCCATGCCTGTTTATCCTTCTGTCGTATGTGATGACACGCAGTGCAGTCTATGTGAAAATGTCTCATCCGCCGGTAGGAAAAGCTTAATAATTTATTTGCAGTCCATCTTCCTCTAGACAAGTGCATGCCATGTATTTGCTGAGTTGTGTAACCAGCTCTCAGAGCAGGCACATGGTCGGCTGCAAATTGTTCTTTCTGACATCTTTCCATTTTTCATGGTATTGATATTTAGCCCCTGAATGCCTGTTCTGCATTTTCAAAACAAAACAGAAGTGAGGAATCAATTGTGTGTTGTTGGGAGGAAATGTCATGACCTTGATTATAACTGTCGTTTTTGAAGGGGAAATTATAGATGTGAAATTCTTCAGGGTCACATCCAACACATAGTGCATATAATTCAGAAGGGCATTCTCTGTTCTGCGGCTAAGTTCTTAAGAGTTCTCAACCTAAATTGAGAGGGAACTCTGAAGTAATTCTTTGTGCTGTGGTCAAAACTCTCAGCTCCTGTGCTAGGATCACATACTGGGAGATCCCTGCATTGGATAGGAGAATATATATTTGCAAAAAGATCTCAATTAACCTGATCTTGAAGAAAAGTTAAGAAAATTATTGTACTTGCCTAAGTTCCCTTTTTTCCTTCCTTCCCTCCTTCCTTTCTTTTTTCCTCCTTTCCTTTCTCCTTTCCTTCTTTTTTCTTTCATATTTATTTTTTAATTTTACTAATTCGACTTCCATTTGCAAATATCTTGGAACTTATTAATGTGATGATCTTTTGCTTTAGAATGGAATGTAAAATAACCAGATGAAACCTTACCCATTGGACCTCTGTTTGGAAACTACCCACATAACCTCCTATAAAGCCTCTTTACTCTAGTCTTAGGACATAGATTCCAAGAACAATATTGTAGAAAGGCCCTGATGTGCATCCATATTCTAGAGTCATCTTCATCTTCCTTTTGTCTTCTTGAATCAATAAATTCCTAAAGGCTAAGAGCATACGACACTTGTCTGTGGGAAATCCAGCAGAACCTCTGGAAAATAAAGCCAGAAGAAAACGAAAAAATCGCCAAAGCATATAAAATTACTGCATGGAGTGTTCTGATTCACATCACCCCGGTTTTATTCAGACTCATAGCTAGTGCTTAGTTACATGGCTTAGAAAATTATTTGGCAGAATACAATTGCCTTCTCTCTCCCAACTATTTTCTGCAGAGATTTCACACATTGGCTTGATGTAATATGCCACACTGAGAAGCATGATGTTTGAAACTCTTCTAGGATGCCTGTGCAGAATACTAAAAGAATCAGGGGCCAGTGTTTATCTGAGCTGAAAGTTAGTTCTTGTATTTTTATAGTTAATTTTAGAAAAATCTCAAAAATTTATTTTTGTACACAGAATCGCGCCAATTGCCTAGGGATGACATCTTAATGTTCCTTAGAGATAGAAATCCTTTAAATGTGGCCTGACATGTGCCTCTTGTATTTAGCTGTGCAACCCTTATGCAGAGATTTTCCATCATAAGTGACTTTCCTTCTAATATCTGATGTCACATTTTTACATTCTACACAGTATTTAGTTGTTCTTGGTCACTATATTAGAAGGAAATAAATTAGCTCTAGCATTCTGAGAGGCACAAGGCCCATCCATGGCAATGTACCACCTGTTAGAATGGTTATAAGCCCACTCAAAGATTAGAGGTTTATCTTCCTGTCTTTGCCACTTGGGTTCCGAGCATGGTCAGGGAGCACGGAGCCATCCTATATCTATTCATGAGAGAAAATTATTCTAATCCATTGCGTTCCTTACAATTGGTGTTGTGAGAGCACAGGCAGGATGTACATTGTAAAAGCACATGTTTGTCTAGTGCTGCTGTCAGCAAAGACCTTAATGAGCTTTGAGAGTAGTATGGATGGTACAGAAAATGCTATCAATCAGATGTGGAAACTGCAAAGTAGAGGAAAGAAAGAATGGAAAGGTGGAAGAGAAAAAGAATGGGGGCAAATTCAAAATACTAAGATAATATAAGTAAACTGCTTTGGGAAGAGAGTGAAAAATTATACTTGCATAAGCCATAAAAAATTCTACAAGGAAGTATCAAGACTCTGAAGGGTCAGAAATTTTATCCTATCTGTACCTAACAAGTTACTCTGCCATTTTAATAAAATTTAGGACTTTCTTATTAATCTTTTCTTGATTTAATTGATATTTTAGCTAATCACTTGGCTGTTTCTCCTCCTCCTCCTCCTCCTCCTCCTCCTCCTCCTCCTCCTCCTTCTTCTTCTTCTTCTTCTTCTTCTTCTTCTTCTTCTTCTTCTTCTTCTTCTTTTTTCCCACTTGGCTTCTTTTAAACTCACTCTATAACCTCTAGCTCCCTGGACAGCATGGAAATACATGATAGACTTCTCATTTCAAAGAAATTGTCTCACTATGCATGTATTACACATCTATATGTAAGCATGTTCACTAATATATCACTTAGGTTATCATAAAAAATACATTTTCTCCTGGACAATGTGTTAATTTCATAATCATGGTAGAAAAATGTTTTAAAGTACCCAGTGACACATCTACATTCGTTTTTCTCATAAGAAAGACAAATGTCATCCTTCTTTAGAATTTTGTATTTGAATAATTGTACAATTGAATCAATTCTATGTTTAATGAAATTGAATTACTGAACGGTGGTGACATCTTGAGGTACCCCATAGGGAGTAAACAAAGGGAGTAAGATAGATGAAGCACTATCTCCACGTTTTTATTTTGTAGCACACTCCATTAGCAGCAAGGGGATTATGAACTGGTTTGACAATTAGACCCAGTAGTTGCGTCAATAGAAGGTGTTTAATAACTACTCCATGGTGAGCAGTGCTCTCTGAAGCCAGATACTGGCAGTGGGAACTAGAGGTTAGTTTCCTACCTCACATAGACAAATGTGCTATGTCAGTTGGACAGAAAAAAAAATTACACAACAAATAATTTCTCAGCCTGAGCTTTGAAAGTCGCACCATCATGATCATTGCACATGACAAACTATTTAGTTTCCTTCAAAACAAACCTCATTGAAAAACTAAATATAATTGATACATTTCTAGACAAATAAAAAACCTTGATACCTTAGGGCCATTAGGTCTGAAATTTTCTTCATCATTAACACTGATTCGTTTTGCTTTTACATTTAGTGGTGAAAAAATCTGAGGTTAATTATTAGATTATTCTCATTTACATCAAAGATGTTTCATTGCTCCTAGGGCTTTAGAACTTAAGATATTCAGTTGAGAGGAATAGGTAATATGAATTATAATGAATAAAATGATGTTTTCAAACATCTTCCTTATGTAGTTCACTAGTTTAAAAATGTACTTTCTGAGTTGAATCAATATGTTGAAATTGAGAAAGAGGAGGTAGATATAAGATGTAACTACCAAATATTACGGGAAATGTTACAGGTTGAAGAGAAATCCTCCCTTCAAAGACTGGCCAATTCCTTTCAGTATCAAAAAATACAGCTAGGGCAATTAAAATTTGTAATTTGAAAGGTTGAAATGTTTTCAGGTTTAGGGTTCTTATTTGTCATTATTCTCACATAAAACTCTAAATATTGGTAGTCCTCACTCTTTTACAACCAAGCCAGCCAATTGTTACACATATACATGTGTCAACTCCCTCTCTCTCTGACCCTCCCCTGCTCACGCTATCTCTCTCTCAGAAATACATAAAACATTAAAAAAGTAAAATAAAGAAAGGGAGGGTGCCTGGGTGGCTCAGTCGGTTAAGCATCCGACTTTAGCTCAGGTCATGATCTCGCGGTTTGTGGGTTCGAGCCCTGCGTTGGGCTCTGTGCTGACAGCTAACTCAGAGCCTGGAGCCTGCTTTGGATTCTGTGTCTCCCTCTCTCTCTGACCCTCCCCTGCTCACGCTGTCTCTCTCTCTCTCTCTCTCTCAGAAATAAAGAAAACATTTAAAAAAATACATGTGTCAAAAATTTATAGTTTGTGTGATAGCTTAGCACATAATAAAATGAATTTGACTGTTTTTGTCATTCTAAATAAATTTTGAACATTTATCATATCAAAGCACCACAAGAGCAGAGCCCATGTTTATTGTCTTCACTTCTGTTGTCTCGGTGATTGAGTTGTAATGGAAATAAATGTGTTAAATGAACTACTGCAGTGGCCACTTTGTGGCAATGGGATTCTACTGAGAAGCAGGCATATTTTAAAGGTATCTCTTATCAAAACTTCATCTCAAACCTTAAGTCTAGCGATCCAAATAATCCAAACAGTTCCATATTTCTTTTCTGCTGGTCCACATCACTATGGTTTAACTAGCCTTATTCTTTGTGGTGTACTTCAATGCAAACACCATGAATGGATTATTATCTCACTAGCAAGTTGTCTCCTTTGGGGAAATTTGGAAGATCATCTCGTGTACACTTTTTAAATGCTAGTGTTATCATTCTCTTAGTCTGATAAGTTACTTTGTTTATGCTAGGTAAAAAAGAATCTGATGTATTGCATTGAGACCTAGCTTGAAATAATAATTTAATTGAAATAGAGACTGTAAATTAACATTTTGTCCAATTTGGCAATGGTTTATTGTAATCATAATAACCTTATTTTAGGATAAGACAAAATTAATGTGACCGAAAGCATCTACCACAGATTTACAAATGCTGTGCAACCATAGTATCAATATATTTGAGTCTGATAGCCACAGAGATAAGCCAAAGGGCTACAGTAATCCTAGATATGTTATTAGACAGAATAGAGAATTAAGCACTTTAAACACGATCTGCCCTGTGTGTACTTGCATTCCTGTATTAATAAGTCCATGAATTTCCCTAGGGCACATCCTTTTCACTTTCTAGGCAGCTTGACGTCAAGCATAAATCATATGTACGAATAACATGGGCCACGTGTTCCAAACTTCCTGAATTGTCCTCATAAAATTGAAAAAGAGTAGGAGAAAATAGATTTCCTTCATTATTTGAATTACTTGGCAAAAAAAGATACCTATGCATACTGTTCATGTTTTTCTTTTATTCGTTAACATTTCTAAGATTCATTATGTTTAAATATTTCTTAACTTTAAGCATGGAGTTCTGAAGCCATGAAAGTCTTAAATTAAAATAACAACATGCAGGTCATCTTATGCACATGGAAATTACCCATTAACTAAAATATTTATTCTTAAAGAAATAACAATACACTATTTTCCAGTGTCATTAGATCCTCCCGGAAAGGACATATTTATGAAGATTAATTATGCATCCAGATTCATGAGGGCAATAGGATCCCAAGTAAGTTGAACCCAAATAGGGTTACACCAAAACACATTATAATTAAATTGTCAAAAATCAAAGACAAAGAATGAATTTTAAGAGCAGCAAGAGAAAAAAAGAGAAGTTACATAAGAGGGACCTTCCAACCCACCATATATACCTTTTATAAGACTATCAGCAGATTTTCTCAACAGAAACTTTTCAGGCCAGGATAGGATGGCATTACATATTTAAATATTGAAAGACTATGACCATCAAGCAAGAATTCTATACCCAAAAGAGGGATAAAACTTTCCCTAGCAAACAAAAGCTGAGGGAGTTCACTACCACAAGACCTACCTTAAAAGGAGTGGTAAAGGAATGTTCTTTCAGTGGAAGTGAATACTAATTAACATTACAAAGTCATGGAAAGGTAATGTAAATCTCATTGGTAATGGTAAATGTGTAGTCATAGTTAGGTTCTGCAACATGGTAATAGTGTTGACTACTTCACTTACTATTCACCAAAAAATGTAATTTAAAAAAAGAACCTAGTTTTAAAAAACATAGTTAATAAAAACTATTAAAAAAATCATAGCTGCAGGGGCGCCTGGGTGGCTCATGGGTTAAGTGTTCGACTTCAGCTCAGGTCTTGATCTCACGGTTCGTGAGTTCAGGCCCCGCATTGGGTTCTGTGCTGACAGCTCAGAGCCTGGAGCCTGCTTCAGATTCTGTGTCTCCCTCTCTCTCTCTCTCTGCCCTACCCATGCTCATGCTCTCTCAATAATAAACATTAAAAAATATATATATATATATTTTAAATCATAGCTACAATAATTTGTGATTAGTTACACATTATAAAAAACATGTGAGTTGTAATAGCAATAACCTAAAATGTAAAAGAGAGGAGAAGAATTAAAACAAATTGTCTTGAAGCAATCAGTTTAAAATAGGGTGCTATACTTTTTAAGATATTTCGTGTAAGCCTCATAGTAACCACCAGGGAAAATCCTGCAGTAATTGCAATAAAGAATACAATGAAGAAGTCAAAGCATACTAATACCAAAAGACATCAAAACCACAAAAATACAGTAGGGTAAGAAACAAGGAACAGCAGATCTACAACACAACCAGAACACAGTTTACAAAATAGCAATAGCTGAGCTCCTACCTTAATAATTCCTTTAAACCTAAGTGAATGAGGCTCTCAGCTCCTCCTCATTCGACAAACAGCCACACTTACGCATTGCCAGCCAGGTCCCTGAGACAAAATGGTGAAGGTCAGAGTCAATGGACTTGGCCATATTGGATGTCTGGCTGTCAGGGCTGTTTTTAACTCTGGCAAAGTGGATATTGTTGCCATCAATGACTGCTTCGTTGGCCTTGACTACATCGTCTACATGGTCTGGTGTGATTTCACCTTTGGCAACTTCAGTGGCCTCGTCAAGGGGGAGAATGGGAAACTTGTCATCAACGGAGACCCCATCTCCATCTTCCAGGAGTGAGACCGCAGCAACATCAAATGGGGCAATGCTGGTGGTAAATATGTTTGCGGAGCCCACTGGTGAGAAAGATGGGGCTCACTTGAAGGTGGAGCTCAAGAGAGTCGTCACCTCTGGCCCTTCTGCTGAAGCCTCCATGTTTGTGAGGGGCGTGAATCGTGAGAAGTATGACGACTCCCTCATGATTGGATATTTACGTGTAAAAGAATGAAATTGGACCCATATCTTACACCACTCAGAAAAGATAACTCGAAATTGATTAAAAATGTAAATGTAAGACCTGAAACGATGAGACATCTAAAATAAAACATGGGCACAAAGCTCCTTGACATGGGTCTGGGTAAAAATTTTTTCAATATGACGCTTGAAGCACAGGCAACAAAATCAAAAATAAACAAGTGGGACTACACCAAACTAAAACACTTCTGCACAGCAAAAGAAGCCATCAACACAGCGAAAAGACAGCCTATGGAGTGGGAAAAAATTTGCAACCATATATCTGATATGGGGTTAATATCCGAATCATATAAAGAACTTGTACAACTCAATGGCAAAAACAAACAAATAACTCGATTTAAAAAATGGGAAAGGGATCTGACTACACATTTCTCCCAAGAAGATACATAAAAGACCCACAGGTATTCAAATGATGAAAAAGTGTTCAATGTCACTAGTCAACAGGGAAATACAAACTAAAACCTCAGTGAGATGTCACCTTATGCATTTTATTTTTATTTTTGTAATGTTTATTTATTTTTGAGAGGCAGAAAGATCACAAGCAGGGGAGGGGCAGAGAGGGAGACACAGAATCAGAAGCAGGCTCCAGGCTCCGAGCTGTCAGCACAGAGCCCGATGCGGGGCTCGAACCCACAGACCATGAGATCATGACCTGAGCCGAACTCGGACACTCAACAGACTGAGTCACCCAGGCGCCCCACTTCATGCATTTTAGAAGGGCCATCATCCCAAAGATAAAAGATAACAAATGCTGGCATGGAAGTGGAGAAAAAGGAACCCTTGTTAACTGCTGGTGGGAATGTAAATGTGTGCAAAGAGTTGTGGTGTATTTATAGAAAAGAGTATTATTCAGCCACAAAAAGTGAAGAAATCTCACCATTTGCAACAACACAGATGGAACACGAAGGCATGTAACTAAGTGAAATAAGTCAGACAGAGAAAGACAAATACGATATGATCCCACTTATATATGAAATCTTCAAAACAAAACAAAATCCAGACTCACAGAAGAGATCAGACTTGTGGTTACCCCAGGTGGAAAGTGGGGGGAGGGTTGGAGGAAGGCTGTCAAAGGCACAAATTTCCATTTGGAAGGTAAATAAGCAGCGGATGTAATGTGCCACAGGACGGATATGGCTGAAGCCACTTTAGGATGTATACAAAAGTTAAGAGAGTAAATCCTAACGGTTCTTATCACAAGAAAACCTTGTCTCCTTTTTCTTTCTCTTCTTTTTATTGTAGCTATATGAGAAGATGGGTGTTAGCTGAATTCTTTGTAGTCATTTCACAATACACGTAAGTCAAATCATCATACTGTACTCCTTAAACACGTACAGTCATGGATGCCAATTATTTCTCAAGAAAACTGGAAAAAGATTGATTATACAGAATTGCAAATATTCTAAAATAACTAGAAGTAAAAGGAGACTGGAATTTCCTTCATTATGATCACAATTGTGTGAAAATGGAGAAAAATGACTGAAAGGAAGGACAATCAAAATGCAAACTGCAATTATTTAGATCAATGAAATAGAAGTATTTTATACTGTTATTTCTTACCAAAATTTTCTATAGTTGGCAGTATTATTTTTATAGATATATAAAATTTTTACTTAAAAGATCTAGGTTTAATTCTTCAGTTGCCTTTTTTTCACTTTATAGTTCTCCTCATTGTAACATTTCTTCCTCTGTTTTGATCTTTTTCCTTTTGTGAGCAATGTGATTTTCTTTCTTTCTCTCTCTTTCCTTTGCTTCTCGGATTTTTTTTTCTGGATCCCCACTCTTACCATTGCTTTTGGCTTCTTGCTGATTCTTTGTTTCATCTCTGCGTTCGATGAGGGTTCAGCCAGTTTGCGCCCATCATCAGCTTGCTATCTCTTTTTCCTGACCCTTCAGACTTCCCGATTTCTAAAGATAGAATGCTAAATTAATAGCAAACAAATAGCTGGTTAATGATGTGATTTATCACCTTCTAATCTGCTCTCTCAAAGATCTTTTGCAACAATAGAAATTCTGTTGACTCTGTAGCCCCTGTAGAATTACCTTCCTGTCATTTACCCGGGAGGGTACTTGCTAGCTTGTTTTGTCTCTACGGTGTTTTGAAATTAAAATATATTCTTTTCCTCTTCCTCCTTTCCTCCTACTTTCTATTTTGCTTACCCTTTCTCCCTCACTGTCTTGCACACTGCCGTCAGGCCCGCCATCTCACCCTTCTGCCCTCCAAAAGTTTTAAAATTGTGATAAACAGCTGAGCACAGTGCTAAGGGAACCCCTCGACTGAGAAGCCAAATAACGAACGTTGTGTTTGGAATGGGGTCTTTAAAGCAGACAAGCCTGGGCCCAATTCCCAGCTACGTGGCTTTGGTAGACAACCAAACTTCCCTCAACCTTGCTCATTGCTTGTTTTCAACTAGGGGCAACGGTGTTCACACGAGCTGCTGTGGGCATCCGGTGGAGAAGAGCGAGTGGAAGAGCTCTGCAACCTCTACTGTGCCCTCCAGCCTTTCCGCCATGCAACGCATGCCTGCCCTTCCTTCCTTCCTCCACACTGCGCACTCTTTGCTGCCAGGCCCTGGTTCCAGCTGCCGCCCTGGAGAATAAGTGGCCGCCGGAAAATGCCACGCTCTTTATTTTGGTGTTGGGTTTGCTTGGAATATTATCAATCCTCTTCCAACCTGGCAAAGTTCTCCTTATCCTCCATATTTCAGCGGAAACGTTGGCCTGTCTAATCCCCTCTCCTTCTCTCCCAATCCCACCCTTCCCACAGCTGGGTTACAGGCTTCCTCTGTGCCTCGCCGCCTGCCCTTTGTATTTTCTCTATAATTCTTCTCACATGATTCTTTACCTGTTTCATCAGTTCGCTGAGCTGTGAGTTTTTTGAAGGCAGAGTCTCTGTGTTTTATCTCGATACCCCAGTGTCTAATTAAGTATCTGATGTGCTGTAAACATTCTATAAACATTGGGTGAGTTGAAAAACAAGTGGATGCCCATAAAATTGCTTGCAGCAAAAGCTTATTTAATCTTATCTTTGAATTGCATTACACTGAACTACAGAAAGAAAAATAGATAGATAGACCTTCCTCCACAAAGGTATGGTACATTTGCAATCAAGTGGCTGATTCCATAGTCAACATAAAGAACATCGTACTGCGCATAGGCCTTTCCTGTCCTGAAATACTATCCCACTGATGCCTTGGGAAGAAAGACCCTGGATTTCAGAGATGTGATTACGTTTTTTTTGGAGGCAAACAATAGTTTTTTAGATAAATGTTAAATAATTAACATGAACTGTATATAATTTTGCAATAGAGTAATTTGACTAGAAAAGAGTAAACCTGCAGAAAGGAAGCCTAAATAATTATTGCTCACTTCCAGACAGTTCCTTGAATCGGATTCATATTGAGCTAAGGCTATCTGAATTAGAGGCAGCTGTATAATCCAAGTGTCGAGCAGCATACGGAATCAGATTGAGTGCTTGAGTGTCTGCACCCTAGGAAATTGATTTGACGACTATGTCAATTACTTCTGGCACCAAGCTTTCTGTGGGTTGCATTACAACTGCTCTTTTGGTCAGCTGTGACTGCTTCCCCATCCACGCCTATTGTTTTAGATTTATTTACTGCGTCGGCAATCATAAATCATGGACTTTTTTCTATACCATCTGGAAACTCTGGTGTCATTGTTTGGGTCACTTTTGATTACTCGCTCTTATTCTCAGCTACCGTTAAAGCTGATGTATCTTGAATTATGAAAGACTTCCGCCACAAGCTGACCTACTTGTGAGCACCTTTCAGCATCTACATATGTTTATTTTATCCAACACGTAGGCGGGTAGAAGCAAAAGTGGATTCTCTAACCCTCTAGGGAATTATTCCTTTGCCTGTGATACTGAATTTTTAAAGCTGACAATTTGCCTATTTGCTTGTTAATCCACCCGAATATTTCCATTGTTCTCACAAAGTCAGGTTTAACACATTGGCCATCACTTGCCCTTGGTGCTGAGAATGTGATTTTCCCAATATTCTCACTCAAACTCTATCACAACCAGAGCATTCCATTTTGAGCCTAAAATTAGAGTGAAAGTTGTTGGTTTTGCTATGTTTTGTTGCAAATAGTCCTTAAACGGTGAGACAAACATACTTTTAATCTCTACTGGGGGGTATCCCAATATTCTAAAAACTGGGCTTCACTATTATCATACTTTCTTGACAAGCTCACCAGAAAACATCTTAGCAGTGTTCTTTTTCCAACCAAATGATGCTGATGCCTACCTGTACCGACAGCGTCAGCAGATTACTTTCATTTTACACAGATGGTTCACTGGCAGTCCCGATCACATCTGAAACTGTGCTATCAAGCAATTTTTATCCAAAGAAGCAATTTAAATATTGGAATTTTGTTGAATTTCCCAGGCCACAGCTGCTTGCATCTGACATCTGCTTCAATTTTTTGAGCAGCCAGTTTTTGTTTTTTTTTTTTTTAATTTCCTGGCAATCTCAAGGTTGAGTTTTGTAGGGCTGTTTTCTATCTACTTAGTCCTCATCAAGTATCCCTCTCTAAGTACTGTAGTAATCCACATGGCACCATGTGCTGTAGACTCCTCTTTTCTGACCCCTTTCTGATATCAAATGCCTCTTTAATTGTGATTAGGGGAATCTCCGTTTTCCTACAACTTTTCTCCATAGAAGAAATTGCACGAATTATCATTTGCTGGCTTCACTATCAAATTAAAAGGGAGACAAATGGAGAAGTGTTGTTAAAATTTTCTTAAATAATTAAATAAATGATCCATGAGTCTCCCATAGATATAGGAATACTACATGAGTTTCTCATTATTCAAGTATCCTAGAGAAGTTGGAGATACGAGTGGTTTGTTTTCTTCCCAGACAGTGTCCCACCGAATGTGGTCTAATTAACTTTACATCTTGATATACCCAAACTGCCATTTCACATCTTTGACAGTAGTGCCTACCTGCATAATGTCATGTCACATCATATCTGATCACTTTCTGCTATGTTAGATACGCAATGCGCCAATAAGACATGTGATCAAGGCAACACGGTCGATATTTGAACAATTTGTATCCTGTTTGTTGCTTTACCGTCACTCTTTCAAAATGCAGAGTGACACAACCAGTAGGTCAAGCAGTAGATTCGAGGTAGGATATTTCTGCCATTGCTCGTTTCTAAATGATTTTTAATCTACCTATAAGGCCCAGAGATACAGAGTGTTAGCTGTTAACATACTGTCATATTTCCAGATCATCTAAGTAAAAGACATGGCAAGAAAGCAAAGAGTAATATTACAAGGGCACCTGTGATTTGCTATCTAAAAGGAGTTATAAAAAGCACGCCATTTTCTCTTTGTTGTTGAAAGGGTGAATATTAGTGTGTTGTGCTTTTGCTTGTAAAGAAAAATATAATGAAGGATGCTGTTGGCAGGGTGTGATATTACTCTAGACGTGTGCTTGCTATGTTTCATCTCCCTTTTACTTCCTGACTGTTTATACAGCTAAGGAGAAGGATGATGGAAACTTTAACCGACTGGTGGTGTTTTGGGTCAAGAAGCTCCAAAATGAGGGAATTCCTTGATCTGTTCCTATGCATATTTGCAATTTTTTTCATAGGGGTTTTCAGGGCAAGGTAATCAGAGAATCTGCATTTACGAATTCCATATATAACAGTCTTTAAAATATATCAAGGTGCAAAGAAGACAATGCAATACAAAGCCAGTATTCCACTAAATCAGAGTGTATTTTAGATTTTTCATAATCAAAAGAAAATGTGGAAAACCAAGTAGATGAAGTGGTAGTACAAAATTCTGAAAAGTAAAATAAGATATTGATGTCAGAATATATGCAGCAATTCCTCTAGTCTATTAACAATAATAGTTGCTGCTGAACAGAAACCAATGTCAAGCGAAAGAAAAATTATTTTTTCTGAAATTGAGAAGACTCTGAATGCAAAAACTTTTCTTGTTTGTCTTGTTTTGTTTGAAGCTCACCCAAATAAAGGGAAAACAATTTTGATTATTGATGATCCTCAAAGAGGCAACAGTGAATGAAAAAGTGCAGTCAGTGAGTCAGAGAGACATCAAAGAAACACATATTATAAGGCTGTTTAACCTTTTATTAAGATTGCTATTGTATGGCGATGCATAAAACAGTGGATATTGGGCTCATTACATCAATACTATCTTGGCACTTTTTGAGGTCACACAAGTCATCTTTTATTCATGTTGTCACCGGGAATGGAAGCTATGTTAATAGAGCTGGGTCAGGCACACCACGGCAGAAGGAGAGGTTGAACATAAATCCCAGGCAGCAGCTCATCAACAGTCAGGACTGCAGCAATGAAGCTGCACCAAACAAGGGCAGAAGGGCCCACTTTGAAATCTTTGTCCTCTGTCCCTCAGATGACCAAATGGCACGCAAATCCCATGTGACCTATTCATTCACCCTCCCATTCATTCATTCATTTACGTCCACTAACAAAACAAAAATGGCAGAGTGGAAACAAGCATTCTCGTGTCAACCCTTTCCAAAAATAAGGTACGTCTATGCCGTTTATAGAGTTTTACAAGCCTTGCTTGTGCCAGATTTGTGTTCAAAGCAGTGCGAAAACCATGAAACATGACCATATAGTTAAAAACAAAAACAAAAACAGAAACTCTTAAACATATTCATCTTAAATTTGCCATTATTTTCTCTTTCCAGTTCCTCCTTTCAGTTCAGCAATTTCTAACATCTCAGAACACAAAGCTTGTCTTATTTTGTCTCTGACCTATTTTTCATTATCTTGTGCTGTGATAAACGACTGAGCTATCATTCAAAAAGAGGACATTTCAATGGGTTTGTGAGGGTATTATTTTCTTTTAGGTAACATGCTATGGTTGAAAGAACATATTGTCTACAATCGGTTAATATTTTTAAAGAATTTTAAAAATAAATCTTTGAATAATTTAAAGAAATAAAACATTTAGTCTCCAAAAGAAAGAAATTACCAGAAGTGGATAATCTTTAACATTTATACAAATCATGATTTTATCATGTTTCAGTAAAATATAGACAACACCATTTTATCACCATGTGTGATTGTTACACGCGATTATATTTAATGGATAAGGTAAAACATGTGTCCTTTTATTAACAGATTCTTACACATTCCAAAACAATCATGTCTCTTTTGTTTCCAATTTGCAAAGTAAAGATTTAACAATTTAATTTGAAAAGACACTTGAGCCCGAATAACTGGTCCTTTAAAATATTCTGCACACCATTATATATCAATAATAATATGTGACATGAATTGATGTTAGAGTTGATGATAAACTTCTATGTATATATTATATTGCTCTTATCATTTATAGTGTCAATGAGTACGGAATATATATGGTAGCAAAAGCTGATAATGACAAAACCAAGCTTGTCAACAACAGCGTTAAAACCAATGTGCTTAATTAAAAAAGTGAAGTCAATTAAAATTAAAATAACAGTGCAGCATGTACAAATGCTGGAATAATCATTAGGCCTTGCTGAATAATGGAAGAGTATAGAATTTTTTTAATGGAACAGCAGGGGTGATACATTACACAAAGCAACAATCTACAACAATATGACAATCGAATTACTTCAGCCCCATTAGGCAGGTGCAGAGGAATAATTAACATGAATTTTTCCAATGAAAAGGAAAAAAAAACTTATTTTCCTCTAGTAACACTGAAGTTTACATCCCTACTCATCCTCACTAAAAAAGGTAACCTATGACAGCAAAAACCTATGATTTTTAAAAATTAAGGCTTAATAGGGTGATTTCTATTTATTCCTCATATAAGTTCAGTAATAGAAGAAAAAATATATATGTATCTCTTTTGGTATAATTCTAACTTTCTAAATGTACTTGACCTGCATGTATTGCTTTTGGTTGTTTAGGGCTTAAGCACAAAATAATAAAGGATTGGAATACTTTCTGACTGTCTAATCTAATTCAGAGATAAAAGGCATCCCATAAAGCCCTAGGCAATATTTGTTATCTTATTTCCAGCTCAAATTCAAAACAAATTGTGACCTCCAGTTTAGAATGAAGAGAGTCTGCTCCGTAAAAATGCCAATAGAAATGAAAGCAACTTCACATTTCTTCACGAAGGGCAAGGAGTTTAAGATCTCTTTGCTACTTTCCCTGACAAAAATATCATCCTGTTTTAAAACACTTGTGATAAAAATCTTAGGCTTTCATTTACTTCCAATGGGAACCATTTAATTTATACTGAGATAAATGGCTGTGTACTTAAAGGACTTAAACTTTTCATTTCTTTCTTTACCATGAAGAAATTAAAAAATGAAAAACCTTCATCTTCAGATGACCTTTTTTAATTTAGATAGATCTGAATCAACCAATAAATGTGGAGGCTTTCATAGGAGGGGTGGCTTACTTTGGAAAGATAATTATTTGCTCTCAAAGAAGATCTTTTATCGTTAGGCTTGAAGTACTTTACTACTGAGATCTCATTAATCCCTACTCAGCTTCTAAGGAAGTTCTACCTTCCTCGTTTTGAAAAAGGAGGCATCAAATTTCTCAAGACTCAGTTGGTATGAAGGTTCTCCTGAAGGTCGTCTGTAGAATCAGTGAAGAAACAGAACAGATCCGCCGATGCTTCTCCTGTAAAATTCTGTCACATGGAGGGTAGACATGTCATTTGTGTCTATGGGAGGGTAGACATGGCTGATAATGTGAAGTGAAAATCATTGCTTTGAGGTAACCATCACTTTTGCAATTCGAAAACAGTCTTTATGTATTTTCTACCATAGAGCTCTCTACAAGAAATAGAACTGTTGAAGCAGAAAGAGCAAAACTTTGTGAATTTTAGTTTACCACACCTCTTCCTCTTTTTATTTTTCCCCCTTGGAGAAACAAAGAATCTCACAGGAAATCTTCAATTCCCAGTTATTATCAATTTCTCAATTACCCCAAATCAGAGGCTTGAATTGGTATAATATCAAGGGAATTTTATACATAAGAAAGTTTTATCCTTAATGTGAGAAATGCAATCAAATATTTCCCCATGTGGCCTGGAACTGAAAATATAGAATATGGAATTTCTAGTTAGGCTTTTGGTCAAAATATTTCTTTCCTCTCCTAGCAACAACCTGGCAAATGTCAGAATAAAAGTTTTCAGGAAGCTTAAAATGATAGTCAACTATCTCAATTTATGGGAGGGCCATTGCATAAATGAAATAGAATATTTTTTTTTTTAAAAAAGACCATCTTTATTGATAACAGGTCAAGAAGAACACAGTGGGTTTGACATACAGACAATTAACATATTTTAGATGCAAGGTATTAACATCCAAAATTACATTTATTTTATTATTAAAAATTTTTTAAACATTTATTTACTTATTTTGAGAGACAGAGAGACAGAGAGACAGAGAGAAGAAGGGAGAACCCCAAGCCGAGGCTACAGATGTGGGGCTGAAACTCACTAACTTTGAGATCATGACCTGAGCTGGTTGGATGCTTAACTGACTGACCCACCCAGGCACCCCTAAATTTATTTTTTTAAACATAAGTTTAAAATCAGATAAAAGCATAGTTGAGTGTTTATATGAACTCAAATAAGCTGAGGGATTCAGAGTAACCCAGGTCTAAGTATGACCAGTATCTCCTAGCAGCTTGTGGTTTGACCTAGAAGAGTGAGAAGAGACATATAGAATTCAACTGCTCGAAGTCATAAAATTGCATGCGTGAGAAGTATGCAGGAGGACAGGTTAATAAGAAACAGCCACACTGTGGCCTTTGCTATGGATACGTTGATGGACTGAAGAACTAGAATTCTAATCCATGTGTGTGTCCTAAGCAAATCTGGCAGTTTCTCTCTTATCAATTCTTGATGGCTTTCAAGAAGGTAATGCTAGTTATGGTATATTATATTATTCAGAAAGCATCAAATAGATATAAACAGAGATGCTACTATGACCAACTAACTTCCTACAATGTTATAGACTCAAACATCAACCAGAAACAAATAGATGCTTTCCCAGGGATTCAAGTATTGCCCCCTTTATTGGGCAACCTCAAGTTTCTATTAAAAATTCAATGCGCAGTGCAAACTCTGAAATACGGTACTTATTGCCAAATTGTGTTCGCATAGGGTCAAATAAATGCATACCTGAAATATGAAAATCTGATTGACACTGTTTTTTTTCATAGTCCCTAAAGTCTTAGTACAATCACTACATGTGAGTGGGTAAAAAAGAAGTATTCATTTGATGAAGAGGAAAGTTTGAGGAAAACGGAGTCAGAACATATTAGAGGTATTTATGATAAAAGAATCAACTCAATAGGACATTTATCTACTGAAATTGGTGTACTTTTATTTTTTTCCCTCAGGGGGAAAATGTAGATATGACACTAGAAGATCCCATCACTAATTTCTGTGGCCATTCTGCTCAACAGTTCCAGCCAGACCTGGGACCAGGAGAGTAGGACCTCATTAACAAGCAGGCCTTGTGTTTTTTTTTTTTTTTAAATTTTTTATATTTCTAGGAGAGAGAGAGAGAGACAGCGTGAGCAGGGGTGGGTCAGAGAGAGAGGGAGTCACAGACTGAAACAGGCTCCAGGCTCCGAGCTGGCAGTCAGCGCAGAGCCCGACGCGGGGCTCGAACCCACGAACCGCGAGATCATGACCTAAGCGAAAGTCGGACGCTCAACCGACTAAGCCACCCAGGCGCCCCGCAGGCCTTGTGTTTTTAATTTTTGCCCCAGCATCTTTTCCACACTAAGGCATTTAACCCTCGTAACAAATCTGTGGAAGAGGACCTAATAGTATCCTCATTTTACAGGTGAGAAATGAAAGCTAAGTGATGTGTTAAAGGCTTATAGAACAAGTATAAAATCAAGTTGGAATTTCTACCTAGTAAATGACAGAGCTGAGATTTCAATCTATCTCTGGAGATTATGGAAGTATAGAATTCCCACTCTTAATTCAGTGTATATAATGTTCTTACAGAGAGAAAAACCATCCTATTTTTTCCAAAAACCCTTGTTTAAAAAAAACAAAACACTCTGATTCTGGCATTTGTTATAATGAGCTCCCATAATGACTTCTCTCCCCCAGTGCCCACCATACATCTCAGTGGCTTCGTAATCCATACCATACTCTTTGAAGTCAGATTAGTATTTAAAAATATCCCCGTATGTACAATGTTTTCATAAAAAAATCCTAAGGTTCACAATAATAATTTCTACTGGGAAGCAGGAGTTTGGTGATTGATTGATAATGATACAGAGAATTGATTTACAAACTCTCTTTTGTGGAAACTGCCTCAATTCGCCAAATGAATCAGGGCTTTCTGCATCCAGAAATATATATGAATTTTTGGAGGCATGGTAAGGTGATTGTGCCAAGGGATTAATTGGGAGAGAACCTGGAAAAGAACTCGTGTTAATAAGATACACAATAGAAAGACTGCAACTATTGCACAAATTGCTGACGTCCTAGTTGTCAGAATAGACATTATTTTTGCTATTCAGATTTATTTTATAGGCTAGACAGAATATAAGAATCTGTATCTAGGTACTATGGAACCAACCAACAAACCATAAAGGAATGTCACACACACACACACACACACACACACACACACACACAGACTTCAGGTACTGGGGATTCAGAGAACTCTTTGTGACCAATGTTTTGGAGTACAACACAAAGCTGAATAGAATTCTCTTCTCCCTGAAAGACCATAGTGAGGAACAGAATACCGAGGGTCCTTGAACTCGATATATGGCTGACACATCAGGGCTCTTAGCAGGGACAGTCCAACTCCACGGACAATTACAGCAGCCCTTCTGCAAGCACTCCATGAGCAGAATAGTTCTGTGTCTTTAGTGGGCTCTCAGGGTATTCTTAGCTGTGGGAAATGATGTTAATCATTTTTTTTAGTAGGCTCCACACCCAACATAGAGCCCAAAGTGGGGCTTGAACTCACCCCTGAGATCAAGACTGGAGCTGAGATCAAGAGTTGGAAGCAAGAGTTGTATGTGCCCCAACAACTGGAATTCAAGCCCTTAATGGTGGATACTGGTAAAGAGGCAGAGGTGGAAAGCACTCCCAGAGATTCCCAAGCTCAGAGCCTCAATGGGACTCAGTAGTAAAAGCTGGACTAGAGGAAGAGGGACGCTATTGGTGCTAAATGTCAGACTCCAGCGTGGAATCAGTTCTTGACAAAATTCTGACTGGTCTCCTAAAAATGTGAAAAATGCCAAGAGAATGAGTGTTTTACAGAGCAGTCTATACATTTCAAGGTTTCCTTCAGTTTCAGATTCTCTTTCCTATTTTTCCAAATTAAAAAAGTTTTAATTCATAAAATGTTAACGATTACAGCTAGTGGGCTATTTCACATTTTAATATACTTAATCTGAAAACATTGTTAAAGATCTTAACCATATAATAATTGCTCTTTTCAAAAAACATACCAAATATGAGTCTAGCATTTTAATAAATACAGAAGTTTGGTATTTTAATAAACACTTAATTTTAATAAGTAATTGTTACAGATGGTTTTCTTAACTAAATTTCTATTTTAAAAGATTTTCAAATATTGTTCACATACATATTCTGTTTGCTTTTAAAAGATACATTTCAACAACAGTTGAATTCACTCAGAATTCTTACTGGAATATTTCAGAGCCAATTATCCAGCAAAAGTTACTTACATATGTAATTTAGTAACTTTTCTTTAAGAATGAAAACCAATACCTGCAACTCCTCTAATATAAATTATATAAATTAACATAGTTTTACCTTGTTAAAATATCGGCTTATACCTTTCTTAGGAAATGCATATTTTTCAGGGATAAAGTTTGAAAGTAGGCACCAAGAATAGAAAAAGCCATGAAATGTGGTAGTCTAGGATTTTTCCCCCTGAAGATCAACCCATTTGCAAATTAAAACAAATTCCTACCTTCAGAAAAATTATTATGTACTGAGGCATATTAGATATAATTTTTATTATGATCTTAAGGGCATAGTCCCCAAGAGAATTCTTTGAAAATGTATGAGGATAATGCATATATTTTGTCTTCCTATCACTAAGTCAATTCTTGTTCACAATTTATTTAGATTTCAACTCATTGATAGTTAAAAAAAATATTTTTGGCATTACCTTTTAAATACTGTTTTCTTGAATGTATTCCCTTCTTCACTTATGAATTGCCTTTCTCTAAAGCTTATTATTTTTTTTCACTGTTGCCTACCAGTTTACCATAACTGGATAGAATTGTATAAATCAGAAATGAAAGGTTTAGATGTATTTATTGATTTCACCTTCTTGTATATTTTCCTATGAACCCACATATTCTTCCATGGCTGTCATCAAAATTTCTGTAGTATGACAAAGGAAACTTGAAATAATGATGAGAGACATAGGTATACAGAAACTTAATAGTTCATTTTCAATCTTCTATTTTTGGTTTTTCAACTCTTACAGGATGTGGAAGGAAAAAGCACTCTTTGTAGTGTCAAGTCTGACCAATGTACCCTTGGGGAAGAGACTCGTTTTCTTCAATACTGAAAAAGGCAGATTTTGACACTTTAACTATAGGTGTAAAATTTATAATTAACCTCTAGAAATGAGCTTTAATCTCTGATCAGGGATAGTGAGATACACTGTACAATATTGACTATAGCTGAGTTATATATACCAACACATTCATCCATTTTTTAATTTGATATTTAAATCAAAGGGGATTTAAGCAATATGTAAGGGCTAATTACTTAGAGCTGCAAATGTATAAATCAATAATGGCAGAGAATAGTTTTCACTTTTCGCTTAAAACTACAAATAAAATTCTCATTGCTAATCCAGACATTTAAAAATATGCCTTTGTGTAGTTCTTCAAAGTTCAGAAGAAAACTATGAATTAACCAGAGATTTCGGACTATGTGGAAAGATTATTCATTCAGATCAGATTTATTTCAGTTCAAACTGATGTTTGGAATTCTTATTTACGCTAAAAATAAATTCCAATAAATATATAGTTCCTTTTCTTTTTTGAATATACAGTTCTAATGCATGAAAAAACTCCTTATGCCAACAGTGAACTACTTGGTTCAGTGGATTTCAGTTAGAAATCAAAAAACTGTAGACATATATATATTTCTCCAAACAAAAGGAACCCAGCAATGCATTGAAAACCTAATGTAACATCATCAAATGGAAATTCAAGGATGGTTCACTCTTCATTTTTTGGATTTAGCCTATTTATGTTTCTGGCTCATTTTTACAGTAGCTTGCTATCTCTAATAACTTGGTGTGTATTCCCTGAGTATTAGTGCTTAGAAATATTAAATCAGATAAATATTTATCTATTATATATGAACAGCTCATCCCAAGAGAAAAAATCAATTTGTCTAATAAACACAAAGGAATGATAACCCTCTCTAGTAATAAAAACATGAGGGTACTACAACAATGAGAAACCACTTTTTACTCACTAGGTTAGGAAAAATTTTAAAAACCAACGGTGTCAATTGCTCATGAGGATGCATGGTAGCATTTTTATCATGCACTGCTGATCAGAATGTGAATTGCTACACTTTTCCCAAGAATTTAGACAATTCTTATTAAAATGTAAAATGCACATGCCCAATCCAATAAAAGCTTGAAAAATAAAATTTAAACAGCACTTCACAAAGGGAAAGCCTATCAAATAAATGCATGGACAAAGTGCTGGGAATATAAATGGGGGAAATACTTTTAGAGAGCAATTTGACAATATTTAGTAAAGTTGAGTGCACATATACAATTTCATCTTTATGTATATGCCAGAGAAGTTTGAATCAAATCACCAAGGAAAGTGTGATGGTTAATTTTATGTGTCAACTATACTGGGCCACAGGATGCTCAGATATTTGGTCAGACATTATTGTGTGTGTTGGTGAGGATGTTTTGGTATGAGGTTAATATTTGAATTGGTAGATTGAGCAAAACATATTCTTCTTCCTCATGTAGGTGACCCTTAATGAACCAGTTTAAAGCTTGAATAAAACAAAAAGGCTGACCTTCCTATAAGTAATGGGTGGGGGTGAAGGGACTCCTTTCACCCAGCTGTATGCTCTATGGCAGCAGTCTTTTCTTGCCTTTAGACTCAAACTGAAATGTCAGGTTCTCTTGAGTCTTGAGCCTGATGGCTTTCAAATGAGAACATGTACCATCACGTCTTCTAGCTTTCAGGCGTTAGGATTCAGAGTGGAACTACGTTCTTGGGCTCCTGGGTGTCTAGCTTGCTGACAGCAAATCTTGGAGCTGCTTATCCTCTGTAATTTCAGGAGCCAATTTTTACAATAAATTTCTTTTCCTCCTCCCATAGATGGAGACATTAGGAGATGTACACATCCTTTGTGTAAATATAAATATAAACATTATATACATACTCTATTGACTCTGTTTCCCTGGAGAGCGCTAATACAGTGAACATACACGAAACTTGGTGGTAACTGTTGGTAATGGCAAGAACTTGGAAGCAGCTTAAATGTGCATTAACTGAAGAATGGATATGTAAATTGTGGAATAAACCTACAAGGAAATGCCACATGTTTCCAAAAATGAAAGAACTAAAGATATATTGTAAAAACATAACATTGAGTGAAATGAGAAAGTTGTGAAGGCTACTTACCGTAGCATTTATGTAAATTTTTATATAAATTTTAATATATAAAATTAATATATTGTTTATGGGAATGGGCACATAGCGTAAAAGTGGGAACACATTCATGGACGTTAAGAACAAATTCAGAATCAGAATTAACTCTGGAGAGGAGATGGGGGGGAATGGAATCAGAGACCCTCATCTGTATTTATAGCACATACTTAAACTCTGTGGTCAATCCATGAGTACTCAGTTTTGATGATGCCACTTTGTAAAAGGTTTGAGATATTTATTGTAACAAAGAAGATGGGATTTATATTTCTGGCAACATGCTAAACTAGATGTTTAGAGCAACACTTTTAAGTAAAGCACACAAAAGCACTGAAAGAATAATATCAGAGATTATAGATTAAATTTATAGTTGAGTTGGTATTGAGGAAAGAAATTTCCTCAGAGATCAGAAACAGAAAGAAGGCAAGGACCCCCAGGGGCAAAGAAGTGGAGCCAGTGTTTTCCTGGGTGGTGTCTGCAGACCCACACAGGTGAAACCAGACGCTGCGAGCAGAAGACCACTGCCGGGCCGGACACGGAACTTGGAGCCGTAGCAGGGTGAGTAGACCCATCACCACATGAAAAGAAAATTCCTGAACGGTAACACTCAAGGGAGAATCAAGAGAAAATTATCCAACTAAGAGTGAGAGTACACATCACTCCCTCTCCCAGGTTTGGCCAATAAAGAATAAGGGGAGAAAAAAACAACAACAGCCTTGAGGTCTTCTAACCACTAATCTTGACTCATGAGAATTTGTGGTATAAATTTGTAATAAATGTGGGTCCCAATGACCCTAATCCAATGTTTTACATAACGTTGCTTCCATGTTGTGTGTGTCATAATATCCCCTCTAGTGAAATGCAATTTAAATAAAGACCTCAAATAACGCCTGCAGAGAAAACCCCAAGTGCCATGACCTTATATTTAAATCTCACTGAAATAGATGAGGAAACAAAACAGTGGACAAAGTTACACTGCCCGTCCCCCAACAAGCATCAAGAAAGAGCTCCCGAGGCCTGTGAGCTGCTCTCCAGAGGGGTCAAGAGCACGCCCCCCACCCGCACTCTCCAGGGACTCGTGGCCTCCCTGGGCCACATTCACAGGAGTCAGGAACACAGCCGTCACCGCACCGGGACTGACGCGTGGTCTCAAGGAGCCCCAGGCCGCCAGGCTCCATGCACCCCGCTGCCCTCCTCCCCACCCTGTTGCGGTTCTGGGCACTGCGCCACGCATGATCCGTCCCGAGCAAAATCTGCTCTGTCATCAACCTTTCCCTTTCTCTCCAAAATCTTGCTCTAACAGAAATAATCTTGAGGATACCCCCTCCCTAGAGTCCCTCATGTGGTTGTTTTTTGTTTCTTTTTCTCTCCTCAATAATCATCATACGTTAGAGGTAGTGAGAGTGCTCCCTTCCTCCTCATCGTTCCTTCGGAATCAGGACTTTCCTTCCTCCTTAGATTTCATTTTATCAAGCTATATAATATATGTGTGTGTGTGTGTCTCATTTTATTAAAATCTTGCAATCAAAAGGGAACTTTTCCAAAGTCCCACAGCCACATGCTCTCCCATAACGGTACCTGCATGGATCTCCTGCCTTAGGTGAGCTCATCTTGCTCGGAGCTAGAGTCGCTCTTACCCCCCATGCAGTAGAAAACTACTCCCTTGTCTTCATGCCTCTCCAGGCGCTCCCTTCCTCCTGCCCCCGCAGCTTCCTTCCTGCTCTTTCCCTATTTAGCATAACAAAGGTGCTCTCATTTATTCATCTTAAAAATAAACCAAAAATTAACTTCTCTTGACCCCATTTTCCTTGCCGGACACTCTTCCACTTTTGCGCCCCCTTTAGAGAAAAAACTCTTCAGATGAGTTGTCTATTCTAGATATTTTCCTCTTTTTTTACACACGCGCACACGCCTCTAATTCCCTTTTATTCAATCAGGTTGTCTCCGACTATTCCACGCAAAACGCTCCTGTCGGATCCCCGACGAGCGCTGCGTCATACATCCAATGAAAAATCTTTTCCTTCTTAGTGCTGATATTTGATAGTTTATCACTCCCTACTTTTATTTTTTTTTTAATTTTTTTTTTAATGTTTTATTTATTTTTAGGAGAGAGAGAGACAGCGTGAGCAGGGGAGGGTCAGAGAGAGAGGGAGACACAGAATCTGAAGCAGGCTCCAGGCTCTGAGCTGGCAGTCAGCACAGAGCCCGACGCGGGGCTCGAACCCACGAACCGCGAGATCATGACCTGAGCGAAAGTCGGACGCTTAACCGACTAAGCCACCCAGGCGCCCCTATCACTCCCTACTTTTAGACGTGTTCTCTGCACTTGGCCTAGTAAACGTCTCACAAGCAACAGGCCCCACACTTTACTCTGAATAATTTACCTCCCTCCCCACTCTCTGTGCTCCAGCCAGTCTTCTGTCACCTTCTCTCCATTCTTGCAGTGGCTCAGACCAAAAGTCTTGGAATTATCCCTTATTCTTCTTGCTCTGTCAGATCCCACATCCATTAATCCACAAATACCAGAATCCAAAGACTTCTTACCACTTCCAGTGTCAAACTACTAGTAAGTCTTACTTGAATTATCGTAAGACTCTTCTGTGTCTTCCTGCTTCCATCCCTGCTCCTCAATAGGAGACTACCTACACATCACCTATAAGACATTTTTAAAAAATAAACTTTGTTTTTTAGAGTAGTTTTAGTTTTGCAGCAATATAGAGCAGAAGGTGTGAGGATTTGCTATACACCTCCTGCCTCCAAACATGCATAGCCTCTTCTATTATCAATATTCCCCACCAGACTGGTATGTTTGTTACGTCTGATGACCCTCCGTTGGCACATCCTTTTATCCAGAGTCCCTCAGTTACATTAGGATCCATTCTTGTTTTGTACATTCTATGGGTTTGGGCAAATTTATAATGACATGTATCCATTATTGTAATATCACACAGAGTATTTTTACTGCCTTAAACGTCTTCTGGGCTGTGCCTTCTCAGTCCTGTCCCCGACACCCTCCCTGACAATCCCTGGCAACCATTAATTTATTTTTGCCATCTCCATATTTTTCCTTTTCCAGAATGTCATATAGTTGGAATCATAGAGTATGTAGCTTTTTCAGATGGGCCCCTTTCAATTAGTAATAATTCATTTAAGATTACTCCTTCATAGCTTGAGTAATAACATCCTTTGATGTCCATGTCTTTTCATTAATGTTGAATTATAATATTCCATTGTTCATATGTACCATTGTATATTTACTTCTTTACCTATGGAATGACATCCTGGTTGGTTCTAATACTTGGCAACTGAATTGTCACTTGTCTTTTCATTCTTTTCATAGTGTCTTCTACTGAGCAGCAATTTTTAATTTTAATGAAGTCCAGCTTATTTATTCTTTCTTTAATAAATTGTGTGTTTGGTATCATATCTAGAAAATCACCACCATATTCAAGGTCATCTAGATTTTCTCTCATGTAATTTTCTAGGAGCTTTATAGTTTTGCATTTTACATATAGGTACGTGATCGATTTTGAGTTAATCTGGGGGAGAGTATAAGATCCATGTCTAGATTTGTGTTTTTGCATGTAAATGTCCAGTCATTTCAGCACAATTTGTTGAAAATCCTTGTCTTGTCTTCATTGCATTACTTTTGCTCTTTGTCAAAAATCATTTAACTAGTGGTTAGAAGATGGCAGCAGAGTAGGATGACTCACTCTGACCCATGAATATAACTAGATAACTATCAAATCATCCTAAATATCCCGGAAATTGACCTTCAGATTGGCAGAATAAACTCTAAAACTAAAGGTGGAGAAGAAGCCACATTGAGGAAGGTAGGAAGTGCAGAGATGTGGTTTGTGAGAGAAAGGAATTGTGGCCACCACAGGGGAGGGAGGCCACCACAGGGGATGGCACCTTGGCCACAGAGAAGGGCAATGGGTAGACTAGCACACAGGGGAACACACAGGGAAAATGAATCCCCGTAGCCATTAGCTTGGAAAATGAGAGGGGCCAAATTTCATGAGTTCTTACAACCAGCAAGGCTTAAAGCCTGGAGTTTTAAAGTTGAGCAGGCT
The DNA here is from genome assembly GCF_003009895.1 of Hyaena hyaena. NCBI lineage: Eukaryota > Metazoa > Chordata > Mammalia > Carnivora > Hyaenidae > Hyaena > Hyaena hyaena. Next base: position 138,434 of record NW_024081127.1, on the reverse strand, counting down.
TGGCTCTGAAAGGTCAGAGGACATCAGGGCTACTCTTAGAGAGAAGGCATACAAACAACCCATGGACATACAGCAGTTCCTGGGGCACATAGTAGGGAGGTTAGTTGCTCATCGCAAAGTGCATCCCAATGAGGCAGCATCAATGGAAAGACTTCTCTTGGAACAAAGGCCCTGGCCAGCACCATCTCCTCTCCTGCCCCTCAACATACGAACAGGGCTAGCTCTGGGAGCCAGCATAGTGCCAGCGTTTGCTAACTAACTTGCATACCCCAAGTCCTGCACCCCCATGCTCTGGTGTAACTACCCCTCCTAGTCACACTTGCCTAAGTCCCAATGAAGCAGGCCCTTTCCCTAAGAACACCAACCCAAACTCCTGCTCATTCCCCAGAACAGATCACATATTAGCACAGAAAACAAGTCTCAACAAAGTCAAGATTGAAGTTATACCGTGCACCTTTTCTGACCACAGTGCTATGAAACTAGACGTCAACCACAAGAAAAAATCTAGAAAGACCACAAATACATGGAGGTTAAATAACATGGTACTAAACAACGAATAGGTCAACCAGGAAATAAAATAAGAAATAAAAATTACATGGAGACAAATGAGAAAGAAAACATAATAGCTCAAAACCTTTGGGATGCAGGAAAAGTGGTTCTAAGAAGGAAGTTTAAGAAGCAAGAAAAATTTTAAATAACAACCAAATCTTGCACCTGAAGGAGCCAGAAAAAACAACAAATGAAACCTAAAATCAGCATAAAGAAGGAAATAATAAAGGTTAGAGAAGAAATAAATGATACACACACACACACACACACACACACACAAGACCAATGAAACCAGGAGCTGGTTCTTTGAAAAAGATAAAATAAACAATAAAACCAATAAGCCTCTAGTCAGACTTAACAGAGAGAGAGAGAGAGGAGAGAGACAGAACTCAAATAAGATAAGAAATGAGAGAGGAGAAATAACAAGAAACACTAGAATATAATGAAAAACTATATGCCAACAAACTGGACAACTTAGAAGAAATGGATAAATTCCTAAAAACATAGAGATTAATAAAACTGAAACAGGAAAAATAGAAAATTTGAACAAGCCCATAAAGTAAAGAAATTGAATCAGCAATAAAAAATTTAAAAATTACCAATAAACAAAAGTCCAGGACCAGATAGCTTCTTCTCCAAAACATTTAAAGAAGAGTTAATACCTATTTTTCTCAAACTATTCCCAAAAATAGAATGGTAAGTAAAACTTCCAAATTCATTCTATGAGGCCAGCATTATTCTGATACCAGAACTGGATAAAGACATGACTAAAAAAGAGAACTCTAGGCCAATATCCCTGATGAAAATAGATGTAAAATTCCTCAGTAAAAGACTAGCAACCTGAATTCGACAACACATTAAAAAAAATTTCACCATGATCATGTAGGATTTATTTCTGGCCTGCAAGCATGGTTCAATGTTCACAAAAAATTCAACATGATACATCACATCAATAAGAGAAAGGATAAGAACCACATGATCATTTCAATAGATACAGAAAGAGCATTTGACAAAGTACAACATCCATTCATGATAGAAACCTTAAACAAAGTATTAGTGAGGATGTGGAAGAAAAGGAACCTTCTTGCACTGTTGGAGGGAATGCAAACTGGTGCTGCCACCCTGGAAAACACTATGGAGGTTTCTCAAAAAGTTAAAAATAGAACTAGCCTATGATCCAGCAGTTGCATTACTTAGTATTTACCCAAAGAATATAAAACACTAATTCAAAGGGATACATACACTCCTATGTTTTAGCAGCATTATTTACAATGGCTAAGATACGGAAGCAGTCCATGTGTCTATCTACTGATGAATGGATAATGAAGAGGTGGAATACAATGGAATATTATTCAGTCATAAAAAAGAATGAAATCTTTCCATTTGCAATGACATGGATGGAGCCAGAGTGTGATTAATGCTAAGAAAAATAAGTCAAGCAGAGAAAGACAAATACTACATGATCTCACTCATAGGTGGCATTTAAGAAACAAAACAAATGAACAAAGAGAAAAAAGAGAGCCAAATCAAGAAACAGGCTCTTAATTATGGAGAACAAACTGATGGTTACCAGAGAGGGGTGTGTGTAGAAATAGGGATTAAGGGGTACATTTGTGATGAGCACTGGATGATGTATAGAATCGTCGGATTACTGTATTGCACACCTGAAACTAGTATAACACTGTATGTTAACCAACTGGAATGAAAATAAAAACTAAAACAAAAATCAATTGACTGTCTATGTGGATAATATATTTCTGGGCTTTCTTCTGCCCTATCCATCTGTTTGTCTATTCATTACCAACACTAAAGATATTTTTAAAGCATACATCAGATCATGCTTTTCCAGTGTTCAGAACCCTCCAGTGGCTCTCATTTGACTCAGAATGAAAATTGAAATCATTTTAGTGAATTATAAAGTTCAACATGACCTGAATCCTGTTTCTCTCTGAGGAATTTTATCTTATACTACTGTCTCCCTTCCTTCCTACACTTCAGTCACACTGGCCTTCTGCTTTTCAAACATGACATAGGGCCTTTCACTGGCTATTCCTTTCACCTTGAGCTATTTTCCCCCAGATATCAATTGTATGGTCTTCTCATCTCCTTCCAATAAGACCTCCCTCACCCCCTTACCTGAAATTACAGCCCAGCCCAGCCCTTGGCTTCACCCCTAATCTATCTTACTCTGCTATTTTCTTTCTTTTCTTCTGTAGAACTTAGTGCTTGCTAGTATACAATCATTCATTGTCTATCTCTCTTCACTGGCTTGTAAACTCCATGAAGACATGGGATTTTCCTTTTCTATTTCTTTCTTGGAAATTATACCTTTAATATGATAAAAATAGCAATGAACAGAAATCTGTACTCAGTAAAGCTATCTTTTTAGAAGAAAGGCACAATATGAGATCTTTCAAACATAGTAACTGAGACAGTTGGCTACTATATTAGTTCCTTACGGCTAGTGTAACAAAGTTCCACAGATGGGGTGTGTATTGTCTTATAGTTTTGAAGCCTACAAGTCCAAAATTGGAGTGTCAACAGGACCTTGCTCCCTTTGAAACCTATAGGAGAGAAGACTTCTTTGCTTTTTCCTAGCTGGCAACCCTCACCATTCTTTGGCTTGTTAGCTGCAGAACTTCTATTTCTGCCTCCATTATCTCATGGTGTTTTCCTCTCCTGTGTCTGTTAGTGTCTCTTTTTCTTATAAGAACACCAGTTACATTGGATTAAGGGCATATTCTACTCCAATATGACCTCATTTAAACTAATTACATCTGTGTTGACACTATTTCTCAATAAGATCACATTCTGAGGTGCCGTCGTTAGGTCTTCAACATCTCATTGGGGGACACAATGCAATCCGTACCAAATGTCAAAATTTGTCTACATTATGTAATACAGGATGAAGAAAACAATGATGGAATATCTGATATGCAAGTAGAAATGAGAGGTAAATTTAAAAAAACGACTGTTAACAAAAACATCATCATATAGAACCGAAATCCTAGACAATGATGGCATATGAGTCAGGAGAGAAATAACTGGAATTCAGGTGTTCTTTTGTTTTTATTTTAATTTTTAAGAAAGACAAAGAGAGTGTAAGCAGGGGAGAGACAGAAAGAAAGGAAGAATTTCAAACAGGTTCCATGCTGTCAGCGCAGAGCTTGGTGTTTGGCTCAAACTCACAAAACTGTGAGATAACGAGCTGGGCCTAAATCAAGAGTTGGATGCTTAACCAACTGAGCTACCCAGGTGCCCCTGGAGTTCAGGTATTCTAAGTATTATTTGGAAGAAGACAAAAAACTAGTAATGAAATTTAGATTGTGTTGAGGTGAATGTGCCTGTAGAGATTTGGAGGATGTTCACATATAAATACAAACCATATATATAACTTCCCCGCTAGTGGGAATAAAGAACTAGAATGGAGGGGCGCCTGGGTGGCTCAGTCGTTTAAGCATCCGACTTCGCCTCAGGTCATGATCTTGTGGTTTGTGAATTCAAGCCCTGGGTCGGGCTCTGTGCTGACAGCTCAGGGCCTGGAGCCTGCTCCAGATTCTGTGTCTCCCTCTCTCTCTGCCCCTCCCCCACCTGCATTCTGTCTCTGTCTCCTAAAAAGGAATAAAAATGTTTTTAAAAATTTAAAAAATAACTAGAAAGGAGATAAAATATATAAATAAATGACAACTAACTCAATCCAAAAGAGGCAAAGAAGGAAAGAACAAAGAAGTAGATTTAGTGAGGGAAAGTAATAAAAAAATAAAATCATCTAGTTATCACTTGGAAATGCATCCAAATGTGTCCATAACCACTATTGATAGAAGTGGTCTAAAACAGTTAGCCAACGGGGCATCTGGGCGGCTCAGTCGGTTAAGCGTCAGGCTTCAGCTCAGGTTATGATCTCATGGTCCACGAGTTCAAGGTCTGTGAACAAGCCCCGCATTGGGTTCTGTGCTGATAGCTTAGAGCCTGGAGCCTGTTTCAGATTCTGTGTCTCCCTCTCTCTCTGCACCTCCTCCACTCACACTGTGTCTCTGTCTCTCTCAAAAATACATAAACATTAAAAAAATTAAAAGCTTTAGACAAAAGACAAAAGATTATTGAACAGTAAAAACATAAATAAAAAACAGCCATATTTTGTAAAAAAGAGATATACTTAAGATAAAATATTTAACTTTATGAGTGGCAAATTTAAAATGATTAAAAGAAAGAACCATTTATGTTTCCCTGTTTTAGTGGCCATTATAACAACCTTTGAGAGAATCACTTGAACAGAGAGCCTTGAACAGAGGCTACAGACCAACACAAGTAATGACGTTACTGGTACTGGAGATTTGGTAGCAAGAAACTGCAGAAGTAAGAAGACCGATAGTGTTTCAATAAAAACACATTCCGAAGGACATAGCATTTCAGATAATAGCAGTGTTTCTACTTGTTTCTCCAAGTGAGAAAGAGGTAAGTAGCCAGAGACAGTGTCTGTGACAATAAAGAACATGGAAAAAAATGACACCTGGGCACCACCCAAAGAATCTTCCTGTGCACTGAATGGACAGTAAAACACTTAAGTCCTTCTTTCCTTCCTATGATTCTAAATTCCCCCCCCTAAACTATCATACTTCTCATGGGTCCATCAGTTTTGCAACACAGTTTTTCATTCAAACTGTTAAGTAGGCAGGGCCCCAGATCCTGCATGTTTTAGGATTCTTCAAAGCTCTGTTGAGGGTATGCTTCGCCCTTTGAGTGACATTTGTTCAGACACATCATTTGACTGGAATAGGAGAATTACTTTTTCATATTCAAAATGTAGGAACTGAAGGAGAATATTTAGTAACTTATCCAAAATCATGGTAGCCAATATGGCAGTGAAATACATTTTGTTAATATTCAAATGTTTCTCCTATTTTCGGTTAGTGACATGGAAAATTAAAGTGACATTAAAGCAACCTTTCATCTCAGGAACAAGTCACAGTAAAGGATATAGTACATTTTATTGACGTGGAATGAAGTCCTAGTGACATACACATATAAGATTCACCACCTGGCAATCTCATTACACGATTAGAATATAATCCTGAGTGGAAGGGAAACTGGAAGGCAAGCACTTGTGTGGGAAGGAGAGGGGAACAGAGCATTTGAAGTGAATTTCCATCATGCCTTCTCCTTTCCTGTACTAGATAAAATGAAGAGGTGCCTCTATATTCCATTGATTATAATGAATGGATGTTGAAAATATCCATTGATATTTTCCAGGAAATTTCCTCAAGACTTGGAGGGGAAATTTCCTGGAAAATATCAATGTTTGATAGCTTTCTTCATGTGAACTTCTTATGCCCTTTAAGATAATTCACTAAAATCAAAATTTTACCCACAGGAACTCAGATAAAATAACAATGTGTCACTAAAAACAAGCAAGCAAACAAGCAAACAAACAAAAAACCCCATTGGTTTTAGAGTCAGGTAAGTCTAGGTTTGAATCCCAGCTTCAGTCACTTATGATCTGTGAGAGCTTGGATAAGTTATTTAACTTTTCTGAGCTCGAGGTACTCCGCTATAAATGTGAAATGATGAATTAACGCAAGACAGGAAATATAGCAAAGTATGCAACATTAGTAAGTGTCTAATACAACCTATTTATTGCTATAATCTTACTACATTGTTTGCTAACAAAGGTCATTATAATTAATAATAATTCTTTTTAGTGTCATTGAATTTAGATAGAAAAGTGAATGTTTAGTACAGAATGCTAAATATTTCATCACTGTTACTCCATGGCATAATGGCCTGAAAAAGTTCACATGCTTGCAAAGAGGCTAAATTAACTGAGTGGATTGGGGAATGCAAATGAGACAGAGAAATAGATTATATGCTATCTAAGGTTGAAAAGACATCCATCCATTTCTGCATAATGTTAAAAACTATACTTGGATGCTCACAGTCAAATTTTAGTGATAAAAAGGTAGTCAAAACAGATGTTAGATTAAATTGGCTGGTAAATTTAAAGCAACTGATTAATTCATTCAAATCACTTGAATAAGCAGGCAGCCACAGGTATATACGTGGAAAATCTTACAATATTCTCTTTCTTCCCCTCACTAACATCAATTCTCTACATTTGCAAACTTTTTTATTTCTTTTAATCAGAAGTAGCAGCCAGCTCAAATCCTATGGTAACCACAGGGTGCCTTCTTACATCATAGGAAGGAAAACTAATAATCACCTCATTCCTAATATATCTATTATCGCAATGTTGACAGATGAGAGTTTATAAAAAAAACATTAATACTATTTAGAAAACAAGTACATTGTACCCTGACATTATTGTACACATTATAATTCCCATGGCTTTATTATTTTTAATTTAATGACCACAGGCTTTTGAAATATGAGTGCCATATCTTTTAACATTATTGGGTTTTTTTTACCTGGAAAACATCTTAAAATCATCAGTGTATTCATATTATTTCCTTCTGATGCTGGTTATCATTTAGGAATGTAAAAATTGAAGAATATCAAGGGATTTTGAATATTTGTTGTTTCTCTTGCTGTATGTTTTATGTATTTTTATTTATGAGCCCGCCTGCCTGGCTGGTGGTAAGTCATAAAAGGGCTTCCATTTGTGGCTGTGACTAAGTTACTGAAAGCAGACCTGACTTCCCACTGTGGACAATTAAAAAACTGGACAAAATGTCCTAAACAACAGTTTTCAGACTGTGATATCAAAGAGAAGAGAATAACAAGAGCTGAGCCCTGAGCTTGCTGCCTTCGGGCATCTTAAAGACTGGGGCACAGGGCGGGCGGCTGCAAGCAAAACGAAATTGAAGAGACAGGTTGAAGTTCAAGGAGCCAGAGGTGTCTGGACATCGAACAGTAGAGCGCTGAGAGCATGGAGAGACACGGAAAACGAGCTCCCGACAATGGCGCAGGGGGCTTCTAGAATGCATCTTTAGCTGAATACTAAGCTGCCTGCACATGGTACGAAATCGGAAGATGTCAAGAAAGAAACCTACAGAGAAAAGAGCTTAAAAACTGTACCTTTAAAACTCACAGGTGAAAAAACATAAGAGAAAAGTCTTTGCTACCTCGGGGATAGGCAGATTTCTTAGGAGGACATAGCACTGGCCATAAAAGAAGAAAAAATAAGTGGATATATTAATTTATTGACTTCTTAAAATTAAAAGCATCTCTTAAAATGTCACCTTTATGAAAATAAAAAGGCATGTTTCAGACAAAAAGAAACTGTTAACAACACAGATATCTGACAAAAGACTTCTATCCAGAAAAGCTGTGAAGCAGCCTCACGACTCAGTGAGAAAATAAACTCAAATTTCTAAATGTACAAAGGATTTGGACAGACACTCTGCATAGAAAGGACATATATGTGGTCAGTAAGCACATAACATGATGATGAATATAATTAGTCGTTAGGAGTCATTAAGGAAATGTAAATCAGACGAGATCGGGCGCGTTCAGCGTGGTATGGCCATAGACTAAGGAAATGTAAATCAAAACCCCAGCAATTTACCGCTGGACACACTAAAGGCTAAAATTAAAAAGCCCAACAATAAGTATTGGCAAGGTTGGCAAGCAACTAGACCCCTACACGTACTCTGGAAAACAGATTAGCTGTGTTGTTGCAAGTCAAACACCCACTTAGCATATAACGTAGTAATATGAGTCCTAGGTATCTAAGAGAAATAGAGACATTTGTTCACACAAAGATGTATACACAGGTGTTCACTGGAATTCTATTTATAATACCCCAAATTCAGAAGAACTCAAAAGCCCATTAGCAAGGAAATACTACTCAGCAGTAAAAGGAAGCAAACTATTGATATGCAAGTAACCACATGCATGAATCTCAAAAGCATTATGCTGAACAAAAGGAGTTAAATAGAATACATATTCTGTGATTCCATTTATATGAAATTCTAGATCAGGTAAACTAATCTACAGTGACAGGAAGTAGAACAGTGGTCGCTTGGGGTGGAAGGAAGTACGGTTGGCTGCAGGTTGGCATAAGATAAATCACGGGGGTAAAAAATGTTCCACATCTCAATTGTGGTGGCGGCACCAGAGCTATATACATGTGCAAAAACTCTTTTATCTCTAGTAATAATACTGCATTGAAGTTGTATTAAAAAGTGGCAAGGAACCATAAAAACGTATAACTGCATTTATAAAACATGACATTATGTAAGAATGTGATGTTTAAACATAACTAGACTCTTCAGTGTATCAGTTTCTTTACATACACACACACAGACATACATATACACACATACACACTCTATTCTATTTAATGATATTTACTTTTTTTTTTTCACACTTTCATATGATGTAGGATGGATTTACTTTGTTGCTTGTGCTAAAATTCTTTATCTTGAGCAAATGGCCCTTCCCTGTAGGGAAAACAATGTAGTTATCAACTGTACAGACTAATCACTCTGAATTAAACATTTTCTTCTGGATAATACAATTTAAACCATCTTGAATATTACACAGATTATTGGTAAAAGTAATTAAGGGCAAGAAAAAAGGTAATTATAATTTCTGATGGATGAATTGATAGGGATAAAGTAAGAACTGACCTGAACCCTAATCTAAAACAAAAACTGAATTAAACAAAATCCTAAAACTTTAGTTGTGTTTTTAATTGATTTTCACACATCAGTGCACTTCCAAGTGCCCTATTTTCACTGAAGACTGTAAGCAGGAAGATCCCTCAAGGAAAGATATTATGCTACTCGTGACAAGGCAGGACTCTTCTAGAAATGTCATCCAAAATATATGCGACATGGTTTATTTCTAAGACCTATGTATTCTTAAAGGAATTTATTTCCAAATGAAATTTCTAAAATAGTTGATTACATGAATTGGGGAGAAAACAAATCTTTCTAGGATACGAATCAATTTCCGAATGGCATGTATTATGATTGGTATGGGCAGTGTCATTTGCATGGCACCATGTTAATGAAAACTCCTGGTTGGAGCTGGGTACTTCTTTGCTAGACTCCGTGGTAACTGAAGGGCTGAACAAGGACAGGATTCAGATACGCACACATTTCAGTTAACGCAGGACTGTGTCTTACACATTTCCCTGCTAACACATGTCATTAACGGAATGTAGGTTTTATTAATTAGAAATGGCTATGCAGTTTTAACACTAACTTTTTGTGTGTTTTTGAAAGCAATACATGTATCTATTATAAAATATCATAAAACACTGAGGTCTTATAAGAAAAAGTAGCATCAGGGAACATGGATGGCTCAGCTGGTTGCGTCCAGTGCTTGACTTCGGCTCAGGCCATGATCCCAGAACTGTGGGATTGAGCTCCATGTCGGGCTCAAGCTCAGAGTGAACCCTGCTTAAGATTCTCTCTGTCCCTCTGTCTGACCCCCTGCTTGCTCTCTCTCTCTCTCAAATTAAAAAAAATTTAAGTAGCATCTTTTCCTCCACTTTGTCCCACTGAGACACAATTGAGGAAATCATTTCCACCTTTTAGCCCTATCGTCCGGTATTTACCTCCATAATTCTAAATAATATGACATCGTATATAGATAATACAGCTATTTATAATAGTATAATTTAATTTATAAATTATATAATTTATAACTTTATTTATTGATTTAATAAATTTTGATCTCATCCCCGCTGGAAGTTTCTGTCCTCTTCTTTATTTGGGATTAGCTGCGTTGCTTATTCTAGAAGTTCCCTTCCATTTTCTCCCGCGTGGATCCCTTTCTTTCCTGGATCTGATGTCCCCCTTGCCCCTGGTTTACTCTCTCATGTTTTAGCTCATGCTGTAGAAGCCTCTTGAGAGTCTGTGGAAATGTTTTGTATCGACTTCTATTGAAAAGGCTCAATTGTTCTCTGATCACATTTATTAATTTGGTTGAGTCCGGAATAACATAAAACACAAATTTCCTTTAGGGTTGATGGCATCACTCCACTCTCTTCTAATTTCCAGTGTTGGAATTCAGCAATGCAATGCCATTTTGTTTCTTTATTTTTCCCATGACCTACCCTACCCTCCCACTCCTCAAACTTGAACCATTTTCTTTGTTTAATTTCACTTATACTGAACGTTTTCAGTGCTATGCCTTGGCGTGCATGTATGTGTATGCATTTCATTTATTGTTTTGAACATTTGGCAAACTCTTTTCATGTTCTAGAGTTCAGAAAACTTTTCTTGTGTTACTTCTTGATATTTTTACATTTTCTCTGTTCTCTCAGTAAGTCACGTGATACATACCGAGAGTAATGCTTTAATTACTTCTGTCATTTAGACATCCTGTGAAACTTCTTTAACTATATCTAGCAGCCCCTCCATATTGTTCCTTATTTCAAGTAGCATATTTCCAAAAGCTCTTGAATTCTGGGTGCACTTTAATTTTTTTCATACTGCTACGGGTTTTCTGGATTCTCTTCACTTTTCTCGTTGAGAATTTTGACAAATATTTTGAGAAGTTTTCTTTTTCTCCTTGTATCATCCCTATTTCCTCTAAATTCCTTTATTTATTTGTTTATTTATTCATTTACTTGTTTAAAATAAGGGGCTTTCAAAGTGGGGAAAGCCTTGATAGGTAGTGTGTGCTGATTTCCTTGGTGTAAATATTCCCACACGGGACGATTTCAGGCTATCAACTTGACTTCAAATGGTTATAAAACTTCTGAAAATTTAACAGTTGGTTCTCACAAACCAGTATTAGCTTTGCTAAACTGTCATTGGAGGGGCACCTGGGTGGCTCAGTTGGTTAAGCATCCAACTTTGGCTCAGGTCATGATCTCATGGTTCCTGAGTTTGAGCCCCACGTCGGGCTCTGTGCTGACTGCCAGCTCAGAGCCTGGAGCCTGTTTCAGATTCTGTATCTCCCTCTCTCTCTGACCCTCCCCTGCTCACACTGTCTCTCTCTCTCTCTCTCTCTCTCTCAGAAATAAATAAAACATTAAAAAAATTAAATTGTCATTGGAAAATACAGTTTGTACTTTGTCTAGTTTTTATAATTTATTGAAATTTTCTTGGGCATTATATGTTATCAAGTTATATAGCACTTAAATAGAAGGCACTTTTAAAAACAGATTACAGAATTGAATATATGCTTATTAGATCAGCATTATTAATTACTTACTTTAGATTCCCTATCCTGTGTTTGCTATAATTTAATTAAACTGCCGATGACTGCAAAGTGAGTATAAACGTTTACTATTATGATTATTTATCATTCCGTCTCCTTGCATTTCCAACGAATGTAGCTTCATTTATTCAATGTTAAATGATTTGACATAGTTCGTATTATGAAAGTTATATTTTATTGTGAATCCTGTATGTATTTTAAAGGTTTAAGTAATCTTTCAGTCCCATGCAATGCCTTTAATTTATTGAACTATAACCAGATTTTGCTTTGAGTTCCCATTTTTAAATTAAATTAAATTAAATGTTTCTGTGTAATTATAGGTATTTGACATAAAACTTTCAGATTTACTTTCTTTTAGAACTATCTCATATATTTCATACTGTTCCATTTCTCCGCCCAATTTGTAAACTCAGTCAATTTTTAACCACATTTTTGAGGTATGTTTGATACAACAAAACTGCACATGTTTAAATGTCAGTTTGATAAGTTTTCACGTAGGTGCATATCGGTCAAACAAGAACCAAAATCAAGGAATAAGCATGTCCACTGTGCCCAACAGGTTCTTCATGACCTTTAAGATTCCTCACTTATGCCTCTTACTGTCCCCCAATCTCAGGCAACCAATAATCTGCTTTCTGTTACTCTAATTAATCTGTATTTCCTAGAATTTTGTAACAATGAATTCATATAATATATATTCACTTTTGCCTGGCTTCTTTCATTTAGAATAATTATTTTAAGATTAATAGGATTTCAGCATTCAAAAATAATCCCATGTTTTCATTTGTATATCTGTTCTCATGTTATTTGACATTTAGGTTGTTTATGCTTTGGATAAAGCTGATGAGAACATTTATGCGCAAATCTTTGCTTGTATATATGCTTTCATTTCTTTTGTGTAAATATCTAGGAATGAAATGGCTAAATCATATAGTAAGTGTATGCATGACTTTTAGAAATGTATAACCTGTTTTCCAAAGTAGTTGTATAATTTTATATTTTCATCAGCATTGTATGAGAGTTCCAGTTACTTTGGAACTGGACTCACACTATCACTAACACTGGGTATGATTGGGTTTCTGTTTTTTTTTAAGTCATACTGATAGGTGTATAATGGTATCTGACTGTGTTGAATTTCCCTAATGACTAATTCTGTTAAACAGCTGTCTATGTATTCTTTGCCATATATTTTCTTTTGGTGATGTTTTTGCTTATTTTTAATATTTTTCTTGAGATTGGAGCATTTTTAAAATAAATTCCTAATGTAATTCTTTATTATATATGTTTACATATATTCTCCCAGTCAGTGATTTGTATGTTCATGGTCTATAACTGTCCTACAAAGAACATAAATTTTTAATTTTGAATGAGTTCAATTTATCAATTTCTTATTTTAAGGATTGTACTTTGGTATCAAAGCTCACAAAATTTTGCCCATCCCAAGAACACAAAAATTTTCTCCTGTGTTCTTCCATAATTCTTATATTTTTAGATTTTATACTTAAATCCACTTTGTAATAATTGTTTTCTTAAATTAAAAAAAAAATGTTTATTCAGTAATCCGAGGCAGGCTCTAGCCTCTGAGCTGCCTGCACAGAGCCTGATGTGGGACTCGAACCCATGAACCATGAGATCATGACCTGAGCCAAAGTCGGCCACTCAATGAACTGAGCCACCCAGGTGCCCCTGTGTTAATTGCTGTATATAGTGTGAAGTACAGATAAAAGTCAATATATATATATATTTTTTTTTCTTCATATGAACATCCAATCATTCCAGCAACATTTGTTGAAAAGATCGCTTCTCCACTAAATTGACTTTGCAACTTTGTTAAAAGTTATTTGTACATGTATAGGTGGATGTATTTTTGTGCTCTCTATTTTGTTTCATTGATAGATTTGTCTATCTTTGTGCTGATACCACACTATAGCCTTATAAGCTTGAAATCAGATAGTGTGAGCCTTCTAACCTCATTTTGAAAGTTATTTTGGCTCTTTTAGGTGCTTTGCATTTCCATATGAATTTTAAAATAAGATTTTGCTTTCTACAAAGGAAGCTGCAGGAATTTTGCCTGGGGTTGCAATGAGTTTAAAGATCAGCTTGTGGAGAACTGACTTCTTAACAATACTGAGTCTTATGATCAATGGACACATCGGTATATCTCTCGATTTAGGTCTTCTTTAAGTTCTCTCAGTAATGATTTTTCATTGTATGAGTTTTGCACAGCTTTTACGATTTGTCCCCAATCATATTCTTCAAAATATTGTAAATGGTATTTTTAAAACTTAATTTGTATTTTTTATTGCTAGTATATAAATACCATTGGTATTTATATATTGATTTTATATCTCGCAAATTTACTATGCTCCTTTATTTGATTTGGTAACTTCTTTGTAAATGCTGTTGGATTTTTTTACATGGACAGTAATGTCTGACAATAATATTTCTGCTGCTGCAATGAGATGTGCTTATTGTCTTGTCTTGGCTGTACTGGCCAGAATGGTTGTCCAAGGTTGAATAGAAGTAGTGAGAACAGACATCTTTATCTTGTTCTTTATCTCAAGGGGAAATCATTCAGTCATTCACCATTAAGTATTAGGTTTGTTGTAGGTTTTAAAGAAATTTTCCACTATTCCTAGTTTTCTGAGGTTTTTCATTAGAAAGATGGTAGATTTTTTTAAATGATTTTTCTACATATATTGGGAGGATTATTTTCTTTATTGTGGATTACACTGACTTTCAAATGTAAATTCAACTTGCATTTCAAGGATAAATGCTAGTTTACATGATGTATTATCTTTTAAATTTATTGTTGGATTTGATATACTAAAATTTTGTTCATTTTTTTTATACATGTGCATGGGGAATGTTGGTCGTTAGTTATCTTTGTTTGCAATGTCTTTTCTGGTTTTGGAATCAGGATGATGCTGGCCTCTTAGAGTGAATTGGAAAGTATTTCCTGCTCTTCACTTTTCTAGCAGAGATTTGGGAGAATTGCTCTGATTTCTTATTTAAGTGTATTGGAGAATTTACTAGTAAAGCTGTCTCAACCTCCGATTTTCTTTGTGCCAAGGTTTTAAACAATAAATCTGATTTCCTTAATAGATATACGGCTATGCGGGTTACCTATTTCTTCTCTAGTGAGCTGGGTGGGTTTTGTTGTTGTTGTTGTTGTTTGTTTCCCAAGAGATTAAGCCATTTCATCAGAGTTATTGAATTTATAGGCAGTAAGTTGTTTATAACTTTTCCTTATCAGTCTTCCTTCTGCAGAACCTCAAGGATGCCACTTTTATCTTTTCCTGGTATTTGGTCATTTGTCCCTTTGTGTCCCTCTCTGTTTTCCTGACTTTGTCTGGCTACAGATCTATCAATTTTATTGATCTTTTCAAAGAACCAACTTTTGGTTTCATTTATTTTCTCTATTGTTTTTCTGTTTTTTAATTCATTAATTTCGACTCTTCAATTCATTATTTCCTTTTCACTGCTTATTTTAAGATGATTGTGTTCTTCTTTTTCCAGTTTCTCAACTTCAGTGCTGTGATCGTACATTTGACTATCCTTTTATAACATGGGCATATATTGCTACACATTTCTTTCTAATTATTTCTTTAGTGAAATCCTATGCTTTCTGATATACTTTGTTTTCCTTTTCATTCAGTTCAAAAATGTTTCAAATTACCATTTTGCTTTCTTCTTGTATGATATGTTGTTTATGACTATGCTATTTAATTTCCATATATTTAGAATTTCTCAAATTTCCTTCTGCCTTCATTTCTAGTATCACTTCAATGTGGAGAAAACACTTTGCATGATTTCAGCTTTTTAAATTTACAGACTCTTGTTTGATAGTCTAGAAATGGCTTTTCCTGATGAATACTCTATGTGTACTTGAAAAGAATGTATTTTCTGTTATTGTTTTGTGGATTGTTCTATAAATGTCAATTAGGTTAAATTGGTTAATAGTGTCATTTATCTTCTGTTCACTTGTTCTATAAATTATCGAGAGAGGGATATTTAAATATTTGATAATAATTGTGGATTTGACCCTTTCTCCTCTCAATTCTGTCCATTTTGATTTCGTGCATTTTAAAACTTTTCTTAGGAACATAAGCATTTAGATTTTTATGTACTTTTGGTGATTTGTTCTATTTAAAGCACCATAATAAGGCATTCTTTATCCCTAACAATATTCCTTGCTCTGATATCTACTTTTTAAAGATATTAATAGCCACCAGAGCTTTTTTTGACTAGCACGAACATTGTATATTTATTCGAATCTTTTCTCCATTTTTAGGTTGGGTGGCTTGCCTTTCAATTGTAAGAGTTCCTTGTGTATTTTTGATACTAGACATTTATCAGATACATGATTTACAAATATATTATTTCATTTGTGGGTTATCTTTGCTTGTTTGATAGTATCCTTTAATACACAAAAGGTTTTAATTTTTATGAATTTCATCTTATCTATATTTTCATTTTGTTGCTTGGCCTTCAACCTAAAATTCTTTACTCAGTGAAAATAACTTTTAAAATTAAGATAAAATGAAGATGTTGTCAGACATTAAAAGAGTGAATTTTATGTTATGTGGATTTTATCTTAATAAAAACTATGTATATATGTATTATATACATACATACATACATACATTCATACATATATACATACATATGTATAATTTCTAGGACAGCCTTTTTCCTCCTTTAGTAACTTAAAGATTTTGCCCCACTGTCTTCTCATTTGCATTGACTCCAAAGAGAAATTTGCTATTGTCCTTATTTTTCTTCCTCTGTAACGTTTATTTTGTCTTTGGCTGCTTTTTAGATATCCTGTTTGTTATTGGTTTTGAGTAATTTGATTATCATGTGCCTTGATATAGTTTTACTTACACTTCTTGTGCTTCAAGTTAATGAGCTCCCTGGATAGTTTTATATCCAAGTGGGTTTATAGTTTTGATTGAGTTTGGAAGATTTTTGGCCACTTATTCTTCAAATATTATTTTTCTGCCCTCCTCTCTTCGCATAAGTGACTCCAACTGTACATCTATTAGGCTCTTTAAAGTTATGCCACAGCTCACTGGTGTTCTTCCTCTTATTAAAAATTATTTCGGGGAGCACCTGGATGGCTCAGTCAGTTGTCTGTTCACCTCGTGATTTTGGCTCAGGTTATGATCCCAGGGTTGTGGGATCGAGTCCCACGTTGGGCTCCTGTGGAGTCTGCTTGGAATTCTCTCTCTCTCTCTCTCTCTCTCTTTCTCCCTCCACTCCTCTCCTCCCCCATACACTCTCTCTCTAAAATAGAAAATATATATATATTTTTTTTTCTCTTTTCTCTTTCATTTGGAGGGTTTCTTACTGCTATGTTTTCAATTTCAATGTCACTACTCATTCTTTCTGCAATGTCTACTATGCAGTTCATCCTCCTAGTGCCGACTGCATCTTAGACATAATTGCTTTCTTTAAAATATTCCTTACAGATCCATGTTTCTACATAACTTTTTGAACATATGGAATGCCTATGGTTAATATACCTGTCTGGTATTTTGAACATCTGTGTCAGTTCTGGGGCAGTTTTGATTCATTGATCATTCTTCTTATTATTGGTTTTGTTTTGCTACTTTTTGCATGACAATCTTACATTGTGAATTTTACAGTGTTGAGTGTTGGGCCTTCTACATATCTTATAAGTTTTCTTGAGTTTTTTTTCCTTAGTATATAGTTATGTTACTTGGAAATAGTTTCATCCTTTTGAACTTTGCTTTTCTGATTCAGGAGACACACCTAGAGCAGTATTCAGTCTAAGGTAATTATTCCCAAAGAGTTAGGCACAATCCTTCTAAATACTCTATCAAAGTCTCTATGCATTAGGACTTCTCCAGTCTGACCTGTGTGAATGAACACCTTTCACAGCTCTCTGTGAGTTTTGAGTACTGTCAGATGATTCTTCGCCTGTCCTTCAGTAATAGTGTCTTCTCACACATTAGAGTTTGTTTTTGTAAGCTTTAGACATGATTTAATTGATATTACATTGCATTTAGTTTTTCTCTGCCTGGCTTCCTTTACTCAGTATTTTGTTTGTGAGGTTCAGCCATGTTGTTGCATATGACGGCACTTCACCTAGTTCATTACTTGGTCATATTCTCTTATATAAATACACTATAATTTATCTAGTCTACTGAGGAAAGGTATTTGGTTGTTTCTACTTTTCTATTACCAAATATACTGTGATGAATATTCTTGTTCATATCTTATGGTAAAATTTTCACACCTTTTTGTTGCATATATAATAAGGATTGGACTTGCTAATACTGAGTTATGTATATGTTAAACTTTAACAGATAATTTCAAAAGGTCTTCCAAAGTTACCATACCAGTTAATAGTCCCCCTACCAGTGTATAAGAGCAACAATTGCCCTACTTCTTCAAATAAGTCTTCCCAGTGCCATCTCTCTAATTTGAGCCATTTTGGTAAGTACATAGTATTATTTCGCTTTAGTATTAGTTTGCCTTCCCCTAATGATTACCGTGGTTGAAAACTTTTTGTGTATTAACTAATTAATAGGATAATGGATAGCCTTTTTGTGAAGTATGAGTTTACTTTTTGCATATTATTCTCTTTTGTGATATTGTATTATTAACTTGAAAGAGATATCTTGGATAAGAGCCTCTTAGTAATTATACGTGTGAAAATGTTTTTTACTTTGTGATTTTTTTTCTCACTCTCATTTGAAGAAGATTCTTAGTTTTAGTTTAATCTGATTTATCAATTTTCTTTCTTTTATAAACAGTGTTGTGAGGAATATTTTCCTACCCTAGACTATGATGAGATATAATATATTTAAGAAGCTTAATTCCTTTGACTTTCATATATAGACCTACAGTCCAGGTGTAATTAAATTTTATATATGGTATGAGATAGAGATCAGAATTAATACTTATTCCATATGAAAATCTAATCAGCCTAGAAGATTATTCCATTACATGACAGTACTTAGTGCTACCTTCAATAGATTAGACTTAATCTCTATGTATTTAAAATACCGATATTTTAAGTGATGTTGTCTCTTAAATTTTTTCCTTAATTATCTATTGTATTTAGAAATGCAGTTTATTTTTCAATCTGAATAATATCCAGAATCTTTGTAATTATAACAAATGTCAGTTCTGGGAAGGTTTCAGTTGGTTGATTATTTTTCTTATTATGTTGCTCGTAATCTTTGCTTGAATGACAAACACCGCGAATTTTACATTGTTGCTCATTTGTTTTTCACTTTTACATCATTGCTTGTTTTGCTCCTTGTACCTATATCTGAATTACCACTAAGTTTCTCTGACTCTTGCTTTATACTGTCTTCTAAGTCCTGCTTTTCAATTCTGTTTCCAAATTAGCCTGGTTTTCAATCCCGTGAATTTCCAATTCACTTCTTTATCACTACTTGTTTAGATTTCTGCAATTTCTGTGTGGTTTTTTTGCCTGAGTCTCTTTGCCTTTGTAACCACTATATACATAGCTAGAGCACATGCGTGTCTATAATGTCTTCATGTACAGAATTCCTAGGAATAATCAATCATAGTCATAATTAGAAGCTATATACTTGGCACATATTATATGCCAGATGCTAAAAATGTAGTATTTCTAATATTCACAAAATCTTCTGGAATTGAATAGTTGGATAATTCTACTCTCATTTCATAGCGAGAAGACAGAGTCTCAAAAACTTCTCATTTGAGTAAGCTCTCAGGCCTCATATGAGGAAGAATGAATCTAGTCCACATCTGCCTGCCTCCAAAGCTTACTCTTAGGTGCCCTAGCTTACCTTGATAGAATGTGTTTTGTTATGAATGTTTTTATTTTTTAAGTCTTTTCAACTGGACTGTAAGCTTTTTGAGGTCTTTTAGTTCTTTTGTATCATTCAAGTACAAATTGCCTTAGCAGACAATAAATATTGATCAAATGATTGAATTTTTGTGACAGAACTCCTCAGAGTAAGAATAGGCAGATAGCAGAGGTGTGTTCAACATGGAGCTCCAAAATTATACTCACTGGGCAATAGTCTCCTGCTGAGAGAAAACAGCTTTGGAGAAATGAGTTAGTAACAATGAGATCATTTTCTCCTTGAAAAATGTCCTCAGTTCAATAATGCCTGGACATTATATTTTACTGATATCTTCTGAAAAGTCAGGAAATAGTAGACCATTTCTAAGGTTGTTTCAAAACTAATTCACTGAGCTTTCAGTCTTCACTGTAGTCAAGGCTGCAGTCACAAAATGGGAGCATCCATCAAATTATTAGACAATGCAGACTGAAAGACTCTTCCCCTAACCCAATACATACTCCCAAAAGAAAAAGAATAAAAGAACTTGATTAAAGGAAAAGATTTGTGACCTAGTCTATTGCTTCTGTTCAATGTATTTCCCATATATTCACTACATAACTATTCAAACTTTTCCTTTACTTTCCTCAAGAAAACGTGATATCTTCATTTTAAGTGTAAGCTTTTTCATCCCTGGTTATGACTGGGTTAAAGGGATTACACAAAAGTACCAGTGAGATGGACGTAAATTCAGAGAAGGAATAGCTACCTTAAGGAAGACTATGTATTTCTTCATTTTTGCAAGGGAAATTGGGATTTATAGATAACAGTTAAAAAGCTATAAGTGACTGTGTGAGAACTCTTGTTTGTATGTTACAGATACGTAGCCACCTGCAATATATGAAAATGACTTTCAAATATAGCGACATTTTTAGTGAAGACTTTTTACTGATAGGTAAATCTTGTTACACTATTGCTTTTCTGAACATCCGTCCTATAAATAAAACAGGATTAGCTTTGATATTTAAACTTTAGCTAGCATGGCTAGTTGAATTTAATTGTGTACAATATATTCAAGTAAGCAAACTCCAAATGGAACCGAATGATCTCTTAATATTAACTATGTTTTTTATTGACTCACTTCCCTGTATGATCCTTAAATGACTTATCATTTTTTTTCCTGTTGCATTTTATGTATATTTTTAAACAATATTCATCTTGCCACACAATCTTTTAAATTAGATCATCATGTTACTGTACCTATCAATATTGTAAGTAAACACTATTATCTTTGTTAATATAAATTGATCAGCATTTCATTTATGCTATAAAATTCTATTACTGTCCATTAAATTCTCTGAAAAGGAAGACCTTAATCTATGAGACATCTTTCTTCTCCATGTAGCTAGGAAATACCTCCAAATTCTCTTGGCATTTTAGTGTGTTTAGAACCTACATGGGATTAAAGGAAAACGCTAAATGGATAACATTTGCCGTATCAATTGACAAGCCTTTAGAGAACACCCATAAAATTGTATATAATGAGATTTACAAATAAAGGACAGATATACAAAAAAAATCAAGACTGATGCTAATTATTTTTAAACTACTATAAAACTAGTTTATAAACCAACAAATTGCCTATCTTATGACTTTTTAAAAGTAAAATCTAAGGATCAATTTTTTAAAACTATGTGGGTATTTTGAGGCATTTGTATAGCCTATAAATCAAATTCTTTAAAAGATCCTATTACCTGGACTGACTCTGATCCCTTACAATACTGATGTCCCTCTTATTATTAAGTTCATTTTATTTTCTCAGACATAAAAGTCATTGGACAGCCTTTGTTACGTGGGTTTGTTCTTGTAAAGAACATGAAATTAAGAGACTCTCTGGATAAACCCAGGTGTGATAGGAAACTGATTTCTGTATCAGAGTGGCTTATTGGATCTGTTTCCCTGTTTGTTTTCTGGATTCAGTGGCTAATTTGGTTTCTAATCATGCTTTTGACCCCATTTCCAGACTGTTTGTGGTAACGGGTAAAAGAAAGGCCCTGCAGTAGGTAATTAAGTCTGCAAAAGCAGGGCTGCTTACTTTTCATTGCAGCAGATAATCAGAGTGCTGTTGCTCAAGTGTAAAATGCAGAAATTAATGATCCTATATAATACAGATTAGGGCTTTCATTTTAAAAACTATCAGTGCAGAAGAACAAAGGTAGGAAGAACAGCATGATATTTGGATTTCCAATATATAGTAAAGCTTGCAAATTTTGAAAGTGGCTTCTAAGCATGAGACTAATCAAAATTTGCCTTGTATTCTAAGGTGATTGATTAGTTCAGAACTCAAATATATTACTGCCCCATTGCATCTTTGAAAAGGCACAATCAGACACATTTGTCCGTGTCTTTTCACTTGTAAACATGTCCTATTGTTCATTCAAATCAAATGGAGTAAATGAAAACACTTATCATGCTGAGTGCCACATAGTAGGTACTCAACTAACATTATAGTGTTTACATTAAAAAAAAAAGTTTTCCATAAAGAGGTAACAAAGCAATATCCAAGAGCCATGCCCATAGTATACACAGATGTTTAAAAAAAAAAAACCACATGATCTCATAAAATTTTCTGCATACATACTATTATTTTACCCAGATGTTTTATCTGTTAGACCTCAATACCGTTGCTGTAGAAGAGTATCATGTACAGTGCACCCTTCATAGAAAGAAACGTGACTTTCAACAAAACCCCAATGTTTGTTAATACAAAACTTAACTGCCAAAAATAATGCCTACACGTCACATCATGATCCAATGATTCAATCTTTAGTGTACAATCACTGATATACTTCAACAAGATGATCAATGAAATCAAGAATCAAATCAATAGATTTTCAGTGTTATTTTCTTAATGTTAGATTATTTTGATCATACATTTCCCATGTTTGTTCTCTGTTAGAAATCTTTTTCAATTTTTCCTATAAAGTGATTTCTCATTCATTATCAGTAATAAACTGGATAATCTGGTAAATACTTCATTAAGATCATGAGAATGGCATTATGGTCTTCATATTACACATGGAGAAACTTAGACACAGAGTAAGAATGACAGCATAGCTGTCACTTTCAGGAATAGGCCACATCCATAAAAATGTATCATTTTGTCCTCTAATTTATACAAGCTCCCCTAGATCATATTCACTGGCTGTCGGATCAGAAAATATAGTCACAGAACCCTTGAAGTGTTACTTTTAAAAGTAAAGTTAAGATAACGGTCCCAAACTAAGTGATCCAGAATGAGACAGCATCACTCTCTTGGAGCAGTTGGTAAAACATTTGGTGTGTTGATCTGGCACAATTCTAAGCTTGTATTAGAAAAATCCTGAACACATGAGGAACAGCATTTGTTGCATATTGGTAACCATTCTAATCTATTTATAAAATATGCTATGCAGCATTGTTTTCTAAACAGAGAAAAGTGAATCTTTGGCTTGTCTCTTCCATCAGACTTTAAATGACAAGAACATGGTCTGAAGGAAGCCCAGAAGTTACAATAATGAACTCCACCGCCAAGCCCTTGTGCTTCGCAGTTCAATTTTCACATTGGCCGGGACCCACTCAAGGGTTTAGTGATTATTCATTGTGACCAAAGAACACAGTAAATTTCAATAAAACCTTGCCTTCTGTGCTCAGTGCTGCAATGTCGTCGCCAGCAACAACAGCACAAACCAATGTCTCATCACACTAATACTGTGAGGTCATGCAGCTGTTCACAGCCCAATGGATCTATCCCTTCCTCCATAAATTATGCAGGTACGTGTTTCTTCTTATAGCTTTGCTGAAAGCAAATTTAAAGTTACTGTTTGGTTATTTTTACCCAAAGTGATATCGTTAAAAGTGGAATACCACAACCACTGGGCAAGCTAAGTTCTGAGCATGTGCCCCTTCTTGCTATGCTGACTGAAACTGGGTAGTCCTGCCTCTGACCCATGGAGGGAAGCTGATACAAGGCACCCAAGGGCTGATGATCTGATGATAAAGTGGTTATGAGCTTCGGGTCCCAACTCTGACAATCCCAACAATTTTGGAGGCTCGCTTTCATAGCTTTGACATGCCTGAAAAAGTTTTAGTCAGAAAATCCCCCAATGAATTATTTGCTGAGAAGTCCAAGCACGCTAAACCGTTGCTCTCCCAAGTCTAGCAAACGAGCAACTGTCAACGATGGGCAGCAAGTAGGACTGTAGGCGGCCATTTTTATCTGAAGTATGAATTGGCAGTAACGGTGGACATGGGAGAGAGCAAAGGATTTCAGTCCCAAAGATAGTGGATTGAGGAAGAAAAAAAATCCTATTTCCTTCTTTTTCATGAATTAGGTTATTTATGTCATTTGGTTTGAGATTCGGGTTGCTTTATATGGACGCCCAGAAAAAAGGAAAAAAAGCAAAAGGATGAACTATCGCGTTGAAGCTACTGTTTTGTTGTGTTTTTAATGTCTACTGGCCACAGTGTATGTTGTTTACATCTAAGCATCCCTACAGGTGGACGTCATTGTCTCCACTTTGTGGATGAGAATACAGAGTTAGAGAGGTAGGTGACAGGGAATGCCATTCAGCCAACAAATGGAAAAGCTGAGATTCTAAAGTTCAATTAGAAAAATTAACAGGCACAAATAAGACTGAACTTCCTAAAAGGAAGCAGCATGGTGGAAAGGCAATGTCCAGTTTTATTGGTACTTTTAACTCTCTTCACTCTCTAATATTAGGCTATGAAAAGTGTGTTAAGCTACTCTTTGAGGCTTGTAATTTATCCTGAATATACCTCTGATTCTTCATTTTGATTCCTCTCTTTTTCTTATCTATTTACCTGCATTTGTCCATCTAACCCCATGCACCTGTGTCAAACCTGAATAGCTTATCCCGTTTTGTCTTTTTTATTTCTCTCTTTTTTTAAGTCTCTACCCAAGATGAGTCTTCTTGGATTAATTGCTGGTTACTCCATGCTATTCAACTAAAAGTAGGAGACACCCTAGATTCGACCCAGAATTCAGGCCTTCATTTCTATAAGTGAGATCGAATAGAATTTGTCTTATTAAGTAATCAAACGTATTATAAAGCTACCATAATTGAAAACTTTGACCCTGAGGTAGGAATAGACATTTCAACAAATCAGAATATTTAGACCACACAGATGATACTATTTTTTTAAGAATTTAATATTTAATGAAATTAACATCAATATGAAGAATAATATTCTAGAAAGTATTTAAAAGCTATATACTTAGAAGATTGAAGTCCAAGGTAACCAAGTTAATATCACATCCCATCTTTACCCTTGCTGGTCCTAAACCCTGTGCACTTAAATACTACATTGTACAGAAATAGTTTAAATCTTAATGACTTCTGATGTAACAAAGACAAGGAAACACACTAAAAACATTTATTTATACACAAAAAAGATGGGGAAAAGTTAGTATCTTTATTTCATAAGAAGCTTATATAACAGATGTTTTCAAAGAGTAAAATACTTTTAACCTTTTAAATCAGTGGAAGTAAATATAAGCGTTACTTCTTCGTGAGCATTTAAAATTGATATTTCTTACATTGCTGTAACTACTGGGTTATGTTCAACATTCATAACTGTGTTCACAATAGATTTCAATAGATATCTGTTAAAAATGGCACTTAGCTCCATCTCTTTCATTTCATAACTAAAAAAATATCTAGGGCATGAAAAAAAAAAACAAAAGAAAGCAAAGCAAAACAAAACAAACAAAAAAGAAAAAGAAACCGAAAACTACTGGCAGCCAACTAGCGGACATGATCAAGAAAAATATTTATGAATTATATATACACATAATTTTATAATGAAACTTGATGACTCATTTGTAAGACTCCACCCCTAAGGAAATAAAGTTTAAAGGAAGACAATGAGATCGAATAGCTTTCCTTTTCTGAGATGCCCCCACTCAACCTCTACCCCAGACACTCAAGTTTTATAGAAATAAAACATGGCTGACCATCTCTCTACTACGATTTGAGATCAGTATATTTTTGCCTTTCCCTTTTAGAAATTTTCTTTCCACATCTATTTGGAGGTGATAATTCCTACCAAACGATGGGGCTGAGAGCAGGGGTCATAGCCAGGTTGCATGTTTAGAGGCCTGATCCCAAATGAGTAAGTCACTAGAAGCTAAACAGCAATGGGAGGAGTCCAGGTACCAGGGTGTCCCCCGGACAGTAGTTTCTCATAAACTCCACTGCATCACAGTGAGCTATCCAGGCAATGGGATGGGAGAAAATTATACCTCGGTGCTATAGAATCCACAGGATAAATGATTTTAAAAAATACACCAAAACAAGAGAGTAGTCACATTATCTCAAAAGGCTCTCTGGACAAACAGGACTCAGGTCGGGAACTCAGGTGACAGGAGAAACCAATGTCAAACAACCAGGCACATCTCCCTTCCTGCCTTCTGAAATTCAGACTGGCTGTAGCAGGGTTTGCCCTCAAGATCCACATTGTAAAAGAAGTAGAAAAACCTGCCGAGGGAAAGCCAAGCTGGATGTGGGTTTTGATAACCTAAAACAAATGCCTGCTTTTGGCATTGTTGAGGCGCCGCCGGCTCCTGCTTGAAGACCAAACACGAAACGTGCAGGTGGACTCGCCCCAGGCAAATGCACACACCTCAGACTCGGCTCTGCTACTCTGGGAAAAGCCCAATGTACCTACGCTGGTGCAGAGGAAAACCACGGCAGCTACCATACTGTCCAACTTAACTACTCATGTCCAGATCTGTGGGGATTATCAAACTTGTTGTTCAAGAGGAAGCCAGAATTGCAGGTTTTGATGTGAAATATCCTAAGTTTTAAATGTTTGTAATTAAATGATTTTTAAAAAATCTGTACAACCCAAAAACATCTGTACACCAGATCCACTTAGTCTAATTTCATGACGTTTGAAGTAGAGCAAAAAGACAAGGAAATGGAAAATACAAGAGAAATTTAAGAATGCATATGTAAGAACATGCATCAGTCTACAATGCCAATATGTCACAAATAAGAGGAGCTCCAGAAAGAAATTATAGTTTACAATTACGTAGATTGCTAAACGTTTACTACACAGCCATTAGACATGAGCTCACAGAAAGAAAAAATGCGACTACTCTGTGATGAAACAATTCCCAGAATATCAGCTGTATAATAGAACTGAAAAGCAGTTGATCCAAATAGAGGAAATTGTGAAAGGCTTTACAAGAATTTTCCTTCAAGAAGAAGATGGATTTTATTCAAAATGGTGTATGAAAAAAATGTCAGAAGATCTCCATAAGATGGTGAACAAAGCATGTATTTCTTCTGCCAATTAAAAAAAAAGGGAAGTAGAAATTCTAGGGAAAATGTTGTTCAGTAAAGTCACAGTCTATATATGAAGTGGGTGAACATGTGGAGAACAATGAGCAATTGGTGGTCAGACATAAAAAGATTCCACTTGAATCTGATGCTTGGAACACATTCATTTTCAAGCAACAAAGATATAAAAGTGCAGAATCCCATTCATCTTACAAGCCCAGAAGGTGCCTTGTTCTATGAAAAATAATACTTATATAATAATTTTGCTTTATGAAATGAGATAGAAAGCTCTTAAACATCATTTAACACCAATAATGAAAGAATTTAGAAACAGCAAAATATAATTATGTAACTAACAATTGTGGGGATAGTTTCAGTGCATTGAAAGAGAATAAATGCTTTAAAGTTGAAAAGGTAAGACACAGAGTTAGAACAATGTGATTTAGGATTATGGTGGTAGCCACCAGAGAAACTAAAAACACAAAAATGATTGATATTGATGGTGTCGAAGGGGGACATTGGAGGTATAGGGATTGAAGCTTTTCTTTCCACTTATACCTTGTGGGTTGTAATTGTTTTTATGGTGTACATGTTTTACTTTTACGATAAAAGTGACTTTTATTAAAAGATAAGTTAACCACTCTGCAAATTTTAAATGGAATATGTAGCTTACAAACCTCAGGAAAGATAAAAAGAAAGGTATATTGAGAAGTGACTTTATTAATATTCCCCCAAATATGAAATAATGTCAGAAAATAAAACACAGATTTCATTAAACTAATATCAATACAAAATATAACCCAATTTTTAATAAAATATTCAGAAAAATGTATAATTGTGACAAAAACAATGTTAATTTTAAAACATCTATAATCTCTAATGCAATTTCTAAATATTTTCCTTAAAAAATTCAACTATAGAAAAACTATGTTCATGAAAATATATACTGTATCCTTATTTAAAACAGCAAATCACAGAAAACATCCTAAGCTTATAGTAGACAGAAGTAGATAAATTATGTTAAAATATCCTAAACCACTGGGGCGCCCGGGTGGCTCTGTTGGTCAAGCATCCAACTTCAGCTCCGGTCATGATCTCGAGGTTCGTGAGTTCGAGCCCCACATCGGGCTCTGTGCTGACAGCTCAGAGCTTGGAGCCTGCTTCAGATTCTGTGTCTCTCTCTGTCTCTGTCCCTCCCCTGCTCATGCTCTGTGTCTGTCTCAAAAATAATAAATAAACAGTAAGATTTTTAAGAAAAAAATATCCTAAACCACTGAGAAGGGATAGATCTAACGATGGGCCCAGGGGTAAAGGACAGAGGTATCCCCAGAAAGAATGGGTTTGCCGGTGCCCTCCGGGTGGGGCTGACGCTTGAATCTCAACTCTCTCGGATCATATATTTGTTCTCTGGAAACACCCCCTGCTAGAAATAAACAGACTCTGGGCTGCACTATGCCCACTGGTATGTTGGTGAAAAGCTTGACAACTGGCTCTCTGGGGAGAAAAATTCCGATTTCTAGGATGCGTGGACTCCTGTCGTGGCTGATTTTAAGATATCAACTTGATGTCACTAAATGCAGGGTACCACAGAATTTTACAGCATTTCCATCATAAACACAAGAGAACAGGTAATAGTAAAAATGTAATGAAATGAAAAGGAAGTAATGAGTTTTGAATGTGCATTAGCCTTCTTTTTAATAAAATTGATATAATTTAAACAATTAATATAATTTATTTAAGTACATATCATATTTAATAATAGCCCTGTTTAACAATTGACTCACAAAATTCCTGAAAAATTAACAATCGTCTATTATGAGGCCACATGAGCAGGCTTCCACGGCCTCTTCATTTCTTACCCCTGGCTTCTGCGTCTGGGGACTTCAAAAGTATCTTGTGCCATGATCTATTTTTATTGGGAGGGAGGGGTCCCCCCCTTTTTTTTTTAAGAGAGAGAGTGTGTGTGAGGGGGGAGACAGGCAGAGATACAGAGAGAGAGAGAGAGAGAGAGAGAGAGAGAGGGAATCTTAAGCAGGCTCCACTCAACTGTAGAACTCTTCATCTTGCAAAACTGAAACTCCACGCCCATGAAATAGTACTCCACATCCATTTTTCTGCAGTCGTTGGCAACCATCGTTCTACTTTCTGCCTCTATAAAATTTAGTACTATGGGTATTTTGTATAGATGGAATCATATTGTATTTGTCCTGTTGTGATTGGCTTGTCACTCCACATAATCTCCTCAACGTTCATCCATGCTGTAGCATGAGGAGGGGATCCTTTTAAGATAAGCAATGATCCTGCCCAACAGAGGATCCCTGTCGGACAATGGTCTAGTGAGAATTATGTACCAGCCACGACTGAAACACACACGCCAGACCCTTCCGGTTCCTCTTGCTTGGCTTAGGGTTTCCCTCAGAGAAATCC
Source organism: Hyaena hyaena (assembly GCF_003009895.1). Lineage (NCBI taxonomy): Eukaryota > Metazoa > Chordata > Mammalia > Carnivora > Hyaenidae > Hyaena > Hyaena hyaena. The sequence continues at coordinate 109,165 of NW_024081127.1, read as the reverse complement.
TCCAGTGTCTAATCTTCATGTTAAAAAAAATACTTGGTCTTCTATCAATGTCTGGAAGTGGTTGATGAATGAACTTGGGAAAACCAGCTTGGAGCTGTGCCTTCTGGAGGAATCTGTGAGCCCTTGAACCCTTACTCTTCTCACCTCTGACCTTCAACCCAAACTCTAATCAGGAGGAGTCCAATTGTAACACTCTTCGTACATCTGATGACTCTTATGTCTTTATCTCTAGCCCGGGTTTCTGAGCTCCACATAAATACTCAATACCTATCGCACACGCCCAGTGATATCAGCCCTACTGCCTTCTTGGTCCATAGTTCCCTAGCTTCCTCCACGTGAGCGCATCCAGCCGCCTCTGTAGCTGACGCCCTCGTCATCTGCCGCCCAATGTAACTGTAATTTACTACCAGTTCTCTCCTTCTCTTCAACTACCTGCTGCATTTATACCACAGTGATGTTACTCAGATTTAAAGGCGGCTGCGCACCTTTTGGTGACTTCACAAGGCCTCCTCATGATGCCCCTGCCTGCATGATCCTCACCTCTTTTTTGCAAGCCCTCTCACATCAGAAACTTCTCTGGGAATGACTCGAGTGCCTTGCACATGTCACATGTTCAGTCTCCTTCCTGCGATCTCTGTGCACGAAACTTCCAACTCTTCTCCTCCCCAGCATTTCGGCTTACAGAGATTGTAACCATCTTTTAAAATTAACTTTTTAAAACAAAGCATTTTATGGCCATTTCTCTGAAAAGAGATTGACCATTTTCCATTTTTTCAAATTACCTTTTGCATAAATCTACCATTATGCCTATGAAATTCTATTGTACTTCCTTGATCATATGTCTATTTTCCTCCAAAAGAAAGCTAAAGTTATTTGAGTTCAAGAACCAGCTTTATTAATTTTTGCATTCTTAGAGTATCTGGGAAGTATTTGTTATTCAATCTTTAAAGGGAATAAATGAATAAAACCATCAATTAACCATTAATTTTATTTATTTAAGCTATTAATATAGATTTTTAAGGTATGAGCTTATATTATAATGTATGAAAACTTATTAATAAAGCAAGACACAAAATTGCATTTATATTATGCATGTAACTTGGTAAAACATATGTATTTAGAATAAAAACTGGAAGAAAATATACACATGGCTAAAGGTTTTTTCAACAGGACATAAAATTTGAAGTGATTCTCATTCTCTCTCTCTTTTCCTCTACTCTCCCTTCTTTTCCAAATGTTCTGTCAAATGTTCAAATTTCTTTTATAACTATATGTATTTATATATAACTATATATTTTTATTTTAGGAGACAGATGGTTACATGATTCTCAATGGTATATCTGGTTTCATGTGTATAATTTCTTTCAAAATCACTTGAATATATAATCCTAAGAAATGCTTCCTCATGATGACCAGTTGAAAAATGGCCATGTCTTTTAAAGATTTCTCCCCTCCCCCCCAACAATTCCCATTAGCTTTTCCCTAAATTTTTCTTCAATGCAGTCCCTTATTCTATAATAATGTACTCTCACAGCTTCTATGCGATTTAGCCTATAGGCAATAAATCAAGTACACATTTGAAAATCATGATCAGATTGAGATGGAGAACTTCATACTTCTGTTGACTGAGTATCCTGTGTATTAGACAAAAAGCACAAAACTCCAAGGACAGAATTCCTGCCCTTTCTGTGAAAGAAGTATCAACTGGGAAGCTTGAGAGTTCTAAACTGTCCCTTCTCACCCCCAGGTCACATGCAATTCAAGACAAGAACGTATATGAGGCATCCCTCCTCTTTGGTTCCTAGCATATACAAGTTGCATGGATAATACATACTCAAGAGCGGTGTAAGTCATCAATGCAGAGTCATATCATAGCTTGGCGAGATAGAGCAGGAAAGACAGCCATGGCATCAATTAAAGAACAGTGATTAGGAATATAAAAGTATTGCTCTCTGTTTTAGCATTAACTTTTTATAGAAGGGAGATGGAAAGTCAGAAGAAGCTAGGCAGAGTCAAATTTACGCTAGGCACTATTTCATATTAGTGCTTATTCATATTATATTAGTGATTTAAAAAGTAAACATAGGAAACCAAATACGTGAATTTGGATCCTGGCTTTTCCGCTGTGTAATGTTGTGACTTGGGACAAGTTACGTGATGTCTCTAACTCTCAATTTTAGTAGCTGTAATCTGGGGATAACATTAACAGAACTACTTGAGAGCACAGTTGTGAGAATTGAGTTAATACATAAAAAGCCTTAACAGAGGCTGGCACATAATAAACACTTTCTAAGTGTGATTTAAATTTTCTTTATCATCATTAGTTAACTGTTACGTCATCCCTTTGAGGTGGTATTGCTACCACCCTTACACATCTGAGAAGATCTAAACCTAAATGCAGAAAATTGTCATGTGTTACATAGTAAAACTCAAATCCAGACTCAAGCCTCAGAGATTTCGCTCATATATCACAAACAATGCTTTCACAGAACAGGAAAAAAAGTATATTATATTTAAACCTTGGCAACCTAAAACCCCGAGGAACAAAGCTTTTCAAAACAGCAGAATTTTCTGGATAGCGGATTCTTAATCCCTATAAATGCGACATTCTTTTGGTCTCAACTCTTTATGTTAGTCAATCTAACATGCACTTAACACAATTTATTTTATTCTCTGTAATTCAGTCTCAATATTTCTATCAATCATTGTACGGAGACATAACAACCCATGTTATCATGCCCTGAAGAGCTGGTGAGTTCTGTAGAGAAGTTTGCCTCTTCACCTCCTGGCCCTTGCTCGTGCCTATTCTTGTGTTTGGATCTGCGGCTCTAGAGTTTTGCCCTCTCCTCCTCTGCCCTGCACCCCAGCCTTCACAGGCCACTGCTGGCAGTGTGCCTACCAAATAGCAGCCGCGTTCTCCTGATGATGTTTATTCCACATGTTCTGTTGTGCTGATAGAAATAAGTATATATCAACAGACTGATTAAAATCATAAAATCAGAATAAGAAGCATCTGTGTGAGGTCTGAAGGACAATGTAAGTAAAATCCATATACTTTATATGTGACCATCACAGCCTCTCCTGTGGCTCTTCACAGGCCATTTGCACACTACCTTGTGCTCGCTGTGTTCAACAGGGTCTGTGTTAATGTACTTAGTTAATTTCTTCAACTTTACGACAATGTTGACTTGGAATATATAAATCCCCAAAAGGAGACATATAAAAAATTGTTTTGAGGGGCACCTAGGTGGCTCAGTTGATTAAGTATCTGACTCTGGAGTTCGGCTCAAGTCACGATCTCATGGTTTGTGGGGTCGAGCCCCATATCAGGCTCCATGCTGAAAGCACGAGACTGCTTGGGATTCTCTCTCTCTCTCTCTCTCTCTCGCCCATGCCCATGTACATGTGCTCTCTTTCATTCTCTCTCTCTCAGTAAATAAACTAATTAATTCATTAAAACTATTTTGAAGCAAGAGACGACTATAAACCACAGCACCGGAGTCTGGGTTCTCTGTGCTTGGCTTTGTGCAAAATTATGTGCCGACAGGACACTGAATAAGAAGTTTGCTATTTAGATATATTTTCAGAAATTTTACCTGAAATATTTTTATACTAAATTATATTAATATTTTTATATTAAAATATATTTTTAAGTTTATTTTTTATTTGTTTTGAGAGAGAGACAGAGAGCACATGGGAGGGACAGAGAAAGGAGAGAGAATCCTAAGCATGCTCGGCACTGTCAGTGCAGAGCCCGATACCAGGGTTGAACCCACAAATCATGAGATTATGACCTGAGCCAAAATCAGGAGTCCAACGCTTAACCGACTGAGCCACCCAGGCACCCCTTACCTGTGTCTTTTTGCATCTACAACAGCTCCCTAGAAAGAAGAAATAAGTATTTGAGACAATCACTTATCACAGAATCTTTTAAAAGATGTTCATTCCAATGCACAGAACATAACACATACAATGAATTGTAAATATTTTTCTTGCAATGCAATCTAATTCTTAATTAGAAGAGGTGACCTAATTCTTCTAAACCAGTTTTAAATATTTTAATACCAAATTTCAACTTATTTAGTCAGTGATGAGATTCTAAAATTTATCAGGTTGCAGAAAATTTGAAACAATGTTGCTTCTCCTTTAACTTCATGTTGTTTTTATTTCATCTAAAATCCTTTTCGCATTTTTTGTTAGTGTTCTAGACTGGTAGAAGACAACATAATGTGACATATGGAACATTATTAATTATAATAATCAAACTGTATTTGTTTGGTGGACTCTGAATTTTCTTTCAGCCTTGGTGATATTCTTTTGGTGAATTATTTTCTTTTACACACACTTTTTATCATGGCGGGATTCTGTCCTAAAACACTTATGATCCTTAAACTTTTTCAATTTTCACATAAAAACCTCTCTCTGTAATCATTGTTAAGCTCTTTTTTTTAACTTCTATAACATCCTTAACTTCCTCCTTCCAATATCTTCCCCCTTCCAATATTAATCTTTTATGCAAAATCTTTACTCTAATATTGGCAATTTGTTTACCATTAACTTATATTCCTTGTTCTTCTCAAATTCTTGCCTTCACATATTAATTATTCCTCTGCTCTAATAGCTCCTTTCCTTATTCTGCCAACCCAAATATCCTCTCTTCTTTGTATCTTCCAGGAAGCTCTCTTGGGTTTAACCACACCTGATTTTATTAATTTTTTTTATGTGGCTATGGATCATTTATCCTATTTGTCTTGTTGGATATGCTTTTACAAAGTTTCCTTTTGCTTTTTTCAAGAGTACATGGCCCATCTTTCAAACCAGAATAAGAAATCTATCACCAACAGGCACCATCTTTTTTTCATTCATATTTGTCTCCTTTTGGTCAAGATATATTCTCTAAATTTTATATTCTTGGTACATGTAATTGCTCGACTGATAGAAGAACTTGAAAGAAAGTAAAAATGCTGAACTTTTATTGTACATTTTATAAACTCTTCCATTTGATCAATTATTTCTTAGGTATTTGGCTAAAATTCATGAATGTTAGAGCTGTAACAGATATTAGAGGTCATTAGGTCTGATCTTATTTTGCGAGTAAAGATTCTCGGGCCTGGAGACATTAGGAACAAGGTCAGTGAGCTACGTATCATCTCGGGACCAAAACCTGGCCATCTGATTCCCAGAACACGAATGTGGGCTCTATAACAGCTTGCCAGCTTCCTTCAAGTCCTGCGGACGTGCCAATTTAGCAATGCGTGTGTCATGCCTGAGACCTGGGTGGAAGAAAGAGCCATGGCCCTGTTGCACAGATGTGCCGGGACAAAGAGATGTTAAGTGTCTGGCCAAGGTAGCAGAACAAATCTACAAAGGTGTCAAAACAGAACACGCCTCTATTGTGTTGTACTTCTCAGTGTTTTCTAGTAAACTACTCTGCCTTTGTGAGAACAAATCTATCTTCCCCAGAGGCGAAATAACTCCCTAATGGCAAATTAGTCACTTAGGAGGCACATTAACTCTTCCAGGCCACTGGGGTGTCATTACTTTGAAATCATTTGTTTCTAGACCATTGGCTGCAATGATAGTACACTACTCTAAATGGTACCCTCGTGGCCCAAAAGACCTAATGCACCTTCCTTAGCGCTTAGCTTGCTGCAGAGCTTAGGGATTCTCCTGAAACGCCTTCACCTCATAGAACATCTAGACCTTTATTAAGCTTTTCTGACCAAGGTTGACAGCATTTCAAATGGAGTCTTTTGAGTTTATTTCTACTGCAGGGGTCTTCCTTCTGCTTTCAGTGACTCTCCCTCTACCCCTTTCCTGTGCACCCAGCATCTCACTCATCCAGGGCCCAGAGCCCTCATTCTTCCTCTAGGCTCTAATTTTGCTGTGCTGTCAAGACTTGTGATCGCTTTTTACATGTGATCATTCATCAGTGACAAAATATACAACACTCAGTCTCATTTCTAAGAAAGCCTACACTAGCTAGTTGATATTAGTGGATACAATAACTTATATTAAGGTTTTAACAATGTGAGTTATTTAATAATGATTTAATTATTAACCATTAAATCAGTCAAAAAATTTAAGCCACTCAATAATGCTGTTAATAGCTAATAGTGAATTTATATATTACCTCTAAGATATTTTTAAAAACCATGTATTTTTAAAAAACCTATTTAGGAGCACCTGGGTGGCTCAGTCGGTCAAGCGTCCGACTTTGGCTCAGGTCATGATCTCACAGTTCGTGGGTTCGGGCCCCGCGTCGGGCTCTGTGCTGACAGCTCAGAGCCTGGAGTCTGTTTCAGATTCTGTGTCTCCCTCTCTCTCTGACCCCCCCCCCCCGCTCACGTTGTCTCTCTCTCTCTCTCTCAGAAATGAATAAAACATATAAAAATTTTTTTAAAATGTATATTAATCCATTAGACGAAGGAATACAGTAATATTATAAGAAACTCAAAAGATAAAAAAGTTATATAGTAAAATGGAAATCTCTCTCCCTGATCTAATCCTAAGTCCAGGTTCCCTATCTTCTAGGGCAACTTCTCTTACCAGTTACTCATGTTCAAATATATGTGAACATATGTGTAGATATGTATGTGTATATATATTTTTTCACAAATGTTACCTTATTGTACACATTATTTTACACTTTGTTCTTTCACTTGAAAATATAAATTGGGGATAATTCTTCTGTAATACATGCATAGTAGCAGCGTTCTTATTTTTTAAAATATAGTTGACACACAATGTTACAATAGTTTCAGGCATGCAACTCTGTGACTGGACAGGCTTATACATTATGCTGTGCTCACGGCAAGTGTGGCTACCGCCCGCTCCATGACATCGCTGTTATATCCCTGACTGTAGGCCTCATGCTCTGTCTTTTACTCCCGGGACTTACTCATTGAATAACTAGAGGCCTGTCTCTTCCATTCTCCTTCACCCATCTCGCCCCACCTTCCACACTTACATTCAGGCAACCATCAGTTTCTTCTCTGCATTTATAGCTCTGATTCTGCTTTTGACTTGTTCGTTGTTTGTCTGTTTTAAAATTTCATTTATGAGTGGAATCATATGATATTTCTCTTTCTCTAGCTAACTTATTTCACTTAGCATAATAGGTCCATCCGTGTTGTTTCAGAGGGCATGACGTCATCATTTTTTACGGCGGTATAATATTCCATTGTGTATGTATACCACACCTTCTGTATCCATTCGTCTTTTGATGGACATTTCGGTTGCGCCAGTGTCTTGACTGTTGTAAATAATGCTGCATGAAACATAGGGGTGCATATATCTTTTTGAGTTAGTGTTTTCATTTTCCCTTGGTAAACACCTAGTGTGAAATTATGGGATCATATGGTATTTCTATTTTTAATTTTTGAGGAACCTCCATACTGTTTTTTTAATGTTGATTTATTTTTGAGACAGAGAGAGAGAGAGAGAGAGAGAGAAATAGAGACAGAGCAGGAGCGGGGGAGGGGCCGAGAGAGAGGGAGACATAGAATTAGAAGCAGGTTCTAGGCTCCGAGCAGCACAGAAGCCCATGCAGGACTCATGAACTGCAAGATCATGACCTGAGCCGAAGTTGGGTGCTTAACTGACTGGGCCACCCAGTTCCCCCTCCATACTGTTTTCCACAGTGGCTGTGCCAGTCTGCATTCCCACCAACAGTCCATGAGAGATCCTTTTCTCCACATCCTTGACAACACCTGTTGTTTCTTATCTTCTTGATTTTACCCATTCTAACAGGTGTGAGGTGATGTCTTATTGTGGTTTTTAATTTCATTTCCCTGATGATTAGTGAGTGATGTTATTTTTAACAGATATGTAGTTTTCCATTGTATGGGTGTACCATAATGTATCTAAACCTAGTCAGATAATCTCTCTAGTCCCCTACTGAGAGACATTCACAGGTTTTTCCTCCCCAACCTTCTGGTACAAACAAAATGCTACATACAGTATCAGCCTTCTATGTATACCTTTATACATAGGTGTGAGTATATCTGTATAATAAATTCCTAGAAATGGAATTGCTGAAACAAAGGACATATGCATTTTTAATATTGGTCCATATGATTAATTATCCAGAATCTGTAACAATTGACATTATCTCAACAATCTATTGTGTTATCACATTTAGTGTTGGTCAATTTAATAGGTGAAAAATGATTTCCCATTGAAGACGTTAATACAATTAACTCATGGAGACAAGATTCAGAATTCTGACCAATGCACACCAATGCTCTTTGGCTCCTCTCAGCCTGATCGTGAAGACACATTTGGGGAAAGTTTTCTGTATGACCGCACAAGTGACAACACATGTGTGGACAGCTCCGTTGTCTGGCTTGAAAAGTCAGGACTGAGAGGGACGGAGGTATGAAGTACTGAGAAGAGCAGGTCTCAAAGAAAGCCAACATAGACAGAGAACAGGAAGAGAGGAGAAATTAAATCACTGATGAAGCAACACAATGAGAGCTTGAGGTACCAATATGACTCTGAAAGAGCATGGTGAGGAGGGTGATGTCAGTCACCGCAAGACGCAGCTCTGGCTTGGCTTGACATCCATTATTATAACTCGTTCATCAGTCCTCAGGATTCCTCATTCTCATTCTCACAATCACATATTTACAGGTTTTGCTTTTGAAACATTGGTAACAGACTTTTTACCCTATACATTCAGCAGGAAGTAATAAGGATCGTGTCTCTCTGAGGTTCTTTTCTTTCTTTCTTTCTTCTTTCTTTCTTTCTTTCTTTCTTTCTTTCTTTCTTTCTTTCTTTCTTTCTCTCTCTCTCTCTCTCTATCTCTCCCTTTCTCTCTCTCTCTTTCTTTCTTTTTCTTTTTACATTACTGGGTTATTACATTTGAGTCAATGGGATGAGTGAAAAGTGAGAAGTATCCTCAAAGACTCTGCTTTCATTACAAAAAAAAAATTAAATGGGATAAGCCAATCTTTTCCAATAAGAAGAGAAAAAAAATACCCATCCCAACATAATAGTCTTTATAGCCTCATAAACCACAGTACCACCCAAGATGTTAACAAGCTGGCATGTTTTGAGCATCAAAGATAGAGAGGAAACTGTGTTTACATGTTTGGCACAAAAACTAATGAGGAAAGTCAATTGGCCCTTTGTCTTGAGGGCCTGAAGCGCTGAGCTCTAATGTTTGGTTTCTTCGTTGGCACTTGTTCAAGTAATCACTCGTGGCCTGACAAAGCCGCGCTTGTGTTTTATTAGTGGCCATGCTGAACTCTCCCGCTTGGGCTGTGTCGTCTCTCAATAGAGCGCTGCAGCGGAGGGCACACTTATTTGAAAACACTAAATCAGAGCATGATGATCTTTGCCCAACCAGAGCAACCCAGAGAAAAACAAAAAATGTTCAGAGTACTGGTCCTTTTGTTTGCGGGGAGAGGGAGTCTAGAGCACAAGAAAGTAGCACCGGTGCCCGTGGCTGAGTACTTTGGAGATGGTAGCCACAAAGCCCCACTTGTAAAAGACAGCTTTCCCCCTTCTAATCATGGGGGCCACAGGAACATCTGCACCTGCCTAATGCATCACACGGCGCAGTCCGCGAGGCCCCGACTCCAGCCTGTGGTGGCACGGGACGCGAAGGTGACCCCAGAGGTCTTTTCTTTCTGGAATTCTAAGGTGCCATGAAAGAATAATCATGCTACTCTGTGAGGAAGCTGACTCTGTCTTTGAAAATACAGTCTGGTAGAGAGGAAAGGCTCCAAAGTAGGTCAAAGCACAGTGTTTTTGTAACTTTTCTTATGAGGTTGCGTTTTTTAATTCCTGCCTACCCTTCTCCTCTCCCCCTCTTCCTCTTTATTATTATTGTTGTTGCTGCTGCTGCTGTTATTGTCGTTATTATTATTTCCATTTAGAGATAAGAATGCTTTGGACGGTCCCGGAATTTTTATCTCCACAATTGAACAAGTATCCAAACATTTGGCTGCTATTTTCAAAGTTCTGAACCAGAAACGAGGACTCCAAAATCTGGTTGCAAACAACATTTTTTAAGTGACAGTTTTGGCAGACTTACCTACAGATCCAGTAAAAATAAAACCCAGAACAGTTTGTTCTTAAACTATTTCTAGTACCAGTACTGTGAAGAAAGTACTGAGCTACACATAATTAAATTTATTTTTTTTAAGTGACTGAAATTTTACATGTTCAAAATGAGAATTTGGGATAGGTTAGGATATGTCCTTGCCTTTGCCAAATCCTTGAAGTTCTCTCTGGCTGTCTGCCTCCCCATCAGATCTTTTTATGAAGGGTGGAAGTGTACACTCCATGCATTCGCTGCCGCTGAATTAGTCTAAGTGATGCCTACACTGAGAAAACTAGAAAATGCTCAGCGAGAGTTACTGCCTGGGAAATCGCATGCTGAAAGTTAAAAGTGTAGAGCATATAGAATTTATCTGGCCAAAGTGTCATCTATCTTTCAATAAGTAGTATTTTCTTTGCTCATTACTTCGAAAAGGTTTTTTTCCCCTTCAATGTAGAAGATGCTAATCGCAGTAATGCTGAGTGTTACCATTCTGTAGCACTTTTTATATAAGCTTCTCAAGCTTTCATTGTCCCTGCAGAAGCGAAAGCATTAATTTTACATGCGGGCAAAGTAATTCCGAATGCCTCTTCTTGTTGTTAATAATATTTACTCTTATGTAATGACTATACTATGCCAGAAACACAAATGACCTGTTGGTGGTGGCGGAATAAGTAAATATGGGAAAGCCTTCTAGAAAACGCAATTCTGTAAGGGGAGGGGGAAAAAATAAAAGAGGTTGGTGGGTCCCTGGCCTTTGAAATCCACCTAAGGCGATGATACGTGGAGTCTGATACCTGCAGCCCATAGTCCTGGTCGGTGGAGGAGTCAATGTGTTTAAATAGGATTTGCTTTTATTTTTTTTTTAAATGATTTTTATTTATTTCTAGGGGAGAGANGAGAGAGAGAGACAGTGCAAGCAGGGGAGGGTCAGAGAGATAGGGAGTCACAGACTGAAACAGGCTCCAGGCTCTGAGCTGGCAGTCAGCACAGAGCCCGACGCGGGGCTCGAACCCACGAACCGCGAGATCATGACCCAAGCGAAAGTCGGACGCTTAACCGACTGAGCCACCCAGGCGCCCCGCTTTACAGTTTTCTGTTGGCACGACCACTATGCTACCAGCCTGAGGATTCTCCAGGGATGATAAAACTTAAGGCTGATGTTAAGATGAGGGCAATGGATTTGAACAGTGAGTCAGGCGATAATGTAGTCACCTATTCAGAAAATTGGAGGTGAAGGCAGAGGATCTTGGGTAAGTTCCTTCTAGAGATGAAGTATTTTCAGAAAATTGTTCAGATTTCAAAATGAGGGTTGTTTAGAACCAAGTACCCAAATTTGAGTAGCACCACAAAAAACTGACCCTAAGTGGTAACGAAAGAGAAGACACTTATCATCCACTGAATGTATTTCCACAGAGACAAAAAGAATTATCTTATTTAAATAACTGGGTTCTTTTGTGTTGGTTGTTTGTCACAGTTGTAAGAGAATGAAACTAGAAACCGGATGTATGCAATCAACAAACAGTAGATTGTATACACCAAAGAAATTCAGACTTAACACACCGGTTTCTCTGTCTACTTCCTTTAAGGACCATTGCTCTTTTGTCTCTCTATCCCTTTAAAGACATCGAAGTAAATGAATAACTCAAAATATTAAGTGCTAGTTACACATAGACTGTGGATGTTGGTAGCATCAGTTTTTGCAAGTCAGATTTGCACATTAATTTGTAAACAAGGACTTTATAAGCATTTAATAATAGCTAATAAATGTTATTCAACACCTGCCAAAATATTAACCAAAATATCTATTGTTCAGTTTGCATAAATTGCTCAGAAGTAGAACTGCCATCACTTTAGCTAAGATAGACTAGAATATCGCAAGTAAGTGTGTTGGCTACCTGGTGTTATTGATACTGGCATTCTGTGAAAGCCTACAGGCTATTTCATCACTGAAAAAGATTCAATTTAAAAAATTTAACAGGACCAAGTTTTCAAATACCATCAGCTGTTCTAAAACAGTGGCAACGGTAATACGTTACCCAAACTATAAAAAGTTAGGAATTACAATATGTTCCTAATAACTAAATTTGACATATTTATGAACTGTCAGTAGCCTCAATAGAAATTCAGAAACTATTACCAGAGATTTTCATTAAAATTTAAAGTCCATAAATAACAAATAATGGCATATTTTACTTTTTAAAATAGAAAAATGATAAGAATATTTATCATTTCCTTTTGATGAATTCTGCCTAAGTCATCAATATTATCTTATTATGATAACAGTACATTTCTCTCCCCGGGCTCTCTGGTGTTACATTGCCTCCAACTATATTCTGAACTACGTTTCTCAAGTTAAACTTATTTACATTTTAGGGGGGACAGATATGAAGCTACTTTATAATGAATTATACTTTACTACTTAAAGATTATTTTTTAATTAAGGGATATGCTATACTGGTGTCATCGTTTACGTATGTTATGTTTTTCATTCAGACAGAGACATTTGATTGCTAGTCTGGACATGAAGCAGATTTGCTTGTCCACTGGCTTAGGACTTTCGCTCTTCGATATTATTTAAAAAATGGTCGTTTCACCTATAAAAAATATGAAAGCGCAAATATTTCTGAAGCTATTCGAAGAAATAGCTCTTAGAAAATAAAACTATGATTTTAAAGTTGTTGAGTCCTTCCTTTAATTTAAGAACTAACATTCTTAATGCAGATCTTGATGAGCTGATGCTGTTATCTCTACATGATACAATTTTTTGACCTTTGGAATTATTCATAAGCCTCAAACACAGTCCTATGTTTTAAGCATGTCTTTGAAGTCTTTGACTAGATTCAATGTTTACAAGGATTCTCTCTGCATGAATTGGGTCATGTTGTTACCATGTCCTCAAACCAAAGAAAAATGTAATTATGTATCAACACATATATGATTCTTCCCAGTTCTTCAAAATGAAAAAAAAAACAAAACAATTTGACTCAGCATTTTAGGAATTGTTGAAACATAGTCCTAATTTAATTTTTCTAGGTTGACTTTTTGCAAGTATAATCTAGTGTCATGTTTCTTTGGAAAATGTAAGGCCCTTACTAAAAATCCAAGAAGTCGGTTGGTCATTTCAATCATGTAAATAGAAGATAGATTTTTTCCGTCTCTAATTTTCAACAATTCCAAGGGTTCTACTGAGAAGTGAGATAATGCAAATGGACCAAAGCCCCAAGCCAGGCATCCGCAGAGAAAATCTGAGTCCTGCAAGTTCGATTAAGCTAGCTAATTTTCAGTCCAACAAGCTAATTTCCAGACAGACTCTTCTGATGTTTTCCCTCTGTTTGTAATTTGCATCATTAAATAGTTCGGTGTTTCAAAGCAGCCACGGCACTAAGGTCACAGGGCTTTGTGTTAAATAGCAACTACCTCGATTTCTTTTTAAAGAAGGGACAGAGAGCAGCTGATCCTGCTGTAGTACGATTTTCTTTCTTTCTTAGTAGGAAGAGGCTGAAGTGACTCGTGGATCACAGAAATTTTGCTTTGGTTGGAGAACAGCTTTCCCTGGTGCCTTTGTGTTCCAGAAAGCAGCACACGATCACAGGTGGCCTTGATTATCAAGATTTTTTTTTTTAATGGTGTCCCCCTCCTTTTTCTAGAACAGCAGGACATCTTCCTGACATGAATATCTCAGTTTAAGAGGCACAAAATTCAAAAATCTTAAAGAGATACCCAAAACCAAAAAAACAAAAACAAAAACAAAAACAAAAAACTACCACGGAACTTCAAAGGGTAAAATTGATTAACAAACATTACTGGTATTACAAAAGGGTTATACAGGCAGATAAGTAGAGCTATGACCTCTCCTGGCCAATTGTTCCTAGAAGGTTTCAAAGAAACTGGTTCTGAAATAACATGCCAAATACAGAGAAAGCAGGAAAACACCTCTTCGTTCTTACCTATACCTCTACAGAATAAAATAATTTCTCTTTGTCTCTCTGGTCACAGGAATATGTACTTTGGCTCGTTGGCACCCTGGAGCACTGTTTCTACCCTACACACTGACGTGAGAGCTAGTATTAAAAAATCTTCAATCATAGACCTCCAAGCCATTCATATTAATGTGCCTGAGTCAAATTACCCTTTCTATTCTGCAGGGGGAAGAAAGACCATAAAATGCTCTCTGAATCCATAAGGACAACCCCGTTGGCACAGATGGGAATTTTGCTCTGAAGTGACAGCACTCCCTTCCCGGAACATGAACTAATAACTGCAAAGGGTTTCTTTGGAAACACCATATTTTGTCACCGACCCGTCTTTACCATTGCGCACACTCCCAAACCATTCTCTCGTGATGTTCCCAGAAAGTTAAAGATGGCTCAGAAGAAAAACTGTCATCTTTAACAAAGAAATGCAATAGATGTTTGTCGTGGGAGAAGGCCTAATTCAATTTGCAGTGTCTCTGGGTTTCTATTTTGACTCAAGTTGTTTTCAGCACATTCTCTCCATGTTACCAAAAGTTAGAAAGTATATTTTAAGAAATGCCACCATTTTTTTTGTATTTACTGAGAACAACATGCTCAGAGATTTATTTCCTTGAAAATGTAGCCTGCAGAATTTAGAAACGTGCAATGTAGAATCCAACCTGCTTTAGGATACCACAAAGATGTAGGAAAGCTTTTGCCAGACAATAAGAGAGCTTAATGTTGTGAAGTATGTACATGACCTTGTCTGTGTCTTTTCATTGACCTTAGTTTTGATTGTGTTAGGGAAACTTGGGGGTTATAAAAAAATTCCACTCTTGAATGGAATGCTTTTTTTTTTTTTTTTTTAAACAATAGTTCGTTATGTCAGTCTCTTTCAAGAAGTAATACTGTTCCCTCCTCTCTGGTCCCTCAGCAATTGGTTTCTGGATTAAATATAATGCTTACCCCTGTTGCATCATACTGTCTCTCCCTCAGTAGAGTATGATCAGCTTGTGGTCAGGAACTGATTCCTATAGGGCACTGACACAGTTCCATGGCACATTTGATGAAGCAATGTTGCATGGAATTAAAATGTATTTTGTTTCTCTCGGAACTGTGTCACGGCATCTCATTACATTTCCATTCTTTTGAAAAGCTTTGATTTGGGGGGAGAAAGCTGGAGCCTATTAAAGGCCCCCCCAACCAAGACAAAGTACAGTAAGTTCCATTAGGAGAGTGAGTTTAAAGAAGCAACAGAAACTGAATACTCATCCGTAGGCCAAGGATACAAATGCTCGGGTGCAAAACAGCCCTATGCTATTTAAAAAAAATTTTTTAACGTTTGTTTTTATTTTTGAGAGAGACAGAGACAGAGAATGAGTGGGGGAGGGGCAGAGAAAAAGGAGACAGAATTCGAAGCAGGCTCCAAGCTCTGGGCTCTCAGCACAGAGCCCAACGCGGGGCTTGACCCCATGAACCATGAGATCATGACCTGAGCCCAAGTCCGATGCTTTACCGACTGAGCCACCCAGGCGCCCCATGTTGTTTAAATGGATGGATTCCCACAGGAACGTCCTATGCACCCTACCCTGGGGATGTTCAAAAAGGGGGAACAGATTCAGTTATCTATCTCACCTGCCTACTTAGACCCCATGGAAGAATATGAAAATACTTCAGTAACATAAGTGATACAAGAAAGGGTCTTTTGAGTGCAGTCTGATATGTGCAAACATGACATATCTCATTAGTGTTATATTTCATCTTTTAAAAAGACACGCAAGATTTGAGATATGATAATTACTTTTAATAACTTAGACCTGCTAGGTTTCTCAGGTAACCATAACTGTTACCGGCCCTCAGTACAGACCACGATGCAGGCCACACGATCACAAAACTAGAACCAGAAACTTACTCTTTCATACTTCTCCGTGGACCTGGGCTAAGGAGAGGTGCATCTCTGTCGGGAGTTCAGGAAACTAAAAGCAAATCCAGCTAAACAGCTGCATTGAACGGATCACGGGTTGACTTGGGTGGGGAACAGATGTGTCACCGAGGACTTTTGTTTGTCCGTTGCACTTAGGGTAAAGAGAATCATTGGGCTTTCAATTTGGTTCAAGAAAACTAGTCTTCAAAAAGCAATTTTTTTTGGCCCCCACTCTATCGGGCTGCACAGAATTTTCAAAGCAGCACAGTGTTGTAAAAAATGCCCTTTTAATCAGATTACCCTTGGCGAACGTCCCAAACTCAGGCTGAAGTGCAGGCCTTGTAGTTTCTCACCAGCTTACACTAAGCCTGCACCATGGAAATAATCTACTTTTAAAACCCAGGAAACAAATCGACTGCACTAAGGACATAAGTCGCTGTCATTAGGGAGTGATTAGGCTAAACATTTTTATACACTCTCCTAGCCCACTTTCACATTCTCTATCTCCAGCCGATAGCAGGGAAGGTACTTCAGGTGAGTGTTTGGAACATCCGTGCAGAAATCCAAATGAATAGAATGGTCAGAGGGAGATTTAAATGGCCTCCTGTTTCAACTTTAACCTGCTAATACCTAAGTGAGGATTTTCTGAACCCAAAATGGAGAGTTTGACACGTACCGCACACACAAAAATATTTTTCTTTTTACCATAGCATATCTTTAGGGTCAACACATCACATGTTCTTTATTTATTTTAGGCTAACATGTTTCCTGCGTTGCGTGGTTCATATAAAACATTCTGTGGGGATTAAGAACAAGAAAGCAGGGCTTTTATAACATAATATTACACTATTTATTTATCTTCAACAGGGAGGGCTAGTTTTGGGGACTGGGGACTCATCGTGATGTTATATTGTAGAATACAATAGGAAGTCACAGCATGGTCCTAAATACACCACACCTTCTTGTCCCAATAACCCCCAGACATATTTTCCACCCCAGCACACGTGTACGCCCACAAAGTACTCTGGGAATAGGAGATTTACAGTCTCACATTATATTTGGTGTCATTTTACCTGTTAAAATGTTAATACTCTTTAATGAAGCTCTTAGCATTGAGTTTCCTGGTTTTAAAGGCACTTCTGATATTTTTTTTCTTATTCCTCTTATGTTTAGTTTGCTTTTAAGAGATAAAAGTCAAAAATACCAACATGTTAAAAACACGTACACGACATTTATTTAATAAAAGAAGCTGAAGATATGTTTTCGGAGCGTGGATATGAGAGGTTTATTTTTGCCCCATGTGATTGAAAAGGGACTGGATTTAAGAATGGGCTATTCTACTGGCCCAAAGCTCTTGTCCAATGTTTGAGTCCTACTTTGGACATTCTGCTGATAGTTTCACTTCTACTTTATGAAACATTTCATTAATCCTCAATCTGCCAGCTTTTTCTTGACAATACAGGCTGGCAGACAAAAGATTAAAATTTATTAAATAGTCTACACTTTAAAAGTTCTGAAACGTTCTGTTCATTTGACTCCCTGTTTCACCTGATTTTAAACAACTGTATTTTTCTGAATGTACCCAGAAAGCAAGTAGATAACACAGCATAACAATTTTTAAATACCAAGATATACAACACCAAATCTAAACCTGACATACAGAAAAAAATCAAAATACAGCTCTCCTTGAGCAGAACTGCTCGCATGCACATTAAAAGCATCTCCCACTCCAAGTATTTCAAGCATACATTTTTTGTATGCTCTTCTTCCTCATACCCTTGCCACCCCCCCTCACTTTTCCAATCTCATAAATAATTCATGAACTGATAAATATGCAATTTCAAAAAGTGCAGACAAGGCAGCACTGCATTAAAAAAAAAAGGGGGCGGGGGACTTGTGCTTTTTACACACAGGTCCTGTGCTGCACTTTACGGACGACAAATTTGCTAGTATTCAAACCCTGTATTGTATATGTGATATGAGAGTGACTGCATTTCTGGTCAGATGTCTTGCTAGACATGTTATGAACTGTCTGATGAAGACTGTAATACATAATATATAAACATTTAAAAGAAATTAAGTTAGCAGTGTTTTAGAGCTTGGCACTCTCTCATTGGAATTTGTGAATAAAAGCTTTCAATGTTCACCCTGTCAAGTAAGAAGAGCAGACGTGTGCACGTCCTGCAGGTAGGAGAATTCTCTGGTGATAATACCATAAAGGTCTCAGGCAACGAAGGTTTCCTCTAAGCAAGAGTCACTTATTTGACATCATAAGAACATTCTTTAGAGGCCAATTTAACAAGATCAACAGTAAACCGTTCTGCCTGAGCTTTCAAACAGGTAAAATCACCCATCTGAGAGCCGGTATATAGAGCAGAGCTGAGGACCTCCATTTTGTGGGCTAATTGCTTGATTACCAGCCTGAAACAAAATGGAGGCGAGACTTTTTAAAGCAGCTCAGGGCTGAGGTATCAGAGGGAAATGTCTCAAGGAGGTAAAAACATTCCTTCAAGAACATTAGGTATCTGATCAGATAGATATTAAAGGTAATGTAATAAATACAGAAGGCACTGTACTTATACACTAAGAATAGAGATAGTAGATAGAATAAAGTATTCATTGAAAGAGAGCTATTCTAGTTTAGCAACAGTTAAGTTTAAAAAAAAAACTGATTTCAGTCTGAAATGTAACCTTTCAAATGAACACTTAAATTGGAAAACACCATGGGTAAGAAATAGACCACAGCATTTAATTTGGACTGGCTAGTTGGAAGCCTATATTTACTGTACTATAATTTCAAATTTAATTAAGTCACACTGCTGACGCCAGTAGCATCAACACAGTAAAGATGATTAATTGCATGCGTAAATGAAATATAAACAGCCCTAAAAGTAACATTAATGCAGAACCTTGCACACAGAAACGGTGTGATGGATTTAAGTGCAAGCGCCTACCTGCGTCTCTGAGGCACACGCCAGAATTGGGATAAGGGCCTTGCATTTGAATGTAATCACTGTACCAAAAATATAACCTTTTACGGGTCATTATTTTTCTAAGACATGTGTCCAGCCTCCCCTTTTCCTCTCCTCCTGCACCTCAACCCCCAACATGATTTGTTATCTTATAGAAGACTTTTCACACAATTTGCATTGTCATCTTATGGACTGGCTACCGGGACACAAACATGAGCTGACGCTGCGCTGGGGGACAGGGCTGTCACGTATTCCACTTGGCTTCCATTGTACTCCCCCTCGCAGCAGCAGTAGTACAAAGGGCCTGACAGACCCAACCACGGATTGTCACCTTGATTTGTCCAGTCCAGCAGATATGCAGAAATGAATTATATTCTCCTGCGTATGAATACAGCACAGAAGCAAATAAGCTTGCAAACAGCATCTTCCAAGCCACATTATCTGAGAAACATCAAGCTTCTTCGTAGACACTACACGCTGCCTCGCTCAGTAGGTGAGGAAAAGCGGAAAGAACCACCCGATTAGTGAAGACACGAAAAGGCTCCCCTCCAATAACATATTCTTGACATTAGAGCCTAAACTCTCTCTGATTGAGAGATATGTAATTTGTATTCTGCTTAGCTTTTATTTTTGATGAACGCTATCACAGTGCTTCAAAATGCAAACTTAAATCATATTTTTGAGAAGAATGTGCTATGTGAAACCTAGTAAATAAAGCTGTTGTTCTTTGAAGAGAAACTAAGTTAAATTGAAATATTCTTCTGAAAAATGACAAAATGAGTGAGTTCACTCAATGTCTGTTATACTTCTCCATAAACCCAAAGCCTGTATTATTTAAATTTTCCCAAATGTTAAAGCTCTAAGCCTGAAAGCGCCCAAAAATAGTTGGCTGCTAATGAGAAAATTCGCTGGAAGATTTTTCTTTAACGCCAGTTGTTTATGACTTTATCGACAAGGTGTTTGTATGCCTTAGAGATCTGCACAGGTTTAATAGCCACACATGGATAAATGAAGCAGACAGGGTTTTGCTATTTCTTTATGGAAAGATGCCTTCAAAACCAGAGAGAAAGGGAACATTGTTTTTTACTAGCTTTTTTGAGGGAAAGTAGAAGAACATTTCTCCTTGCGGCAAAGAAAAAAATGGTTGCCGTTTTAAAATAAATACTGATGAAGAGAAAGATCACCTCATACACATGCCCTTGCAAATTCTTTCCATTTTTGTAGACAATGCAGGTGCTCGCTGATCCCTCAAAAGACACTTTTTCAAAAAACCGGAGCCTCGTGTTTAAGAACACTTCGGACAACATGACGTGACCTATGGTTTGCTTTTATTATTACTTTTGAAATCTACCCACCTTGACGGTTATGTGCAGGGTGCTTGGTTCTGAAGAAAAGCCTTGAGAAGCATTTCACTTTTGTTTTAAACATATGAGACAGGGCTAATCTGAAGATAGAGCCTCGGAGAACCAAAATATTGCATTTTGTGTCTGAGCATATAATGTTTAAAACGCTCACACCAAAAATACGCTTCATTCAAAAGACCTATTAGTTTTGAATTTTAAACTGCACTAGTCTATTGTCTTCTGCTTATACATATGGATTCTGTTCACAAGGCAACACTTGGTACCTAGTGTTTTAAATGGTGACTAGCATAAACGAACAGGATACACGTAGTAGACAATATGTATGAAAAGAACATAGAACCCTACCCCATACAGAAATGCAAATGTTATTTGATCAAAGGGCTGCACATTCATAGTGAAGGATTCGGTCAAAATAAAACCTTCAGTCCAGGAAGATGCAGAAGAAAATCTGGCCTAATTCGTTTCAAAGGCATTTAGGAAAACTCTAAATGTACTAAACAGTACTGTTTATTATTGTCCAAGGAAAAATTGTACAAATGTGTTCTGCCTCAGAATTCTAGGCAGCCCTTCACCTGCCTGCAGCAGAATCCGGGCTTGATGGTTACGGTGGGTGACAGAAAGGGGCCGTTGGAAGTGCTATGATGCAGTTTGCACAGGAAGATTTCAGCGCATTTCAGCGGTAGCCAGTGATGCCGGGGAGCCGTGGGCTTTTTTCTTTCTTTTACTAGTTGTGCCTGGCTTCTAGTACTAAAACCCGACTCGTACGGTGTGACCACCGTGTACAACGCCCTGTGCTTTGAGATTCAGCCTTATTTGACAGATTTTCAAGTTGCTTTGGCATTTCAATCTGCTTTAGAGTTGTAAATAAAATTCACACATTAGTGCCTTCCGTGCTCATGGTTCCCTTTAAAAAATGATGTAATTCCACTTTATCCCTTTATTTTAATCATAAGTTCCAAGAACATAATACACAATCTTAGGGTTTTCTCCTAATTCAAAGGAGAAATACATGCCCAGGTTAGGGCTTTTGTGAAAAAAAAAAAATGTGATCTTAGACACCAAACGGGTTTCTCAAAGCTTCTCTTTTGTGTTTTTATAATATAACAATGTACACTTTTCTTTAAAACTGATCATGTCATGTTGCACGTGATTCTAAAATCTGAAGTTTATTTGCAATTGCTTTCAATGAATACAATTAGATCCCTACACAAAAGGTCGAGGAGCATCCTATAGTCATCAAAGGGGAAAACAAATGGCAAAGTTGAAAATATAAAGATTTCAAAGGAACACATATGACCAGTTGGTTTAAAAAAAATCAGTAATTATGCTTAAGGGAAAAAGCATGTTTCAAAGCATTTAGTGGAAAACACAAATGAAATAGTTGGAAACATAAGATTTAGCCTCAGAATCTTAGTCGTTCATTCCTCCCCTTATTACATTGCCACCCCATGCCAGAATGTTCTTTTGAAACATAGGTTAAAAGGGGTGGGGGGCGATCAAATCACTGTTCAGTATTGCCCTAAACTTTCATTACATTTGAGAGCGAGGAAGCCACAGCACTCTCCTCCCTGATAGATTGTTGAAGGGGCCATCTGAGGTTCTATTTTCCACATAGGGTCAAGACTGCTGACATGGGATTAATCAGCTACTCCTCCTAAACCATGAATCAGAACAATTGCTGTCAGTTTCATATGGTACAACTGCCTGGAAACAGAAGAGGTGGCAAGTGAGAGAACAGATCAGGAACGTAGGGAAGAAGATGTTAGTGGATAGTTGTCACTCCGATTTGGCTACTTGCGATTTGGTACAGTAACCAAATTAAAATGATGAAATACGTGTTCAACCCAGTGATTTTGGAACATCATTCCCTACCTTCCCAACAGCCCCCCACTCACACCGCCCGCTTTAAGATCTTGTTCCTTTATCAACTGTGACATTTTATAAAAACTTCACGCTCGTTTACTTTCTTTTGGTAGACGTCATTTGTGTTCAAGTCCACATTTAAACATGTCTGTTGACCCAGGGTTAAACTCAACGAAGCCTGTGCAAAATGCGTGCAGCTCTTCTGCATACATATTGCAAAGCCAACATTGTATTTAACCTCTCCGTGAATGTTTGCATTACAGAATTGGAAAATACTAGGTGCAAATGTCTGCATAAAGGGGAACTGAAATCCTTCACTATTAGGGAGGAGTGTGACAAGCTTCTTTTTACACTGGGATACACTTACATTAAAATGGCCTTGTTACTAAATGAGAGTGTTGTCTATTACTAACAATGATATGAAAATGGACACTTATTGATCACATGTTTGGAAAAATAACCATCCCTTGCTTTACAGATGACATCCAGACAAAACCAGGAATAGTTTTTCTTGGGGATAAAGTATTACACTTGAAATCTTTCTCTATTTGTTAGCATTAGAATTGGATATTTGCAGGAAAGCAAGTGTTAAGACTGTATGATGTAACATATGATCAGGCTACACGGGCAAAGGTGATTAATTATGGTGCCAAAAAATGAAATAATATTTTATTAGAAAATGGAAAAGTGCAGGGAAGTTTTCAAAATGAAACCTTATTTTCAATTATTAAATTTAATATTATTCAATAGCAATATCGTGTTCCATCGTGAGATAGAGTGCTCTGAAAAAGAGTCCTGCCATGATTAAAAAAGTAAATAGATGTTTTTATGTTGACAGATTTTTTAAAAGTTAAAAGAATTTGTTAAACAAAACTTTAAGAACAAAAATTCTATATAAATATAATAATGTACAGAGTCATGTATAAATATAATTATTTTCTATGTACCCTGAGGTTTGCTTTTGCACAACTGATTAAAGGCAATAAACTTATTTTGATGTTTCATGACGCTACCACAAAAGTGACAATCGCACATGATATAATAGAAAAGTATTCACATTGATAGTAAGTGCAAAAATTGTTACTAAATCCATTCAACGTGTAGCCAAATTATAATTTACTTTTTTCATTGAAGTATAGTTGACACACAATGGTACATTAAATTAGATTTCATTTTATCTTAACCACATAGTACAGACATGAGCAAATAGAGTTTGTCATTATTAAAACACATTGCAGAATCAATGTGTTAAAAACAATGGAATTACCCCCAAAGAAAGGTATATAATATAAAAAATACATATTGTCACTTTAGTTAGGCATTAGTAAACACTCTATACTCTGAAATTCTACAGACGCTTGAAATGCAAAATTTAGTGTATCTGTGCTAAACTCTTTGAGACAACTGAATCACTGAAGAAATCAATAGAAGTATCTGTAATTATTTGTCACACGAATTTATTCTTCTCCAAAAGAATTTGCCCGGCATCTTTAAGACATCACTTGAAAGAAATACATAGCTATCATCATCGTCTCTTTAAGTTTAAAAAAACATGTAAGGCATCTTTGTAAATATACTTAGTTGATTAAATACTATGGAACTTGAAATTAAAACTATCAATGCTTCAATAAAAAGACTTTTGTTTCATAGGAAAAAGTGAAAAATTCTGTGAACATAAATTGGCCATGCAAAAACACCTACAAGAAACATGTTTTCGGAAATAGCTCACTTATTTTTACCTAAATGGGATAAAACATTAATGCATTTTATAATTGATGAAATATTTGATTATAAAAATAATTGGGTATAGTGTAATTCAAAATGACTGTTTAACATTACTCTGACAATGATTTATAAGATGTTTGATAAAATTACTGCCAAGTTTTCAAATTGTGCAAGGCAGTCTAAATAGTCGGTAAAAGGCAATTCAGAATAACTTTAATCATTTTCCTGGTTTCATTAATTTCTTATAAATAAAGACATAACAAAAACTTTTCCAAAGAAGTCCATAAATGTACCGAGGTTCTACATGTGTGTGTTTAACATTTTCCAGGATATATTCTAATTCAGAACACTTAGTGCTATTCTTTTTATTTCAAAAGAAAACCCATAGTATCAATGTTATTGCTTTAAAGCTTGAATGAAAGCATTATAATGAGTCACAAATGATATCATACTCCGTTTTGGAGAATGAGAATATTCTGCTTACCCAAAATCAAATTACATGTGCTATGTGTCTATTTAAATGATTTGATAAAGGTGGGCAGCAATGAAACCACATGACATGAATCTCGGAGTAAAATCGGGGTAACCAAGGATAGATAAATAAGAACAGGTTTAAGACTTAGTATTATATCTGAATACAATTTCTGCAAGACAAAGTCAAACTGCTACAGAAATGCAGATGTGCTCACAAAGACTGGGCGGGGGGAGGAGGCTAGGGAAGGGGGAAGGGGGGATTTTGATAACCTTTAGTAAGGCAACCAATTCACTGATGTGCCTCCTCCCATTCTGCCCAGAATGATTTGCACTTAGAAAGGCTGGACACCTAGATCAAAGCCACACTCAGCCCCTGGACTGTTGCTAACTTGTCCTCAATTATAAATGACCTTTAGGCAAAGGAGGGAAAAGAAATATTTATTTACCATTAAATAGAGCGAAATTCGTATTTTAAGATGGCTGAGAACACACTGCACAAATGAACCCCAAAACATTTTCACTTGCCTTTCTCCCTAGGTATCATCTACTTTCTGCATACAACTTGGGGGAAGAGTATTAAATCATTATGTGTGCCTTTAAACAACATAATCAATACTTAACTTTTAGAAATTCCATTTCAGTCTATGTAAAAGAATCAAGAAGCACATATGAGGAAGATAGATGAAACATTTTTTTTCTGTAAAATTTAAATTGGCATCAAACCTTGATTTTTTTTAATGAAAGTAATATCAAAAGAATTGCTAATCAGATTAAAACCCAAAATACTATTATCTCTATTTGAAAAAATTCCCTTAACAATTTGCTTACCAAATATATGGATGAGACCTCAAAATTAGAAAAGTGTAGAATGTAATTCGAGGAAGACAGAATTCTGCTGGTCACCTAGGAATTTTTAAAATATATACCAGGAAAAGACTTTAGTATTTTCAAAATTATCTTTAGCTGTATATAAATTTTTTTTAATTGTGAGACAAATAAATTGTTTGGTTAAATAACAAAACTATCATAGGATAATAATGGCATTGTCAGATAAGAATTCTAAAATATGGACACAGTCTCCTTTCCTAGTATTTGGTTGATAGAATTGTCCATATAATTAGGAATTTAGTCTCAGAGGCTTTGAATCACATGGATGATCTAGCCTGTACTCAAACCATTTGAATCTGTTAAGAAAACTTTTTTATGACTTTAAAAAAAGGTTTCATGACTCCCTTGCCTTTTACCAGAGAAGTAACAATTGAAGAGTTTTTCACTGAGTCCTTTTTATTCAAAGATAAACACGTTCGTAATTATTTTTTCTTTTTCTAACCCCTTGTGTAAAATCTGGAAAAACAGGGCAAATGTGTGATAAGAAAATATTTTACCTACACTCCTAACAACCACAGGCAACTATTAGAATATTTCCTTCCAGTCTTTTTTTTCCCCTAGGATTTTATTTCTTTTAAAAATTTATATTACAAATTTTACATAATTTGGCATTTGGCTTTTTTGTTCCAGAGCACGTTATTAGAACATTCCCACATCACTGTATGCCCTTTGTAAACAAACCTGTAAAGGTTATATGATAGTCAATCATATGAAAATGTTAGCTAGATCATATGGAAGCAAGAAAGGAAATTTGTTATTTGAATGATATTATGGTGAATATTCTGGTGAATAATTATTCCTGGCTTTTTTTTCTTTTCTTTTTATAGTTTAGAATTTTGTCAGTTAATTAAAACAAAAGATTAAAATAAAAAAAAAACCACTGTATTATAGTGAAAATGTTTATCAGATGAAGAGCTAGGCTTTAACAACACACCTTGCCAAAAAGCTTTGCAAATCGTTCCTCACTTGGAAGCATGTGAGAAAGGGCTGGAATAAGAATAGCTGAGATTTGCTGGAGCCAAAGCTCACAGAAAGAAGAATCCGCAGGTTTAAAAAGGTAATGTTATCATCTTAAATTTATTTGGAGCAAACCACAGATGTGTAATGTGACCATTTGCAAACAGTTTTAAAGGACATATAGCTAAGAATTCCACATTTGCTTCAGATAACCTTGTTGTTTTACACCGAGATGATATTTGTGTGTGTGATGTATGTACATTCACCTTAAAGTGTTGTAGTGAGAATCAAAGTCACGGAAACGGCGAAATGAAATAATGAGGAGAATGTGCAATGAGGTGTGTAAATAAGGGGCCCATTTTAGTATACTTAAGAATATTTCAGGTAACATAAAGATCTCGTTTCATCGCCAACTTTCTCACTAAAAAAAAAAAAAAAAAAAAAAAAAATCCCCAAAGAAAGCAATGGTCCCATTTATATCAATAGGATTTTTTTTTTAGTTATTTAGGAACATCTTGCCAAGAAAACCAACACAATCCCTAGTCATTATTATATAGGATTTCTGACATATGGGCAAACATTTTTTCCCCTCTCACTGATCATTCTAATTGACGGAAATGACCTGATGCTAAAGAAATGGTGGAATATCTTTAAATAAGTGTACTGATCAATTTAAGAAGTTGATTGATTATTTTTGTATTTAATTGAACAGTTATTTTGCTTAATTGATCATCTTGTTTACTTTGGGGATGGTGTGTGTGTGTGTGTGTGTGTGTGTGTGTGTAGAGAGAGAGGGAATGATGGGTAGGAAAGCTTCATGCCTAAGGAGAAGTAGAAATGATCACAGATGCAGAAAGTATTTAAAATAACGCACCCAGGCATCTCTGAAGCCTTGATTACAAGTGTCAAATGTTTCTCACATGTTTCAACTATAAAATGATCTTGACTCCATTATTTTAGAAAGCCAAAATATATATATGGGGCGCCTGGGTGGCTTAGTCGGTTAAGCGTCCGACTTTCGCTTAGGTCATGATCTCGCGGTTCGTGGGTTCGAGCCCCGCGTCGGGCTCTGTGCTGACTGCCAGCTCGGAGCCTGGAGCCTGTTTCAGTCTGTGACTCCCTCTCTCTCTGACCCTCCCCTGCTCACGCTGTCTCTCTCTCTCTCTCTCTCCTAGAAATAAATAAAACATTAAAAAAAAAAAAGAAAGCCAAAATATATAGTGTGTGCATGTTAATGTTCTAAATGGGGTATTAATTGTGCTCTTTCTCAGTGGAGTTTATTTTCAAAGCAAAGTGTTCAGGATATATTTAAAATATGGTTTGATATATCCATGCTTGCAAAGGGGAACAGGGTTAATCTAAATGAATCTATAAAAATAAATACATCCTATGCTGTGCTTTCTTAATAGTTGTGCTGGTTTATTTTAATATGAAAAAATAATCAAATCTCTGATTGTTAAGAAGATCATGTATTGTATTAACTTATCTAAAATTAGGACACACTTGATATCATGTGAGTTCCAGACATGCAAAAACAGAAAAAATTATGAATCCAAACCCAAAGGAAGGGTCTCAGCTCGAGTACCCATTTTATTGCAACCCTCATTTTGTAAAGTTACACAGTGTTCATTCTTCAGTTAATGAAAAAAGTAATAGTTTCCATTTTTTTCCCCAGCAAATCATCAAACTGAAGATTGAGCACTACTAAATTTGAAGGAAAGTGAAAACTAAAGATGTTCTTTCCTGTTTTCCTTGGGGGTGTAAACGGAGATTGTTCTTTTCCAATTTGTTTTGTACCAGGAAGTTAAATTTTATTTTGTGGATAATTTAATTACCTTCTATACCTCATGGATTTAGAACTTTTCAAGGAATGTTTCCACTTCCCACTTTTCTCCGTATCTCACAGAGGATATGTGATAGAACTCATGTGTTTTCACATGAGGCTAATTCCTCGGGAATATAATCTTTGTCTTGCTAAGGGAACATATGTGTGAATTAAAAATTCATGTCTTAATCTAGTAGAATATATCCAATTCTTTTAAAATACTCACTAAGTACCTTCTTTTTTTTTTCATTTAGTTACTTCATGCTAAGATGCTATAAGCAATTCCACCACCAGCAAATTCCATTCATGCACCATATAACTGCCTCCCGACTTGGAGTACCAAAATAGCATAAAACATATGAGGTTTGAGTATAAAGTAATGAGATCAATCTAAAAAACAGACCCAAACTTACATGGTCAAATCAGTCTTTTCATTCAGAGGCATCACCTCATGAGTCTGTATTTATTCTATTTGTGTGGCCATTCTTCTCTTTAAAATTACTCTCTTGATGGACATCCTACTTACAAATCTGCAATGAGGTCCAATTATTGTGTATTGAGAAGATGTGTATTATCATTCAGTGCCAATATGGGTGAACAGATACATGACCTAGCTTGTTTTGGGGGTAGAAGAGGAAGAAAAAGAAGAAAAAAATTACGAGAGACTGGGTGATACAACTGTGTGGTCAGTCTTCTTGTGTGATTCGCGAACATATTCAGAGGACGGTTCTAAGAAAGGAGTTTCAGCGTAAGTTTTGAACACAGAGTAGTGTTGGTGAACTGGACGTATGGGCTCCAAGATAGCCACTATGAAGGACAATACACACTTGGGTCTGTCCACACTCATTTGCTTCTTTTTAATATATGATATACTCATTACTTTATGGCAACACTTTTATGCTTTTTACTGCGTTTTATCACAAAGAGAAGAAAAGTTATGAGTGCAGCAGTTAGAAACAGGAGCAAAAGTAGAGCTTGTAGCTTGGGTCCCAGCCAGTTGATTATTTTCTCCCAGGCTTGCTATTTGTAAATAGAGCTTTTACATTTAGTTCCAACTCATTGGGTTTTGCCTACAGAGTCCTTTATTTGGACATTTCTTCTATTAGTCACACAAGAAGGTCAGTTTTTTACCTTAGCATCATTATTGTAGACCCCCAAAATGCCATTATTCTGTGTGGAGTATTCAGTTTATACATTAGACTTGACTTGGAATGAATTCTCATTGTTTCTCAAACCAAAATAATTCTCCAAGGAAAAAACGTTCTCAGATTTTGATGGCAGTCTGGGTAGTTTAAAGAACATGTCACAGATTGTGAAAAAATATTCCAAAAGTTACTTTTAGTACTATGTTGATCAATGCCCACTCATTGGCTTAAGATCCCTACTATTTGAAGGGAATAGCACTCTGAGTCTCCAATTTCTGATGTGTGCATCTAAAACATTTCCACAAAATTAATTTTCACACATCTCTTTATTGCAAAACATACAATTACAAAATTTTAAATGTACTGACCATAAGTCACATTAGTGTTTTCTCCCTATGAATAACTCTTAGGGGTTAAAATCAACTCAGAAAAAGAAGCTGGACTAAGGGATACACTAAACTAACTTTAATTGTAAAATCATTCGAAGATGTAATATTTTATTTTCTCTCACCCTCCCCCTATTCCAGGAAATGTGTTGTTAAAATACCATGTGTTGTTGGGAGAAACCACTATTTTTGACCACAGAAATTTGGAATATGAAAGAACTAATATATTTCAATGCATTGTGGATAAGAAATTAAAAACAAAAAACAAAGAAAAAAAACCCCTCCAAAACAAACAAATTTGGTGATATTAGATTTATCAATATATAATTATGAACATTTTTATCTACTGGCTGACTTAAATTAAGTAAATGTCCATAGCTTATTAAGGACATTGTTTGGCAAAGGGAGCCATCAAATCCATTAATATTTTTCCCTGGGCCAATTTCTTATGTGTTGATTTGGGTATTTTAAAAAGTAAATATGTGGACTATTTTAATTCTTTTTAATTCTCTACTGCTTTATTTTACTTAAATTGAGGAGTCTACAAGTTTCTTTGAAGATAATCTTTATAAATGTGCTATGAAATTCTTTTTATTTGTTAACAGGCTGTATCATCTCCTAACCATTAATGCTTAAAATCCAACTTTAAGAACAACTTCTACTGTATCTATGAGTCAAGAATTTTCTGAACATTTTAGGCAAAGCTTCCCTGCTCCTGCAGATTTCCTATTCATTTCCTATAATATCAAACAGTATCAGGCAAAGTTATAAAAATATAATTGATTAATAGGTAATTTTCAGAGCAAGAAGGGATTTAGCAATAATTTCATCTAATGCCATATTCTGTATATGAAGAAACCAAGACCCTGAAATAGAATGTGACTTTGCTCAAGGTCACTTAGTTTATTGGTATCAGTAAAATGTGAAGAATGTTTCTAATATGTCTTAGGACACACCCAGTACTCCATGGGTGGTAGAAAGAAAAATACAGTCTCCTTCTCTTGATCTATTTGTATTCAGCTGACTCAATGATGTTTAGAATTGAGAAGATTTGGAACTCATTTAGTCTGATCTGTTTCCCTAATAATGCAAAGATCCATTTTTCTAGAGGCAATAAAAAGGAAGTCAATACTGAAATAGATCAAGCTTCAAAACCACCAAACTGGAACGGATTCAAAACTTTTCCAAAGCAGTTAGTGTCCCCTCACTATCTATTGGCCGTGATGACAGCCAGCAACAAGCTGGTCTTTGGAGCCCTTATTAGCACGGTAGCAATGGCAGTGAGGGACTGGGGTGCGTGTGATGGGGGGGGGGGGGGGGGGCCCCGGGGGGGGGGGGGGGGGGGGGGGAGCCACTGCCACAGGGACAAGGTAAGCAGAGAATCCTTGAAGGAAAGCACAGGGCTTTCAGTGTGTTCATTGTGTTCTTCCTTATTTGCAATTCTGTTTATGCTGCTAACATTAGCACAGATTTTCCTTAATGAATACTTTCCAGCTGAAAGACGGTGAGATAAATTATGTGACTCTTTTTAATATTAGTTCATCGAATTAAAACAGTTCTGACTTGCAATGAGGCCTTTTCTTTTTGATGTTAAGTTCAGGTTTGCAGAAAATGTCCATGACAATACATGTGTGCCCTGCAAAGATGGTTTTTTAAACCAAGTAAGGTAGTATTAGCACTCTTGTGTGATAATTTCAGAGTTTTTCTCTTGGTGGGTAAAAAAGTAAACATACCGATATAGCCATTTTAGGGGCCCTTGGGTGGCTCAGTCGGTTAAGCATCAGACTTCTGCTCATGGTTATTGGGTTCAAGCCTGGCTTCAGGCTCTCTGCTATTAGTGTGGAGCCTGCTTGGGATCCTCCGTCTCCTTCTCTGCCCGTCCTGCGCACGCGCGCGCGCGCACACACACACACACACACACACACACACACACACACACACTCCCTCTCTCTCTCTCTCTATCAAATAAGTATTAAATTTGTTTTTAATGTGGTTATTTAATACCGTGGATCCATGCATTTAGTTGAAACCATTTTCTTCTCTCAAACTTGGTGCCCTAACACCAAAAATACATATATCTTGCTTTTCACCCATTTCCCAAAATACAAGTGTTAAATTAGGCTATTTTTCTCCGTTTCTTACAAATGATTGGGGGGAGGGGGACTCTTTCAAACTCCCCTCTGCAAAACTAAAGGGAAAACATCACCACATTCTTGATGATTGTATTTGCTAAATCACTCCCAAATTAGACGCTTCAGAAACAACATGCTACACAAATGGCAAATATTCAATTCATGCATTGCCTGGAGGCTCTGGACTGCATTACTCTCCATATCTATCACAGGAACAATAGAATAAAGTGATTCTGCAAGGTTAGAGAAATCAAACCCACTCAGCCACTCTTCACAAGGAATATTTGGATAACCAAGACTTGACGCAAATATTTGTTACTAGCCATTATGACAAGCTGGGGACATTCCATGATCTTATTAGTATCTAGTCATTCACAGTTTGCTCCTTATGTATCAAAACATGCACACAGATAATAGGAATAAATTGTTTACTTCCCATGTTACTAGGCAATTATAAATATTTCAGCAAAAGGGTTACACTGCGCCAAGGTTACAATCTAATAGAATAATTCAAGATGCAAATGCCATTGTCTGGTGAGCTAATGCTGATGTTCCCAAATAGTCCTCATTTGATTGGCTTTTAGAGAAAAGACTTGAAACAGAATAAAGTATGCGATACTTTTTAAAAAGCTTCTAGCCTATCACTTATCACTTCTGTAGGATCTCCTTTGTTTTTACTTCCCTGGACAGCATTCATAGTCAAGCATGTTATATGCTGCACATAGCTATGAACTGATGGGGACTGCTTCATTTCAACCCCAGAATATTTTAAACTCAAAAATTCCAAGAGTGACCAAGCTGCTTATTTATCTTACCAGTTTCATTATATAATGTTTTGGGAGAATTCTGCCTAATTTAACCTTGCAGATAACTCCACTATTGTTTTTCATAATTTATTTAATGGTTTGCAATAGCCAGTATGTAGAGGTTTGTCAACAGGTTATATAGTCTCTGAAAAATAAAAATACAGCTATGGAATTATGAAACTACAGTGGACTTGACTTTCTGAGGCCAGCCATCTCACTCTACAGGTGAAAGACTTTGTGCCAGTAAAGTAACACAGTGTGGTCTGAATTGAAGTAACTTTTTCTCAGTAGAGCCAAGACCAGCACTAAGATCATATAACACACTGATTGCTCTAGTGCTCTTTACACTACATTATATACCTTCACCTTTTTCTTTCTGGAATTCTTTTTTTTTTGGCAAGAAGGAGAATGAGAACAGTCCACCTAAGAAGTATACCTACCCCCTCTGCATTCGGCTGCATCCTTCATAATCCTATATCCCTATGGAAACATTTAACACCTCTATGTTCCACAAACATTGCTTTCATGCCCTACACTTTGCATGACATTTTCTTTGCTGTTCTTTCTATTTCACAGAAGATAAAAAGGATCATTAAAATGCTGTTGTTCTTTTTCTGGCATACACAAAAACTATTTAAGCTATTTCTACCCAAGAACATTCCTTCAACTTCGAAGACATAGAGGAGATAGAAAGGGTAGGACATCCTTCTCAGCAGTGCTGAGATTTCCCTGTGGGAGGAAAATCGGGAGGAGAGTTCTCCAGAAGGCCTAGCCTATTTTGTGGTTAAACTTCACAAACTAACTTCACGAACTACCTATCTGTTAAAAACAGTCTTATGCCTCTTTTGAGAGAAAGGAATCATAAGAGATAGAAAAAAAGCCAACCTCCTCTGAAGCAGCGATTGAAGAAAACAAAATAAAATAGAAAACCAGGCCAGTTGTTTTAATTCTTAAATATAATAAGGATGGACAGAAACAATGAACACATTTGTATTAATTTAGTGTTCAATGAGGCCTTAATTAATAACTAATGCTTACATGTATTAGTTTAGTCGGGATTTTTTTTGGTGTGTGTGTTGGTAGTGAATATTCAATGTCATTGAATTTACAGAAGTTCAGAGCCATTCCAAGAAAGCTACAGCATTCTGTTTTCTTTCCAAAATATTACTCTGAAATATGAAGGAGGTAAATATTTCACTCATTGTGCAATCATCAGAATGGAAAAAAGTCCAGGTAGCTGATGAAGATTGTTCAGCTCAAGACTGTTAGATCTCCGATGAGAATACCCGCTCTGGAACTCATCCCTTAAAGGGATGGTATACAAAAAAAATATTAATTAAAATATTCCAGCCTTTATGGTTCACATTTTATGCATTTTTACATGCTTTATGTGTTTCTTAACATGATTTTTTTTCTGGATATAGCAGAATACACACACACACTCACACACATACACACATATGCTATTTTATATATAAACACAATTGTTAATTGTTATAATAAGATTTAAGAGCTAAAACATTACAGTACTCCTTCCCCTATAAAAAAGAGAGAGAAAGAGATAGAGAGAGCGAGCCTGAGTGTCTGAGTTTTGATATCGGCTCAGGTCATGATCTTAGGTTCATGAGTTTGAGCTTCATGTCGGGCTCTGTGCTGAGAGCATGGAGCTTGCTTGGAATTCTCTCTCTCCCTCTTTTTCTGCCCCTCCTGCCCTTGCTGGTGTGTGTGTGTGTGTGTGTGTGTGTACGTGCGCTTGCGCTCACGTGTGCACACTTGTGCATGTGTGCACACACTCTCCCTCTCTCAAAATAAATAAATAAACATTTATTTAAACATGTTTTTTCTTTCTTTTTGTCATCTATGGTCTTTATTATGTTGAGGTACCTTTCCTCTATACACACTTTTGAGAGTTTTTATTATAAATGGATGTTGGATTTTGTCAAATGCTTTTTTCTGTTATCTATTGAGGTGATTTTTTTTCTTCTTCATCGTGTTAAGGTGGCATATCACGTTGATTGAAAAAGCTGCTTTTTCTAAAGAAAAGGCACAAATAGAAAAAAAATATAGGCTACTAAGAAGCACTCAGAAAATGAGCATGAGGCCACTATATTTAACATTTCCCTTTGGAGTGGCAAAAGTATTTTCGTAGGGTTATTTCCTCATTTCCAATGGCATACAAGGGTTGGGACACCCAATCTTTAATGTGCAATAAAATGAAATGGCAATTTTCCAAGAGCTGTGAGACTATCGCTAATTAGCACATTAATTTATATAAATAAAATTCTCTTTGCTGTTCCCCAGTGTTCTGCCTGAGAAATGCAACAAGATGAATGAACATGACAAATCAAAGTGAAATTTACAGGCTTAAAAAAAAGATACAGAAATAATCCCTTGACCTAATTCCAACTTTTCGGACCTTCCTTCATCAGTGCCATTTCCATGCTGCCGGACTTAAATTCTAGACGAGTTCACAAAGAACTATCTCTTTACTCCTGGAGTTAGACTCCTGTCTAAAGGGGCCAAGATTACAACTCAAGAGAATGACTTTCATTTATTCCTACAATTACTTTTAGTTTCTGTTGCATATATTTTCTTAGCAAAAATATAAACATTTTCCCTGTTTTTAACATTTTTTCCTTACATAGAAAATATTGTTTAATCATTTTTAGTTTTAACTAATTTTATGGTCAACCCAATTTTAAAAAAATGACTACTGTCACTAAGCTAAGTCAATATTTCAAAAGAAGTTGCTAGTTGAATAAAAAAGCAAGATCTTAATATCCAGGAAATGTTCTACTAAATTTATGTTTTATTGTAACTCAGTTATTCTGAAAATAAATTTAATGTAATAAGCACTTTCAAGTATGCGCGTATATTTACACTCTTTTACACAGATAGATAGATAGATAAACTTATTTATCTATATATAAATAGATAGGTCGATCTGGCTATAACTTCTTTGGTGGATACTGACTGCAAAGCCATAAGGAGTAACCCTGGTTATAATCCATTAGTAAGTAGTAAAATCAGTTTTATGAAAAACAGAGTAGAACAGAATAAAGAGGGACATCTGGGTGGCTAAGTTGGTTAAGCATCCGACTTCAGCTCAGGTCATGATCTCGCTGTTCATGGGTTTGAGTCTTATGTCGGGCTCTGTGCTGACAGCTCAGAGGAGCCTAGAGCCTGCTTCAGATTCTGTGTCTCCCCCTCTCGCTCTGCCCCTCCCCAGCTCATGCTCTGTCTCTCTCTCAAAAACAAACATTAAAAAGAAGAAGAAGAAGAACAACAACAACAACAACAACAACAGGGCCGCCTGCGTGGCTCAGTCAGTTAAGTGTCGGACTTTGGCTCAGGTCATGATCTCACGGTTCATGGGTTCAAGCCCCGCGTCGGGCTCTGTGCTGACAGCTCAGAGCCCAGAGCCTGTTTCAGATTCTGTATCTGTCTCTCTCTCTGACCCTCCCCTGCTCACACTGTCTGTCTCTCAGAAATAAATAAAACATTAAAAAATTTAAAAATTAAAAAAAGAACAGAAAAAAGAGAATGCATATAATATAGAAGATAAGTACTGTTTTGTGAGACATACTTATCAGTTATGTGTAGGTTTCTGAGTATATACATTGTGATGTATTATGTATTTCTTACAGGGAATCATGTTCATAACAGTTGGGAAGATCTTCCAATACAACAGCATGTAAAAATTACAGAAAAAATAGAACCTAGACTATGAAATGCACCCCTTAATTTATACATTCAGTAAACATTTATCACTAATACAACAGTGAACAAGACTGGAATCATCGAACCTATATCATGGTGAAAAGTCAGAAGAGAAACAAGTAAACAAAATGTATGTGTGAGGTAGTCTCTAATGATAAGTGTCATAACAAAAAGATAAAAGGATTAGAGAAGGAAACTGGGAGGCAGGATGCAGGCTAGAGCAATAGAACCATTAAGTTCACTGGGGAGGTACCATCTGATCAGGAACCTGAATGGTGTGACGGAGAGCACAACAAACGCAAAGTCCCTGAGGTAAGAACTAGATTAGCATGTACTGAGGAACTGTGAAAAAATCAGGGCGATTGGACGGGAATGATCAAGGCAGGGAGTGTTTGATGACAGAGAGAGAGAGGCAGTTGCCAATTACGTGGGACTTTGTCAACTTAGCAAAGAACTATGGATTTCCTCCTAAATATGATAGTAAAGCTGCTTGAAGAACTAAGGAATGATTTCCATGTCTAACAGAACTCTCCAGGTACTGTGTAAAGAATAGATAGACTGTGGTGAAATGTTAGAGTTAACAAAAAAGAGGAAGAAGAAGAAGAAGAAGAAGAAGAAGAAGAAGAAGAAGAAGAAGAAGGAGAAGAAGGAGAAGAAGGAGAAGAAGGAGAAGAAGGAGAAGAAGGAGAANCTCTTCTACAGAGCAACAGAGAAAAAGAATTATGAAGGAAAAAGAAACCCTCTTTCCCGCCTTGCCTTTGCTAAAGAAGAAGAAGAAAGAAAGAAGGAAAGAAAGAAACAAAGAAAGAAAGAAAGAAGGAAAGAAAGAAAGAAAGAAAGAAGGAAGGAAAGAAAGAAAGAAACAAAGAAAGAAAGAAAGAAAGAAAAGAAAAGAAAGAAAAAAAGAAAAGAAAAGAAAAGAAAAGAAGGGAAGGGAGAGAAGTCGGGAGGGTGGGAGGTAGAGAGAGACAGATAAACAGAGGAGACTAGTATGAAGCCAAGACAAGAAGAAATAACTCTGTGTAGGATAGCAAAGACGGAGGGACGGGAAATGGTTACAGTTATGATACATTTGTCTCAACATGACCTGCTAATGGAGGTTATGAGTTATGAGTATGGAGGGAAAAGACATATCAAAGATGATTTTTTGATTTTTGGTCCCGGCAATTCTGTAAATGGTGGGTAGGCTTTCTCACTGATGCGTGGAAAGCTTGAGGTGAGAGGGTCAGGGTGGGTGACTGGGTAATTAGGCACTTTCGCTTTTTTTCTGATTAATATATTCCCATTATTATAGCATTCCAATAAACATTGAATAAGAAATTGCTAGGATCTGGGCTCTGCGCTAAGTGCCGGAATATAAAGTCAAAACAAAAGCAGTGTTTATGCAAAGAAAGATAAAACAAAACTAGAAATTGTAGTATGGTATAATTGGCACTATGGTAAGTGTATGAATAGGATATTTGAGCAGCAAAAAGGAAAGAATCTAAATTAGTTTGAGGGATTATCAAGTATTGCCAATAAAGATGAAGCTGGAGCTTTCAAAAGATGAATGGAAATTAACAAGAAGAACAACTGGCCTGGGAGATGGAGGGATACTTGAGGCATTTAGTAGAACATGGGTAAATGCATAGAGAAATTAAGCACATTTGTTTGGGAAACTAGAGGCTCACCGGATGAAAGGTCTATACTGGGTATTGGCAAACGATGTTGCCAACAATGGTGGGCAAGGACAAAATCATGAAAGGTCTTGCCTAGCAAGCTAGGAGTTTGATTTTTATTAAAATCTGTAAAAAGACACTACAGACTTTGAACAGAGGAAATAATATGATTAGATAAATTAGATAGAGACCAGGCCATGGTTGAAAACGCAATGAGGATGCTCTTGCAGTGATAAAAAATACTGAGTTCCAGAGTTGCTGACCCCTTACACTCTGGGCTCCTAGACTAGATCCGAACTTTTGCGATAATAAACTCCCTGATCTTTAGTTTTACTCTGACCTGTACACTTCTTATTGCTCCATTACAAGTAGTGTGTGGTAGAGTCAAGGGCAGTGGCAGAGGAAACAGCAGTGTTGTAGACTTCACAACTGGTGCAGGGTTAGCCACCAACCAGCTATGTGACCTTCAGCAAGTTTCCAGAATAGAAGAGTTTTCACGACAGTGTGGTGAAAAATGGGAGAGATTTGAAACATTCAGAATACCCAATAATATGTAATTGATTAAATACAAATTTTTTAAATCATAAGATATAATAGCCTTTTAAAAGTCATGCTTTTAGGGGACAGAGGGCAAGATGGCGGAGAAGGAAGGAGCTCCGCACTTGCACTCGCGCCCATACATCACACAGAAAAGATCTGAAGCCATCGGGAACCTTACAAAACCTGAGAGATTGGGAGAAAAAAGACGCAGAACCCACTGAGACAGCCTTCTAACGTGAGTGCGAACCGGGGAAGATACGATCAGGCGGGGATGGAGACCCCAGGGTGGGAGGCGGTCCCCCCTACCGTCTGTGGGGAGTGAGAGGGGAAAAGGAGAGAGTCCGAGACAGAAAAACCTCCGCTTGGGGCACAGAAAGACCGTACTTGCCAAATACCTGCACACCAGCTCCCTTCGCGCCAGCTGGTCCCGGGGGCTGAGCGCACAGACCACTGCTCTGTGCCGCTCCCGGCGGCTGGACGTCAGAGCAGCGGCGCCCCTGCCGCCATTGTAGCTCCCGGGCGGCTGGGGCCCCTGAAAGAGCCGCGCAGACACCGGGCGTCCGCGCCCCTGGCTGGCTGGAACTCGAGAGGGAAGGCAAGGAACTAAAAACTGGGATATTAGCCTGTGAGTTTGTGTTTTGGGTGACGAGCCATAGAGGGACCCGGTTTTCCTCACTCCAGCGGGCTCGGGCTCAGCGCACCCGGCAGGCAAGCCCCACGCATGCGCGCCAGCCTGACCCAGAGACGGAAGCGGCGACTCTGACTCCGCCCCCAGAGCTCGGCAGGGGGCCTGGAACTGCCCGAGGGGGCTGCCTGGGAAGCTGTGTCTAAG
Source organism: Hyaena hyaena (assembly GCF_003009895.1). NCBI lineage: Eukaryota > Metazoa > Chordata > Mammalia > Carnivora > Hyaenidae > Hyaena > Hyaena hyaena. The sequence continues at coordinate 69,950 of NW_024081127.1, read as the reverse complement.
GCACTTTCAGCGGGGCGCACGGACTGGGATCTGGAGACTGGGACTGGCCTGGGATGAAGAGTGCAACCCACTTCGGCTGCGCCCCCGGCACGGGGAGTCTACACGCCCAAAACAGCGAGGAGCAGCGCTTGGTTCAAGAAGGGACCGGAGCACCGTCACTCTCCTCCCCACACCCGCCGAGGCAGAGCTCCCGCCTGAGGCAGTGGGTCACAGCGCGCCCATCCCTGCCTGAGAGCTGCTGCCCTCCTCCCCCCACCCCCGTTTTTTTCCTTTTTTTCTTCTTCTTTCTCTTTTCTCTCTTTTTTCCCCAGAACACTGACCTGATTAACTCTGGTCGCCGGCTTGCTTAAACAATCACGAGTCCATTGTGTAAATGTAAATTCTACACCTACCGACATCTTCAGCTCTTTCTCTCAGGAGTGATTAGACTATATACTTTCTCTGGATAATTCCAGCATCCTTCTCTCACCTCTCCAACCATATTCTACCCTTTACCTCTTTGAAAAAAGCTTCTTATCCCTTCTGCCTGTTCATTCTA